>NW_026136721.1:20315777-20708277 GCF_905237075.1 Dicentrarchus labrax | reverse complement strand
ATAATCATGAATAAAAATGCAGCCACACACACAAATACACACACAGCTCACAACACTCCATCAAATATTGCCTATTAGCTGCTTCTTGCCAACACCATGTAATGCCAGGTAGCAGACTGGTGCAACGTTTTAAAGTAGATGAAAGTGTGAACGTGAGCTCAACATGGACGTTAACCTGCTCTGACAAACAGAACTCAATGCACCACCATTGTAATAGTACGTTAAGGTGGAACCCACTGAAGGCAGCGTTAGCCAGCTTGCTGTGCCTCCTCACTGCAGGTTCACAATGTTCCCTTCCCTAAAACAAAGGCCCACTTTGGCCCTGGAACAGGACGCACTCCTATCCCTCTCTCTCTCTCTCTTCCCCCTGTTCCTCTCTCCCTCTCCCGCTCTCTCTCTCTCTCTCTCTCTCTCTCTCTCTCTCTCTCTCTCTCTCTCTCTCTCTGTCTCTCCCTCCCTGTCCATTTGTCTCCCTACTGGTTTCACTTAATAAGCTTCAAAGGTTTCTGGGCAACGTGGCTTTCAAAAAAAAAAGTTACCATGGCATTTTTTTGGCACACAGCATCTTCCCTCTAGCTGAGGATATGGGGTTGCCATGACATCAGTGGGCACCTTATAAAGCATACAATTGGGTATGTATGTGTGTGTGTGCGTGTTGGACATCTTGTGCCAACCTCGGCTAAATGCTTAGACACTGGTAGGAAACTCAGGACAGCGGCAAAGCCAGCAAGTTCAACTTTGCCCGCCAACTCATGCTTACAGACCACTATATCCCCCAACACAAATAAACAAATGCACACACTGCGAAAAGGACTCTCTTCTCCTTGTCTATTGAGTTCTGTCTTCGAAAGTTTGTATTTAATCGTACTGTTTCAATGCTTTTCAAACTGTATATGTATGATCATGAAATGAAAAACATAGCATAGCATGTTTTTGGCTTTGACATATTATTGATTAATAAACTCAATAACAAAGGAACTGTCTAAGAGTGAACAGCATACATGCATTCTCTGTGAGTACATCCTGTGTTTGTTTTGGTTAAACCAGAGAGTCTCAAATCCAAGTGCTAACTTTAAATTTGGCTCTGGATTTCCACTGATGGTTAATGTTTTCATACTGGCATCTTCCTTTGTTCCCGCTAATGTTTGTGTGTGTATGTGTGTGTGTGGGTCTGTGTGTGAATTTATCTTGTGCACTCCCATCCAAAGTAATTAACAGTGAGTGTAGAAGTAACCTGAAATTCCTAATCAGCAGTATACAGAGCTCACTGTGATGAATACAAACAAGCCACATCACCTATGCTAATAATTGTGTGTGTTTCTGTGTGTGTGTGTGTGTGTGTTTGTATTAAAGTAATATGGGCCTATGACTAATTCTTGTTTTTTTAATAGTCAAAAGGTCCCTTGACCTCAACGTTGCATATGCCCAAAGTGAACTACAACTTTGTGGTCTGGCTTCAGCAGCCACTGCATTTCAGCGCAACTGAGCCTCTACTAATGTGAAATGAATAGAAGCCAAGAGCAACTGTCTCTAAATTTGGCCAAATCTTTCTACACATAGAACAAAATTCTGATTTGATTTTAGGCTGCTTAAAGATATCCCTTTGCTAAACTGTGTAACATATAACCCCTATATTTTTTTCCAGTAACATAAAAGACAAAATTTTGCTTTTTGTCATTTCTTTGTTTCTATTTAAGCCAGTAAAATCTAAAAACAACCATCACATCATGACATAAACGGAATTATTGTTGTAAACCTTTTTTGAAAAACCAAGACCTGCTGATGACAGCCTAATTGTGGTCTATATGCTCTCACACATACATCCTACGGACAGGGCTTCTAGTGGCCTCTAGTGGTTTGTGTATGATGTTACTATGATGCTACATTTCATCAACAGATTCAATGGACCCTGAAGACAGCTGTGTCCCAAATCCACACTGCATACTAATTCCAGACAGTATACATACTAATTGTCATAGTATACTGTTTTAGCAGTTAGAAATATCAACATATTTTACCATTTTATACTCACTGGGAATTATACTTGTGACATCAGATGTGATTCTGAAACTTTGGCAGAAAAGACACAGCAAATTGATTTTCACAAAGAGACATCAAAATGTTTTCCAACATCTTTCTGAAGCTGTTTCACAACCATGCTCAACCTATTTACATTTGCATTGCATTGCATTATGGGAGTGTGCTATCCATCAACAGCACACTCAAAAGTCGACTGCATTTAGTTTACACGCTTTCTGCTTTTTTTTTGCTATTTTTGTGAACACACTAAAAGCCTGCTTAGAAATAGATTAGGACATTGTTTTATAAAGAGAGTGATGCAAGATTACACATTTCAAATATGCCTTCAATTATGGATGTGTACACGCTGACCTAAAGAATTCAAATAGTACATAAAAGTGCTTCTTCGTTCATGGACTTAGTCACCAAAAATAAAATTTTAGTGGTGAAATATTTGTCAGACAGAAACATAGCTTCATACATATGATATCACATTATATTCCAAATGAAAACGGACATGGGCTCCTGTTTGATTCCTAAAACACAAAACAACAAAGCTTTTTAATAGCCATCCATCAAGAAAAACTTCTTCTTAAACTTACTTAAACTAGGCCTTAAATTATCGTGTAATGAGCAATAAAATATTAAATGGACTTTGTGTTGAATCTCACCTAAATCACAAACAAGGCTTTTCTCTTTAGGAAGGACATTAAAGCCACATATTTATATAGCTAATGGTAATGTGCTGGGATGTAACTGTGCACACAGCTATCTTTGACCTAAGGCACAACATTAAATGAACCAGTATGTTCATAATTTGGGTTTAAAAAAACATCAACAGAATAACTTAAATCCCCCCAAAATGGTATTCAAAGCAAAAACTTTAGGCTTTATTTTGCACCTCCTAGAAAAACTATCATGCACCCAGTAAAGAGCTCACTGTGGATTTACTACCCGTTTTTGAAATATTAAGAAAATGAATGCTATGCACCTTCATTAGAATTTAAGTAAATGTTTGCATAATCTTGTGTTGTCCTCCGAGTTGTTCATTGAGCTCACGGTCACTCTCGTCTGCTCTCTGAAATGTTTGTGTGACCTTTTCCAAGCTACGAGGACTGTGGGTCATCTTGGGCTTTGCCAAAATTTGCTTTCGTCCCCAAAAAATGAAGAAAACGCTGTTTTATATAAATAAGTCAGGGCAAATTGATCTAATTGATAATGATTATCCAAATGTAAAATATTAGTTAAATATCAGACTTTCCTATAATGAGACAAATTCTGCTTTGTGGGTAAGACGTGATCAGGCCAATAAGAGGAAACGGAGGATTGGGAAGGCTTTGGGAAATAAGCCTCTGACAAGTTCTGCAATTGCAGTGGATGTATGCAGTACTAATCTCTGTTCAGCTTTGGTTCACCCCAGCACTATAAAACACCCTACAGAGCTCAGGTCATATAATTCTCCTAAAAAAATCCCTCCCTGGGACCCAGAACATGAGTTTAATAGTTATTCTTATTAGCTTGTACAACTGCTGGGAGCCTGCAAAATAAAATAGCTGTTTTTCTGTTGATCTGTTTACGCTCGCCTGAGGAACTTTACAACCAAAAGAGCCAAGCAAAAAAAAAAACCTTTCTCTCTCTCCCTCACAGCCAAAGTGGACTTATTATGTTACTGATGGCAGAATTCCCAGTGTGGAATTAGGACTTTGAGCTCCGATAACGTTCCTGAATCCCAGCATGGCACTGCTTTTACTGGTGGTGGTCACACACTGCTTTCTGTCTTGCCCTGAGCCAAACCAGCCGAGGAATTAGTCATTAATAGGGGGACAACTTCAGGCAGCTACTGTTTCCCATACTGATGAAGAAAGAATATAATTGTACAATGATCTTTGTGATGTGGGGGGTTCAGAAATGTTTCCCTCTGTGTTTTTGAGTGTGTGTGTGTGGTAGGTGAATGTTCTTAATCATATCTCTGCCCCTTTTGAGATATTTTGCATTAGTTTATGTGTGCCTTGGTTCCTGTCTGTCTGTTCCCCTGTCTCACACTGCTTCTATACCAGAAGAGACACCAGCTTTAGCTTTCAGTAACCTCCTTGCCCATTAAAAGCTTCCCTTCGTACCTCTTGTTCCTCGCCATTAGCAGTGTAGCCTCTGTGCCCCTATGTTGCCATGGTAAAACAATAGAGTGCAAATCTTCCAATCTCCTTAATGTTCACTAATCTAATGAGTGCGGTGGGGATATTAAGCAGATTGCTGAGCATTACGTTTTACCATTAGAGACACAGCCACTAGCAATTTCAGCACTTTTGGGCTGTTTTCCTCGAAAGCCCCCCCAAAAAATCTGATTTTACCGTTATTTCTCCAGTTTGATCCTATCGGCCTGCTGCGTCTTGGGTAGATTATGATTTGGCATAATGGAGAGTGTGGTTACTGCTGAGTGTGGGAGAAAGTGAGTGGGAGTATGTGTGACCGTACGTGTGTGTGTGTGTGTGTGTGTGTGTGTGTGTGTGTGTGTGTTTGTTTGACAGTGAGAGAGAAAGAAAATGGCATAATAACAAGCCAAGTTAATAAAGGGAAACAATTAGGACATAAAGGATTGACATGGCCCACAGATTTTAATGTTCTTGTCTGTCCTAATGAAATCCCCTCGACTATATCTGCTTCACACACACATACACACACACACCCACACACACACACACACACACACACACACACACACACACACACACACATATATAGATATGTACACACTCATTATAGTGGTCTCATTGCTTCCCTCAGGCTCTCTTGCCAGGTGTGGCTCCCACACACAGCCACACACAGATAAACATTCGCAAACACACACTCTCAGTCACACACGCAAACCAGGCCCTACAGGGCATTTTCCCTATCCTGGGACTGCACAATGGGCACTTTGTACACTCCCCCCACACCCCCAACTCCCCACCCCAGCCCTTACCATCAACCCCCCACCGGCTTCCAGCACATCCCTCTTTAAATGGGAGATTATGCAAATGAGCTCACACCACTGCGGCTCCCCACATATAAGTGATGTGCATTCAGTGAAATCTATAGTCTGTTTATGGGAGCATGTATGGGAGTCAGCACATGAATGTTTCTACTCACTGAGAGATGGATGTGGCCTTAATACACAGTCGACAACGTCCCAGGTGTTTGAACCATAGAATATTTCTCCTGACAATCACAAGCTGCAGCGATTTATTGCTCCTTCATGTTCTGCCTTTTTCTAAACTTCAAATACATATATATATTGCATATTTCTGCTTATGCCACAAAAAATATTCCTTAAGCTTGCAGGCTGATCTCTAGACTCACGACTGAGGAAATAAAAGAAATTTCTCTGATCTGCAGCAGCTGTGAGTGGACTGAGTGGAAAAGCACTTACAACATGGTGCTCGGAGCAAATTAATTGAACAAGAAGTCAAAAATGTATCATAGCCAAAAGACTATTATTGGTCTTAGAAGTGTTCAGATCCTTTAATGAAGTAAAAGTAGGAACACCACACCATACAAATACTTCATTACAAGTAAAAGTCCTGCATTAAAAATATTTCTTAGATAAAAATAGGCCACAGAAGTAGCCCCATTATTGTCAAAATATATTAAACTAAACCTATCACAAGTAAAAGTACTCATTAAGCAGATAAAAGCCTACGTCAATTATTATGGTACTGGATCATTATTATTGATCAGTTAAGATGTAAATGCTACTGGTTGAGATGGAACCCACTTAATTACTTCATATAGTAGTTAATTCTATGATAATACATCATATTTTATAAGCTGAACATTTGTTTTGCATGTAAAATTTGAATCCAAAAAATATAAGAAGTATAGCAGCTAATTGAAGGAAGTTTACAATATTTCCCTGTGAAATGTAGTGGAGTTGAAGTAGAAAGTAGTAAGATCAATACAAACACAGTTATTTAAGTAAAAGAAAATATAAATATAAGCACTAAAATGTACTTAAAGTATAACAAAAAACATACTCCTTAAGCAGAAAAATTGCTCCTGTCAGTTTTATATATTTATGAATCATATTATTGGATTATGATGAGTGATGCATTGAGGTACAGATCTAATTTGAATGTACATTCTACTAATGTATTTTATAAGCTCATATAAAGCGTTCATTTGCAATTTCATTTTGCAACTACAGCTGTTAAATAAATGTATTGGAGTATGATGAATACTCAAGTAAATACAAGTACCTCAACAAAGAACCTGAGTTAATGTATACTTAGTTAAATTCCACTAATTAATGAATTAATTATTTTGTTATTTACCAGGGACAAGGCACATTAATCAACATGGCAGTTTACACTTCAATGGAAATGTGCCTGAGTTAGTTAATTAGCTGATTTTCATTGCATAGTCCCTGGGCAGGTTATAATAAATTAGGCCCTAACGTCATCAATACAATGCTTCAACAAGTACTACAAAGATAGTGTAAAGGCACTGCCATAGATGAGGTGGTTTGGTTTTCCTTAAGCTATGTCTTACATTTATGTTTAAAGGTTAAGTAATCAGAGCTCTCTCTTAATTCAATAACTAGACAATTCCAGCAGTGGGTGGCTCTGACTGAGAGCACTGTCTGCCCAGACTTGCTACGTATGCGCTGTACAACACTGTGCCCCCGGGCAGATCTGCCATACATATCACTTTGATTGATCATTGATTCATCTTGTAGGCAGAAATAAAAAAATTTGAGGGAGAGATTTTGAGTAATATCTGGGTCCTCCGGTGAAGCCAGGTTAATTTAAGAAGGCGAGTAGGAACCACCCTCACTCCAAACATGAGAACATCTCTGTCAGGTAAAGCACAAGAGATGCAGCACGAGTGTGTGCAGTACAAACACAGAGAGAGACCACTGATACTCACTTAGGGTGCCGATTAAATTAGTGTGTAGACAGAGAAACACTAGAGATGAACATGCGTGTGTACACACAAACACACACCGCAGGCTTGTTACATACAGCAGTTAGGTTCGGGGTCAGGCTGGGACACAGGTTACCACAGGGTTAAAGCCTCGTGCACATGAGAAAAACAGCAGAAACAGATTTAAGAGAGAGGTGGATGCCAAGAGTGCCATCTGCTTTAGTTACCCCCCTTTCCAGTTTCCTCTCTCTCTCTCTCCTCTCCCATCCCTCCCCGGCTTTCTCCATCTTTGTTTCTCTGCTACATTCCCTTGTTCCCATCTCCCACTAAAGCCACATACATATTTTGTCAACAGCTAAATATTACCATTCATTATTTGTTTTCTACACTGCTGAAGCACTGATAATAAACTAAGATTGTATAGATACAAGGACGTGTGTGGGGGTGGGGAGAGGGGGGGTAAGATAAGTCCAAATCTGGCAACCGTCTCAAGTGTAATGACACCTCCATCTCTATGGAAAACCATCCCCTTTTGTCTTCACTTGCATGGGAGCTCTTTCTTTTTACTGTTTTGTTCCCAGAAAAACCCATGGAACATTTGCCAACATTTTTAAGAGCTGCGAAAAGCAGGATTTTTTTTTTCTGCTGGTTTTTTAAGTCTTCCACCTCGCAGGTGTTTCTTTTTAAGGCGTGCTCGACAATGCCAAGCTCGTCTTGGCTCGTCTTGAATGCCGCAGGCCTCAGGGGGGAGAGGAAAAAAAAAACAAGGTTGGAGAAATCTTATTGATTAGCAGTTGTCGCTTCCCTTTTCTTTATCTCACTATGGCTCTTCTTTTCTGCCTCACTCACTCTCAATCTCCAGACCACTTTTTAAGTTTTGATAGCAAAACGAGAAGCCTTTGTAGGACAGGCCAAGAAAAAAAAAAGAAGAGAAAAATAAGTCTTAACTATAACTTAAAACCCTCTGCTCTCTCACAGGAAGTGAATGGACTTGTGTCACAGATCAAAGCTGCAGCTTTAACTGAGAATTTTAAAATATTATATAAAGAGTGTTTATGCATTTGAGTGCGTGTACGTGTTTGTGAAGTCCAACTTGCTTGAGGCCTGAATGTGAGGCTTTTATTAAGTAGTGTCTAATTTCCCTCAGACCTTTAGGCTAAACATTAGTTTCATAAATGCTGTCAAAACTGATTTATGATGCACGCCTACATGTGATACAGGAAATGAAAAGAATAATCAATCTTATCTCATTCTGATGTTCTCATGTTTGTCTGATTAGTATTCTGTGGGTAATTGACACAATTGCAGCCAAAGCTCGGTTCATTAATGTTAAGACAGATTGCTGCTCGTTAGAGCCACCATGTGGTGCAAACACAAACAGCAGCCATCTTGCTGAAAGTGGAGTTGATGACTGTGTAAGCCATGTTTAGTCTTAACAAAATGTCATGTAAAAGTAATAACTACAATAAGTAATAATAAAACCTTGTTATTGCCCTTGAGAGAGAGGGAAAATGATTCAGGTTTATAAATTAGTGAGGGGGGGGGGCCAGAATAAACAGGTGGA
Organism: Dicentrarchus labrax; assembly: GCF_905237075.1. Classification (NCBI taxonomy): domain Eukaryota; kingdom Metazoa; phylum Chordata; class Actinopteri; family Moronidae; genus Dicentrarchus; species Dicentrarchus labrax. The sequence continues at coordinate 20,699,795 of NW_026136721.1, read as the reverse complement.
CTGCCAGTTAGGATCAGTGATACGCCGGCTGGATGGAAAGAAACACAGGACAAGAGGGAAGGGAGGGGGGCTCAGAGAGAAGGATGAAAAGAGGGAGCCGGGAAAGAAGTACCATCTGTTTTTTAGACACAAGGAAGATAAAAATGTGAGTAGCGCTCAGAGGCAGAATGTTAGTATAGGCTCAGGGTGTGAGAGGACTCCGCGTACAGGGGGAGGAAACTACAAGGGGCACAGAGAGGTAAGGGAGAGAGGGCAGATAAGAGGGAGGCGGACAGATGGAAGACAGGAAGATGAGAGAGGGAGAAAGAGTGAGTGAGAGAGGAGGAGAGGGGACCAGAGATTGGGTCTGGCAGCGGTGTGAGCGCACTGGGCACACTCACATCAGGAGGGGACATGACTCGACATGCCGGCTCAGCCCAGCTGGGTCAACGCTCTGCACTGCCATGTTGTTTTGGCTTGGCGCTCACTTCTCCTGCAAACACACACACACACACACACACACACACACACACACACACACACACAAGAGCACAAACTGACAAACACATCCAGTTACCCCAAGCTCGCTCCCTCATTCTCCCTCTCCCTGTCTCATATCTAGACACACACTCACTCACAAGCAAACACACACAAGCTCACACCCAAAATGCCATGGTTTTGGCTAGAGCCGGCCGGGCGGGCGAGGGCCCTGGACTAATGGAAACGCCAAACTCGTTACTCTAACGCTGGGTGACAAGGGCACCTTGGGCTGCAGATGTTCCTGCTGATGACAGATGGAGCCTGGCACTGCCAGGGGACAGTGGGCCAGGCCTGCGCCAGCTCCATGCCACCTGCACCCCTCCTCTGTACCCCTCTACACAAACTCAAACATGCACACACTCCCTCGCTTTCTCACTTGGCCTATCTCTCTTGAACACTGGTGCACTGCTCCCCCTCCCTCCCTTTTCTACCCCCACCTCCGATGTGTGTGTCTGTCTGTCTCTCTCTCAATCACTCTTCCTCTTTCTCTCTCACACACACTGGCATGCTACTCTTCCTCTCCTGCCCACTGTGAGGATGACTGTTTGTGGACAGATATCTATGACACTGGCAGAATGTGTTGGATAAATTGTGTCTCTATTGGTATTGATTCTATTAACAGACAGAGCACAAATCAGTATTTCATGACCATAATTCAAGATGAGGAAATTAGAAAACTGTTTTGTTGTGAAATGTCCACTGCAGCATCCTGATGAGCGCTGTGGCAAAATGAGTTAGCAATGTTTGCCGCACATTCTGTCAGTGCTATCTGATGACTGAGAGTAATCCATAGCCATTTCCACTTTTGAGCAGAAAGTGGATTCCAGATCAGCTAATGCATGATGGAGACTGTTTAATGATACCATTTATCTTCATGGAAGTGGTGACAGGCTTCTGGAGGTGATTTGCCGGCCTGGCTCAAAGAGACAGTCCACCAGGATAATTTGCTTGATGCTGCTGGTCGCCAGATTACCAAAGTGTGCTCAGCTGTAATTTTGATGATGGTGGTTTTCACGAGGCTTCTGAAAAACTGTCTCGAATGTCACTAGTGACGCTTTTCACAGTGTCACTATGTGAGGGACAGAAAATTAATGCAGTTTATCCTGCAAAAAGGTTTTATGGTTTAGTTTCACACATATTTAGTAATGTTTTATAACGAGCCACAACTGCATTTCTCAACGTAAGCTTCTGGTCGAGACAAATGCAGAATTGCAGACAAATAAAAGGGAAATGGGATGGAGTGAATGGACACATGGGGAAAACAGAGGGAGGTAAACCCAGGGTTCACATCAAAGACTTTTTCTCACAGAAAATATGATGAGATTCTGGAAAAGTGTTTGTACTACCATGCCAACTACAAATCCAGGAACATTGACTGTCAGTCTGGGAATCCAAGTGTTGAAAGAACACCAAGACACCAGAGATTCATATGTTTGCCGTTTCATAAATTTTGATAAATCTGACCAGGCCTGGTAGCCAAAGTTGTGTCTCCAGCTTGGCCCGGTGTGGTCTTTCCCACTGTTGGAATTTGTGGACTGTGATATTGAACTACTCTGTGATTAATGTGTATTTTGACATTGAAATCTTCTCAAGGTACTGTGAGTGGAGGACAACAATGTGCATAACCACCAAACCACTTAGCAAATTCCAGTGTTGCGTTGTTGTGGCTGAAGCTTTTTGGAGCCTTTTTCTGTGTTACATATGTCCCCCCCCCCCACATACACACACGCGGCACACACACACACACACACACACACACACACACACACACACACACACACACACACACACACACACACTTTCCCCACTTTTGCATCAATCCCTCCCCCGTTTTGCCCACTTCATCCAAAAACCATGTGTGGTGTGTCATTTCAACTCCCTCCACACTGAAGAAGGGCCCCTAACAAAACAAAACAATTATCTCTCCCCTCGTTAGGACCTGGCTCGTATCCGCTCTCTCTATTTAACTCCCCTCTTTCTCCTGCCGGACCCGGCCTTCGCTCTTTCCCTTCCATAGCTGTCTCTGTGACAATAAGTTGAGCTGAGGGTCTCTTAAGTGCTTCTGGAGTGGAGCAGTTAGCAGATTTTAGGCTTCATGTTTCTTTTAAAGGCCTCAGCAGGAGCAGAGGTGCAGGGTGGTTGTGGCATGAAGGGGAGGGTGAGGTGCCCATGAGAGGAAGATTAAGGGAAGGCAGGAGAGCGAAGTAGAGCAATGGATGATGGCATGTAGTGGTACGAGGTGGGCGATGTGTACTGGTGAAGAGGAAGAGGAATGGATGGGTTGGCAGCAGGCGGGTGAGCAGGTTTCTCCGTGCCAGCTCTTAATTACTTTAATTGGAGTCATTAGCTAAGTGAGCATGAGAGACATCACCTGCATGGCATGCAGGACCGCACCTGCCACAGCGACATTGCTATCATCATCACCCTCCAGCAGAGGGTTTACTGACAGCTCAACACTCACACACTGATGCTTCCATGCTGAGGCTACAGTCAGTACAAGTACAGTCGGACACACGACTGAACTGAACAAATGAATATACAAATATCGTTATATATACATTTGTTATCAAGGCAAGTGGTCAGAAAGTCAAATATCTGCCTCCTAAACTGCCAGACCATTCCTTTGGAAGCATCAGGAAATTTGAATATATAACCCCCAAAGAAAACATACTGTTCACAGTTAAATAATGGTATGTGCATTTAGTGTACTTTTTTGGTTTGGTTTATTGACATCTTTTTAATATAATTATAATAATACAACATATCAGACTCATCAGGGATAGACCAATACAGTCCTGGACTTATTTTCCTTGTTATCTCTATTGTTTACACAGTCCTCCAACCTTTATCAAGACAGAGAGAGGCATTCAAACTCTGATATTAATATTTATTTGAAAATAAGAACTAAGGACCCAGAAAACCTAATCAAACAACTGATAATATTTATATACGGTATTTTAGAAAACACACATGGTAAAAGGTATCATAGATTTAAAAAAAAATTGGATATCTTTTCCAAAGTTATTATTTATTATAAGATTCCCTTTAAAAATACATTGAAAGAAAACTGGATTCATATAACTCTGTTGACGCCTCATATTAGCTGTGGATTGTGGATTTTGTCTCCCATCACTTACACTGAGTGCATTAAGGAATCTTTTAATGACCAGTATAAACGCATGGAATAATTACAGTCAGCAAAGTATGTGAAGTATGTAAAGTAAAGTATGAGGCTCAAGTCAGTCATGAGAAATAACACAATATATTAATCTAAAGTTCCATAACATTTTTCAAACAACTGTAAAAAAGTACAATAAAATTCACAACAACATGCTCTGATTTATCTTTCTTTTTTAACAAAGTGCTTCCTTTAAAGGACCAGTGCGTAAGATTTAGTGGCATCTGGAAATGAAGTTGCAACCAAGTGAATACAGCTTGCCTTCCAAGCGTGTAGGAGAAAAAGGCAAAAAATGTGAACACTCGGATCCACAGCTATTGTTTGCTTTGTCCCTTCTGGGCTACTGTGGAAACATGGCGGTTTAATATGGAGGACGCCACAGAGGAGGACCCACGACCTCTGTGATAAAAATGGCTGATTATTTTATTCAGGTGATTATACACAAATAACAACATATTTATGAATATTATGTTTCATTTCTGCCAATAGATCCTCCTAAATGTAACACACTAGACCTTTAACACATGTTATCAAAGTCCATGTCAAATCTCCAGAGGTTCAACGTCTGGTTATTTATTTCACTCTGTTACGAAAGATAAAATCCACCTTCACCTGATGTAACCTCACATTAAGCAGCGTAGGAGGTGGATAGCCCGGGGGAGACGGAGAGTGGAAGATCGCTGTACGCATATGGATCTACAGGAGAACATCTGTTGTCTTCATTATAGCTGTGATGTGACTGCCAGTGTCCAGTCAGCAAACATCTAACTCACACAAAGACAAAAAGGTATACACACACACACACACACACACACACACACACACACACACACATAGGCCTTAACATTGATCTATTTAATTCTAAACACACTAGTCGTAGTGGTAGTGATAGGACCAGATACTAAAACCACTGTAGGATTATTTCCAATGACAAACTTTGATGTTGTCCGCAGGCTACACCTTTCTCTGTCCTCCTCAGCACCCAACAGACAGCCTGGCAGGCGAGCTGGCAGCCAAGCAGAATGGCAGTAGACTGGCAGGCTTAGCCCGGGGCAGCATCTCCTGCAGAGCCAACTCTGACCAGCTGGTCCAGACTAACACCACAGAGTGGGCATGTACCACCGTATCAGTGGGGAGGTAGATGTTAGCTGTGGTCCAGACACCCTCACACCTAGAGCCTGACACCTACAGCAGTAAACCTGTATCAGTGGGATTTAGGTGAGAAGACTCTGTCTGGTCTATGACTTAACAGGTCGTCACATTTCTCCTGGCGTACCCTGTCACCATCCCAATTTCTTTCCAGGGAGTGCATTATGGACCCCTGTTCGCTCTCACATGCTAATGCCAGATCTAGGAGCCTGATCCGCAGTCCAGTCTGGTCCAATCTACCATGACGGTTTAGCTCCAGCAGAGCCCCAAGCGGCTGGGGAAAATCTGGTGGCCCTTCCTCTTCCAGCACTGTTCAGCTAGTAAGTTAGCTTAGCACTGTTTGGTCCACTTAGCCGTAGCTATAGATACAGAGGGACTCACAGGAAGTCAGGAATGAGAGGTGTACAGCATCAAGATGATGTAGCCTAGGATATTTGTTTTCAAGCCAATTAAGCCACAAAGAACCACAGTAAGCACTTCTCACGGTTAATTAACCGTATTTACCAGTCTAGAAAAAACATTTTTCAAAGAAAAACTTCTAAGGAAATATGCAAATATCTTCATCATACATCCATCATCATTTCAGTTTCCCCTTGATACACCTTGATTGACCTGATATCATTTGAGTCCACTCCCCCCACCTCCATCATGCACACCTCCCAACCATTTCTATGTCAGTTAAAAGGCCTACACACACAGAGAAAGAGCAGGCAGCTCATTGTGCGTTTTAAAGCGCTAACTAGGCCACTTAGCACCCCGTGACGCTGATCTGATCCCCGAGGCGCTGAACTTGGCAGCGGGCCCTCCTCCTTTCGCTCTTTCCTTTACCCTCGCCATGGGAACCAGGCCATCCTTAATGACGCAGGAGTGCTCCGCCGGATCCCACAATGCAAAGGGGGCTGACATCTGTCTTGCTAAGTGGTGCACTCTCTTGTGCACCTTGTTTGTTCAATCAACAACCCCCCCTCCCAACCCCCTCCACTATGCCCATTTTCTTTTTTTAACTCCTTTTTTTCAGAAAAAAAGACAAAAGATTGGAAAAAGAGAGGTACAGAGTTTGGAAAGAATAGACAGTGAGATAGTGAGAACATGACACTCCCTTCTCAGCCATCATCACACGCACAACAGCACAGTGGGTAGATTATTACAGATAGCAAATGCACCATTGTATAATGGCAGAGATGGATGATGAAAAACAGTACAGTTTTACTTATGAATTACTCAGATATTGGTATTTTGCAAACAACTTTCTTCACTATGAGGAACAGGAATTTAAAAAGCAGTCAGCCTGGCTGTATAAGCCTCCCAACCTCTCCACCTTCTGCATATTTAGAAAAAACAAGTGCCTGATTAAAAGTGGCCCCTAATTCCTCATAGTTAAGACCGGGCAAATATTTGTCCCATCAATCTTGGAAAATATAGCCATCAACCCAAGATGTTAATCACATGCTAATGGAATCCAAGGGACTCAATGCACCCCCGTAGCGCAATGAACGCTTTCACTTTTTCAGAAAGCCCACGTGAATGCAAATAGCCATCTAAACAGTCATTTTGACAGCATGCCAAGGCAACGTAAAGAGCCCCCTTCTTTATGCTCCTCTGGGAATGTATGTAGGGATGTGTGGGATGAGTTCACTTTACCAGGCCCAGGTGCCAGGGTATAAATGAATAATAGGTTTTATGGGCCCTAACTGAAAAAAAAGCACATACACACATAATCACACATGCCCACTCGCTCAAGTGCATCTGTGGTGAAGGATGTTCAAATTCCCACAACTACACTGAAAAGAGATTGGGCATGAGAATAGGTGGTTCCTATACATAATTCAGGGGTCCATGCTGAAACAATTATGTTTGCTTACTGCTAAGTACCCGTGCTCAATAGCTCGTTTGCTCTCTAGTTTGGTGCTTTCAGATGTAAGTGCTATGTGCTAAAAGTCGGTGGAACATGGCTTTTTAATAAAATATAGAAGCTGACACTTGAGCGCTTGAATACAAGAGTGGGTTGAAAAAAAACAACAAATGCTCTTCATGTTTTTACTTGAGCTTTGCATGCAAACTAAATTGCACTTGTAAATCTAACAGTGTTGGTAGAAAACTAATTAGCAAGCCAGGCAAAAGGAATGTGGACAAATAGGACATTTTAATGACGGTTTTACAGATTACAATATTTCTGTTTAGATTCATTCATTCAACACATTAACACAAGTCCAATGTGGACATTTCCATCTGTTGCAACAGAAAATTGCATGACTAATATATAGCTCATTTTGTCATCAATCAATGGTGGAAAAACACCAGAAAGTTTTACTCTGAATAAACGCAAATTCAGCCTCAAATACAAATTTAAATACACATACAACTTCATATGTAATACTGGTTACAAGTGTCTAAATAATTATCACACGTCCATATCTTGACAGTGAAGTCAGTCCAAATGGTGTCTCTCTATTCTGTTATTTAAACTGTAGCAAATCACGGAAGGAAATAAATATATCATGTATTTTTGTTACAACAGGTGTGTGGAAGCTCCAGCCTCAGCTCTCTTTTCCTCGCGACTCGTCTCACACTTGCACTCCTCCACCACCATCACTCGTCTCTCCCTGACCTCGGCTCCACAGCGCAGGGGCACGACCACAGTGTGAGCTTTGGATGGGGCGCAGCGGGAGCAGGGGGCCCGGTGGTTAAGGGCCCCCATCCCAGTACTACCCAGACCTGCAAACTCCCCTTCGGATGGGACAAACAGGGAGCTGCACTGGCCGAAACACAGCTTGTTGTGCACTGTTACTGTGTCGCATCCATCGGCTGTTACACGCTGGGAGGGGAACAGAGAGGGGCAAGATTAGACTAAACATCACAGCAATATTGTCAGTCTTAATTTACGTGAGGATGTAAAAATCAACACTTTGTGTTTATGTAATACTATGCCATCACAGCGAATCCTCCAACAGAGCCATGATGAGCTTTATGAGTGAACAGACATGTCTCTTATTGTCAATGAAACAGTTCCTAACATTGCTGTGTAAAGAATCACTCTTTTTAATGGTCTTGCTCATGCATTGCACAGACATCTATTTGGCAGAGAATGGAATTGAAATCCTGGCATTAAACATGATAGAAAAATCTTAGCCTCTTACCTGAATGAAAGGTACCGCAGAGCACGTCTGCTTAGTGTCCTTCAGGTTGACTGGCAGAGACATGGTCATCTTCTCTCCTTTATGTATTGCTTTCTGCCACATCTGCAGGCCTTGCCTGTTCTTTAGTTCCATCTCAGTGGGGCTTTTAGGGTGCAGGTGGTGCAGTGGACTCACTGGGGTCTTGGGGGCAGAGGCTGGACCTGGACGCCCATGAGACAAGAAAGCAGGGAAGGACAATCTGGAGCTGAGGGAGGGGGCTCTTCTTGGGGTCAGTCCCCTTCTGAAGAACCCTGACTGGGCCAGGGCACGAGGGTCCAGCTGCACAACCTTAACTATTCCCCGGACCTGTTCATCCGGTCCGACGCCAGATGATTCAAATTCGATTTTTGACCCTTTCACAATGTTGTCAAAAATATTATGAGGGAATGTAAAAGCTACAGCTGCCCAACTTGACAAAAAGACAAGGCTGACAACGAATGCCATTCTTTGACACAGAAAGGGATGCTTCTCAGAACAAAAAATAGAAATTATGCAATGGATTTTCAAACCCCGATTAAACAATTAAAGAAGTTACAGCAAAAGTTAACAAAAATTTGTTTTGAAAAAATCTCTGGCTGTTGGTATGGTCCAAGGTTCCAAATGGCAACCTTGCTGTCAGTGCTTTGTCAGTCTGATGGAGGGAGTCTTTTATATTGGCAGCTGCCAGTTCTCACCTGTGCCTTAATGCAAAGAAGGTGTCGCAATTCCCACACCAGACCAGACATCACACCAAGCTTATAACTCCAGGTCGTGGATGGTCGCCAGACTGAGAGGATTTCAGTTTCAAGGTGAGCGTTAAAAAAAATGGTCATAAAAAATATATCTGAAGAAGGAATTTGATCCTTGGAGTTCAAAATAATGTCATCCGGGGCTAATTCCATGGATACTGATTACTTGTAGCTATGGATTTTAGTTATCTAGATCACTTTCATTTATTATTTATTTATTTTATTCATTACGTTTTTTAAATCTAGAGTAAATTTTTGAAAAACAGGAAATGAAAAAAAAATGTCAGCCGCCAGAACAGCTTGAGTGCTCCTTTACCTAGATTCTTCCTGTCCCTGCACTACAGGAGGTCTGAACACCATTCTTCCAAAAGATTTTTCCTCATTTGATGTTTTGATGATATTTGTGGAGAGCGCTGCACAACATTTCATCTCCCATTAGTGTTGGTTGAGCTCCTGTGACTTTGAAGACCATAGCATATAATTCACATCCTATTCCATTATATTCATTTCAAGTCACAATCAACAAGCAAACTTTGATTTCTTTTGCATCCTGCTAGTAATTAAAGATTATTTGAAATTTGTTTTCAGCAATGTCATAAAAAAGTAGAATATGCTCAAAACATGCACAGAGGAAATGTTTTACTAAATTAAAACAATTTTGCTATAGCTTGAGGAAGACTGATACTATCTAGTCAACAGCTTCTTATTAAGCAGGTGTTTTTATTACCTTCGGCTGTAAAACAATAATGAGTTTATGTTCTCTGTGTAAACAAGCCATCTCCTGTCCATTTATTCCCACAAGCATCTTCTCAGCCTCCCCCTTGACATCCCATCATTACACCATTAGACTTCAGTGTGCTCTGTCACCCGTGACCTGATCACACACTCGCTACTGGCCGACTGGCTGACAATGTTATAATAGAAAGGGTGTTTGACTTTCTCATAGAGACCTTGATGTTAAGAGGCACTTTTCCTCATTGCCTCTTTCTCCAGGTCTGTTTCCCATCAACCACTTAACATTATGGTCGAGATAGCTGCAAGGATGGGAAACGTAAATGACTCATCGTCTCTAATCTGAAGACTTCCTCATCTACTCTGACCTGGGACATTGACACACTGGTTGCTGAGGCCTCTTCCAGCTTTACTGAGTAATAACAATATTTGTAGTAATGTGCTGAATGCATGTGAGCATTGTGAAAATTACTTTCTCTAGCTGCAGAATAAATGTTTTCCACAAGAGGGCAGAGTTGACAAAGTATTATCTCCCCTGCCTGAATAAATACCACCTTACAGGATTCTTACAGGACAGGTTGTTTCAAAAAAAGACTGTACTGTAATGTTGACTTTTTTCTTTTTACATTGCAAAGCCTCGGTGATAACTTTGGAAACATGAATGTTCCTGCTGCAGTTTCACACTGGGATTTAACACAATTTAATTTGGCAGTTTAAAGGCAGCCTTCAAAATTATGATGAATCCTTCTTTCAGAAAAAGGAAACTCAGTTTATTCAGTCAAATAGTTTGTGAAAAACTAAAAAAGGGTCAAAAACCTTCTTCCTCTCAGAATTATTGACCAGTTTTGCAGAACTACCTGCTTCTGCTTCTGTAGCCAAGAGAAATAAAGTAAATAAAACCAGATAAAAAGCATGCATGGTGTAAAGTATACATTAGTATAAAGGTATATCAGTACAAAACTGATCAGGAAACTATTGTGTGCTGAGCCCCCATTGTCAAAACAGCTGAATGCCAGGCTGAACCTGTGCCACACCTCCATCCAGGAGGTATATTTGGTAATCTATCTGGCCTCCTTCCAACCCATTACTGATAGTCCGGTAGCCTCTGGACAGGGTATGGCTCTTCAGCACACTGCTTTGCAATTATCATTAAGTGGCCCAACAACTAAGAGACAGCAAAGAACCGCAGGGCCATATTTGGAGTACTGTTGCTGACAAGCTGGGCATGTTCTGTGGATATATTGCATTTAAAGGTCGGTTTTGCTCTGGCAAGATGTTCTCATCCTGGGCAGACAGTAAACGGCTGTGAGAATACAACTGATTTCATCAGTCATATTATCTTCACTTCACTTTTACAACACTGCCCACAAACAACCCGACAGTAACACTGCCTAACCCAGAAAAACAATATGACACATAGTCACATGTTCACACTGTTTTATGATGACAGCAAGAGAGACAATATTTCCAGCTTATGACGCCACTGGGGTTACTCATCAGATATGGCACAGCATGTGACGAGAGAACCTGCTGCTTCAGCAGCCAGCAGTGAGCACACATTAAACTTCACTAACTAGACTCCACTAAACATACACACACATGCTGACACACACAATGCACTCTGATGTTAACCTGTTGAAATTATTTTCTTACACTGCATAAGGGAAATTAATCTGACCATATGGGTGGACCATATGGATCACACTCACCTTTCCATTCGCCCACATAGTTTAATAGCTGTTCATTCATATTATTTATTATTGAGGCGTAACCCTATGAACTTTGCAAACTGTACTTATGACCTGTCACGCCTGCAGCAAGCCACTGTAGAAGTATCCCACAGCACACAGGGTGATTTGAAGGAAATAAAACAATCAACAAAAATGAGCCTGTTTGTGATTGGAAGGGTTTATGTGGAAAAAATTGACGGACTCAGGCCATTATTCTTGACCAGAGTTCAGTTTCCACCTTTAAACCTACATTAACATAGTTCACTTCATAACATTTGGAATACTTGCAAATGTCTCTGTGTTGAAAGTCCAGTGTGTAACATATAAACATATATTATTCATAGTTTTCATTAGTGTAGAATCACCTGAATATTTGATATCATTATGATTCTGCTACCTGAGAATGAACCGTTTTTATCTACAGACGCCGCGGGTCGCCTTTCAAGGAACACCCTTTTTCCTACGGCAACCTAGAACAGACAAACTAAACACCGGCTCCAGTTAGGGCCTTTTTTGCGGTTTTTGCGAGTTTCAAGGCCACCGTAGTTTCTCCAACATTTCACATTTTCCTTGTCAAATACAGATGTGAGCAGTGTTCAGTTAGTGGCAACCTGAAACTTCACTGCTGGATGACATTATATTCCACTGGTCCTTTAAGGGTTTATCAAAATCTTAATATAATATTTAGCAACTCAAAAATCCTTTTGTACACATTTACTGGTTCTGAACGCTATATTGTGTAGGAAATCCCAGAGAAAAGCAGTTATAGCCCACTGAAAATGTATGTTTAGTATAGTTTTGAATGCACTTCTTCCAATCAATCAGTCCTAGTGACTTGTAGTTAATACACAGTATATAGGTTCATATAATACAAACATGAAGCTGGAGTGAGTGAATGTATTTTTATTCTTGATGTTGAAATACATTTTCCAGTGGTGTGATTGTTCAGTGCTTAATTAAAATCAAAATGTTTTTGAATTATCATCTACTCACTACAGTTTAAAATTCAGAATAATTCTCATATGTGGTGCTTTTGTTATTTGGTTCATGCTTTATTCAGCTTTGAATCCATTTTTTTGTGGGTAATACATTTACCATTATCATCTGACATAGTTTTACTAAACAAGCATGCATTTGAATATCACATGATGATGTTTACCAAATGAACATATGGAAGCATGCCTGTGAAAATAGGCAGAATCAATGCATAAATAAAAGTCTGATATTTATGATCAAACATACAAAAATAAAATGATTATATTACTGCAGTGAATGTGAGGGACATAAACAACTGACACAACTCATGCAGATTGTTTCTGACCTGTGCATCATTACACACTAGCTATACAGTATGTATCAGCACATACAATTTTACAACAGCCCTTCTTAAAACATAAATATTTCACAGTATAAATGTGTACAGATACAGTTTTGAAACTAAGAACACATCAGCTCCATTGATGAACTTTCTGTCTTTGATTTTAATGCTCATGCCAGTAATGTAGAGCACATCTTAAATCTTAACCTGTCTGTTTTGAATCAAATAAAAAAACCTTATACATAAAAATCTGCTCACAAGTATTTTTTCTTCTTCAATTTCTTCACCTATTACAATTATCTCATCTCAAACAGGAAACATTACGCCTTGTTGCCAATGTTCTTGTAGAGAACCATCGAAACCACCATGGCAGCAATCTGTAAAGACAAAAATTCATCAACACATCATCTAAACACAGTGTAATGGATCTGAAATGTTGCTTATAGACTTTACAAGTTAATACAATTCTGTGAGAAATACTGTATTCTGTAGAATTACAAATTTCTGAAAAGCCATGCACTGTGTCACTACTGAATTATTTTCATGTTTATTAGTTAAATAAATTAAAATTATATTGATGTTAGATTGAAATGTAGGGTTCCAGAGATGATAACTGGACTATTCTTTATTATTCTGCTGTGTTTGGTGGCATTATGACCAATTATAGGTAAAATTGCTGATATGACAACAAAAACAATTTATGGCTTGCCGTTAATTAATATCACTGAAACTCTTTCCCATTCCTCTAGAAGTTAATTCACACTTGAGTTAACACAAGTGGTGTGAATCAAAATCATGATTTGAAGCAATGAAACTTAGTTATGCTTTTATATTTGGCTATAGTATAAACAGGCCATAGTATATAGTCTCTAACAGTGTCTGTCTGCTGTTTGGCGTTGGACAGCTAAACAATGAGCTGAAACTCACTATACAGCTCCGTAAAGGTGATCATTTTCTGTATTGTTGTTGTTAGGATTATAAAAATATGAATTATTGCTACATTAAAGCGCTGATGACAATTCTTAAGATATTTTGTTCAAATACCACTCTATAAAAACAAACTATGTGGCCAGAGTACCCAGCACTCTTCTCGACTGGTGGCTTAAAAAAGTGTTAACAACTTGGGCTGTTTGGCATGGTTTTCTGTACCTCGAGAGCAGCAATTGCTAGAGCCACAGCTGCAATGATGACAGCGTTATCCTCTATCAGGTGCAGCAGCTTTTCAAAGCAGCCATCAATATCCTGGAAGAGAAACAACAGGTTTTAGCAAAGATATAGAATTACTGTTGTACTCACAGTTAACGGTTTTGTTGCATGAAGTTAAACCAAAGGTAACTTAGTCTCATACCGAATGCAATGCGCCTTTTTCACTGCATACATTATCAATGTAGGTTGCATTGCAACAGATGGGTGGATAAGCATTCCCTCCATGTTCAATGTTATAAGGGGATCCTTCAAAGTCTGTGAAGTTCCTGTATCCACAGCACTTAAACTAGAACAGAACCACAAAGTGTTAATCCCAAATCTTACCAAAAACAGCTCAATGGTCTTATCAGCACAAACACATACCTGCTCCATTGTGGCGTTCCAGAGAGAGGTCAGACTTTCACTGCTTCCATAGTCTTTTTGAATGCTTCTTTTAACTTCATCCTCCAGACTTCCAAGAAGCTGATCAGCCTGAGAAGAACAAGTTGACAATCATTGTACTTGTGTGGTACAATTTCAGAAAAGTTCTTTTGGGCTTTTCAAATTTCCAGATCTGACCACTGGCAATTATTGCTGAGTAGATATTGTTTTGCTTTTGAGAGCCACTTACCACATCCTGGAAGACGAGCAGCACCACAGCCCCTGCAACCTCGACGAGGAAGATAATCAGCACGATGCTGAAGAACTGAATGGGGAGAAAATGATAAATGTAAAAGTCACTCACTGTATCCCTACCTAAGTAAATAACAATAACAACAATATATAATAATAATAATAATAATAATAATAATGTTCTGCACATTTGTTCCAAAAATTAAATGGCGTGCTTTATTAAATGAATTAAAAACTCACTGCTTTTAACACGTGATTCATGTTGTGTGTTGTATATTTTTAGTGCGTTGTTTGATAAGGATTTTAACTTATGTAAAGAGTCTTTTTGAGTATCATGAAAAGCACTCTATAAATACAATGTATTATTATTTATTATTAATTTCTTCAGTCTGTTGAGCTCTTGAGCTGAAGCTGACATATCAAACATGGCTTACCGTTAGCAGCATACACCTGCTCTCCCTGACCGCTCCGCAGCAGCCCAGGAAGCCAATTACCAACAACACAGCACCCACTGCAATGAGCAGGTAGCTGACGTTGACCAGCTGGGATAACCCAGATGGAATGTCTTCCACGTTATCCAGTAAACCCAGCAGAGAACCACTGTCCACCTTCACCCACACTCCCACACCCAGGATGGCTGCACCTGCCACCTGCATGATGGATGAGGAAAGAATGGAGAGAATAAAGTAGAGAATGGAAATTGCATTAAAGCGTGCACAAATAATGGTATAATATATCAAATATTGATGATATAGTACGGGTGACATGGTGAAAGGAGCTAAGAGAGATTCTTAAAAGTCATTCTGACACTAAAGTTGCTAAAAAACATACTGATGAAAGTTTGAACCACAGATTTGAGAATTCATTTGCAGGTGAGCAGGAGTTCAGCCGGAGAATTATTTAGAATATGTTGTGGAAATATGCTTCTTAGCTTTCTATCCAAGAATTAGATAAGAAGATTAATATCCTAATATCCGTATGTCTGTACGTTAAATATGAAGCTACAGACAGATGCCAGTTAGCTTAGCTTAGCATAAAGAGAGGAAATAGGACAAAACAGCTAGCTTGGATCTTTTCAAATGTAGTAAAATGCACCTAGCCTCACCTCTAAAGCTCATTAATTGATATGTTATATCTTGCTTGTTTCATCTGTACAAAAACCAAAGTGTAAAAATGATTCATATAAACTAAGTTAAACTATCTGTCTCCTGGTTATAGCTTGATCTCAAGCATGTATATATATAGTCTGTTTTCTTGTGGAACCATACAAGAAATACAGAAAATAAGTAGCTTTCTTTTTTCCAACTTACAAAGATGCCGCCATTGAAGATAAACATCATAATTTTGAGAAAGCTGGAGCAACACATCTTGGCTGTTTTTGTTTTCCACACTGTTGAAAAAGAGAACACATTTTTTTATTAGTTTAGCAGCGAACTAAATTACTGTATAATTATTCACACTTCCTTCTTTATTCGCTATAGGGATTTTAGTAAAATGGACAGGTTTGCATTTTGCCTCATAGGAAAATCAATGGCATGGGGATGGCTTACAACACAAGCAACATGGGTCGAAAGGTATTTGCTTTGGTTAGTCATTAACCACAGTAACTGGCAGGAAAACAGAAGGGGTCTTAATCTCCTTTAAATAAATAAAAAGTGTTTCAAGCTGACGTAATACAAGGTTTCGGTTGGTGTGTTGCTAGTTCATATCCACACTTTAGTTTTTATTTTAATCTTGCCTGAAAGTTATTTAAAGGATTATCCATCCCACATTTGAGTCACATGACACGTTTGCAGGTTTAAACTCATGGGACTACACCTGGTACAGACAGGAAAAATTCACTTCCTCCAGCTCTGAACTGTACAAAGAGTTCAATAGTACTGTGCCAGTTTCACCATAAATGTATAACCCATATCAGTATGAGTGTTCACAACTTAAATTTGCAGTATGCCATAAAATTTATGAAATACAGGTTTAAAAGGAGCCATGTATGTAGGTCATGGACATGTTGCCATAATCTGGCTCCAATTAATCAAATGTCCTCTGATGAGTTCAGGCCTGAACGGTAAAGTCAAGGTAAGGTATCTTATCTACTTACTGTTAATCACAAAAGAAGTAGCCAAGAAGAACAATAAAAAAAACACCTTGTGCCTATCATTGCACAACCTTGCTACTGTCTGTTCTTTGTATAACAGACATGAGTTTACTTTTATAGCTATTGATCTTAGTTGTCTTCCTTATTGCAGCTCTGACTATATCAGTCAGTGGGAACAAACTAGGCAACTGTTACCTTGTTTCCAAAAAGCAATAAAATGCTTCCATAACACCAGCAAAATCACATGATGTTTATTTGAATGCAGTTAATGGAAGCCATGAGGAAGCAAAACAGGACAAATAATAATGCAATTTCAAAAGTCAGAGAAAAGCAGTTCACAGTTCCTTAATCACCTCTGTTACTTGAAATGTAACCACTAAAGGAGCTGGTTTGCTCTGCTGTATAAAGCTTGTATAAAGTTTTTTTTACATGATGGTAAAGAGAACTGAGTTGGATGATATTTGGTTTATTCAGTCTTTTGGTTGTTATAATACAGTGATATTATTACAAGTGACATTACATATAAATATGACAACTACTCAGTGGAATGTAAGTAAATACTTTCAGGTCATTCAAGGTACTTTACATGAGAATTTCCATTTAATGCTATACTTGTGCTCCATTACATCTCAGAGGCAAATATTTTACTTTTTACTCCACTGCATTTATCTGACAGCTTTAGTTACTAATTACCTTTTAGATTACACATTTTCATACCCTCAACATTTGATGATTTTGAAAGGGATTTTTTTCTGATAAACTGAAGGATGGAGTGAGTTGAGAAAATTCTTCTACTTATAAATAAATAAATATCACAAAGCTGAAAACAGGCCTGTTTTTCTGAGCTCTGAGAAGTGGATTTTTTAGAGATAAGTGGCTCTCACAGAACAGCAACGTTACAAAAATATGACGATCTTATAGAATTATGATCCATTGCAGTAAATTAACACTACCCAACACTACCCAACACTACCCAACAGTAAAGAAGTTAAAATTAGTTCATTCTGACACGTTGCTCATAATACACATACTTTGGCTTTAGTAAGGTGCTGAATGCAGGACTTTTACTTGCAGGGAAGTATTTTCACAATGTGGTATTAGTACTTTTAGTTAAGCAAAGTATCTGAATACTACTTCCACCACTGCAACTATATACAAAATGACAATACTGACATGACTGAGTAATGGACATCAGGTAAGCAATTACTACTAAGAACATTAATTATTAAAGATGAACTTCATCACACCTTTGTTAACTTACTTTTCTCTCAGGAAAAAAACATACCACATCATGTCATATGTACATTTGCTGTAATGTGTTTTAGGTGTGTTAAAATTAAAAGTAAAAGGTTTTTAGTTGTTGATCATGTAGTTAATTAAAACTACAAAAAAAGGATGAAGCTCCTACCTGTAGTGCACTGAAGTCTGTCTGTCCGCTGAGGTCTGATCAATCAGGAGTGTCTGCTCAACAAGGCTTGCATGCCCCTTTATCTTCTCACAGGTTTCACACACACACACACACACACACACACACACACACACACACACACACACACACACACACACACACACACACACACACACACACACACACACACACACACACACACACACACACACACGGGAAGGAAAAAGGGTAGTTCATGCCCTACACGTCACTAACTTTGCTCTTCGGGTAAGCGGCACTTCCTGGTGACCAAAGTCCCTTTTAAAAATAGAGCAGAACCTTGTTATGACCCGGAACTTTACAGACAATTCCTGATCAAAATAATAATAAAAATTATGTTCACTAATGACTTACTTTTAGAAAAAAGCTCAAAACATAGAACAATTCAAAAAGAGGAGCCAATCCAAGCATATGAACAATTTAATGTTGGGAACAACTTATTTCCTAATGAATGGAAAAACACTTAGGGAATAAAACGTATGACGTCAGTGATTACTTCAATCAAATGTTATTTAACTATTATTTAAAAGTGCTGTTTAATACAGAAAAATAACATTTAATTACTTCCCACAAATAAAAACCAATAGACATAATGTACAGATCCACATCTTTAATCTCAACTTTTAGAGGAACAGCGTTAACCATTAAAGGTAAAAAAAAAAAAAAGAAGAAAAAAACAACAGAAAAATATAAATTAAAAGCAAATAAGAATATCCCTCCAAAACAGTAATAACAAGTCTGTACTACACACATAGACCTGGAATGACACAGCACCTTTCAGGTATGTTTGACTTTGAACCAAACAGTTTACGAACCTTCTTCCTCAGCAGGATTACATGGGGCAAATTAACAGGAAACACAGTGAGGCAACAAATCAGTGGTGCATTTTCATGCAACACCCACAAGGGGTCAGCATGACTCAAGTAAAATCACAGTGATCCCCTCACCATGCTGATTTGGTTCATTGCTTTTCATTTGCCCCCTCACCTGCAACAGGTGCCGTTCACCCATTAGACAAGAGAGAATAAAGCGGAGGTGTCGGGCAAAAGGCACAGCTGCTCGGTGCAGCTCTTTGGCATCTCAGTGTAACAGTCATATTCAAATTACAATGAAGAGTTGCCACCAATTTGGGAGAAGATCAAATGGGAAAAAAAGGGAGCCAAGCATCCATGATAGTATTGCAGTAACATATGGTAAAGTACATTCACAATGATAGATCTTTGACAATTCAGTTAATCTGTATATGTGTGTCTATGTGTGTGTGTGTGTGTGTGTGTGTGTGTGTGTGTGTGTGTGGGCCTATGAAACCCGCTTTCTATGAATCTCCATTGCCGGCTATCAGCACGCGCAGCCACCCTGGCTGCTGCGGGGCACCTCCTTCAGGTCAGCTCCTTTGTTATTGGCTGACAGACCGGCGTCACCGTTAGGGCTCTCGCTCATCTTTTCACAGATGACATCCACCAGCTTATCAAAAACCTGCTTCACATTGATGTTGTCTTTGGCACTGGCCTCGAAGAACTGGAAGCCTGGAGAGAGCAGAGAGAGAGAGAGAGAGAGTTATGAGTGATTATAAAGTGATGTTTGGTTGTGTGTGTGTGTGTGTGTGTGTGTGTGTGTGTGTGTGTGTGTGTGTGTGTGTGTGTGTGTGTGTACTGACCAAGCTCTGTAGCCAGTCTTTGGGCATCTTCAGTGGGGACCTGCCTGTCTTCTTCCAAGTCCAGCTTATTTCCTACCAGCGCTACTTGAGCATTTCCCCATGAGTACGTCTTGATCTGGGTTGCCCTAGGAAACACCAACATTTTCACAACCAGTTTTAGTTATAGTATTTACATTTTATACTAGTTTAAATAATGCACTTTTTACTACTGCTACATTTATAAGGTAAAGTTACTTTGCAAATGGTAATTTTACATACAAAACATATGATCAACAAAACATGATGCATCCTGCAGCGCAACGTACAATAACAGATCATCAGTGAAGCACAAGCTCATGTTTCTCACTAAATTGTAAGTGCAACTTCAAAAACACATCAATGCTGAGTTAGTGTTATTGCAGGATGACAAAAAAATTGCCAATGGATTCTAAACATTTGAAATGAAGCATTTAAGTGTTTTACAAAATGAATCAGACAATGATGGCCAGCACTGTATTGTACCTTTAGGTATTTTGTTTCTACTAAAAATGTTGTGCGATCATCAGGGGGTACTTGGCTGAAAAACATATTTAAAAAGGGGGAAATTATTGAAAAAGAGTTTGAGAACCACTAATTTTTATAGATTTCACTACCCCCAAGTTAAGGCTAATAGTGATGATTGTAAGAATGAACTCCAGCTAAGACAGTTAAAATGCTGCTTTCTTGTTCATGCATCAGTAATAATATTCCAATAATATGAGGTATATAATCATATACACACTATGTAAGGGGCCATTCTGCCCAACAACTACTTTTACTTTTGACACTTTAAGTATATTTTGCTGATAACACTTCTGCTAATTTCAACTTTTCAAATCCATCACTGTATATGTAGAGCTGTGAGCTGTATATATATTCTATGTATATCTATATATATTTTTAATTAGCTCTTTATACTTTTAACTACAGTAAATGCTTTACAATGACTGAGGTAAATTGTGTGTCTTTACATGAAAAACTGTTAAATGTGTCTGTGGTTATTTGCTATTTTTCTTTTTTGATGTATCCTGTTACTGCAGCAGTGGAACAAGTATTGTCTTGTGTATTAAACACATAGGAAAGGGGCAGCTTGTCTCCAGGTCATAGACACCAACAAAAGCCTACTGGTTTAACAGCATGACGTCACATCTGGAGGTCTACCCACCAGTCCTGTACAGCACAGAACGACTCCTGGCTTGTGATATCGTACATTAGCAGGAATCCCATGGCTCCTCTGTAGTAAGCGGTGGTGATAGTCCGGTAGCGCTCCTGTCCTGCTGTGTCCTGTATAAAACACAACACACCTGAGAAATGCTGTTTTTTTTTTTTTTTTTTTTTTAAACCACATCTCAATCTCAAGGGAACAACATAATCCCAGTTGTTGTTGTTGTTGCTGTTAAAGACAAAATTAAATTCACACAACACATACAGTATAATCCTCGTAACCAACAACAAGAACTTATTCCTTAAACATAAAAGACATGGAAGGAAACAAATGGTTAACCTGGTTGTCCTAAGAAGGGAAGGTAAATCATTAACTCTCTTGCAACAGAAGTTAATCCCTCCCATCATGTGTTGATTGTTGCCACACCCTTAAATACACCAGGATGTGCTCTCTGCTTTGCGGTTACGCCTTAAGGGACAAAAATAAGTTCTAAAGATGTTACCTTTCTTCTTTATGCTCTTGGCTGATTGTAGGAAAACTGTTACAGCACTGAAAGATGACTGATGTGGATACATTTAAATTTAAATAAAAAAAGAAATAAGCCTTTAACTAATCTTTAACAGATCTTCTTTAGCCTTTAACAGTTTAATAGATTTAAATGTCAGCCAGCAGCTGTCAGGTACAATATTAACATCATGCACTCTGAAGATGGAGATATGACAGAAGAGGCCATACTGTGAGAGTCACAGCATGACATGCTACCACTGTCTCAAACTTTGGTGCATGGTTGTGTTGAGCTGGTATTATTGGCCCCATGAAACCAATTCAATTTTACCTTCCTTGTGTAAACGTATGCAACTGTATCATTGTTAAGCAGAGCGAACAAGACATGCTATGCTGAATACATTAAGCTAAAAAAAAAAAGAAGAACAAGAAGAAGAAGAAAATTAAAGGATATATAACTTTCATCTAACAGGAGTGCGGTAGGTGAGTCCTCGCCTTCCACTAACATTTAGTAACAGATCTGTCCTGGTTGTCAGTCTGCGCAGTAAGCACATTCAGCTCTGGCAGCTCAAGCCCATGCATCTTTCATGAACCCTGCCATCTGGGGACGATGTTAAACATCAACTGTCATTAACTCCACACTGTGAGAAATTAGTTTACGCCACAAGCATGACAGGCAGCAGCGTGTAAAGAGGGCAAACTAGGAAACGTGGTGAGGATAAACAGTCTTTCAAAAGCCCTATACACTCTGCCTCTGGTTGAAGCTGCGTTGTAGAAGCTCTCAGCCCCAGGTAAATGCTGTTAATTACCCAGTAAATTATAGCTCTGACACTAAACAGTCTGCAGCGTTTTATGCTCAATTTTGCTGATATATTGTCCGTCAAACTTGTTTGCTCCGTACAGTGTTTTTTTTTCTGTTGTGGGGAATGAAAAACCTTCTTCAGCTTTCTACTGGAAAATATGAGGAACTCTTCAGGCTTCAGTGAGTGAGTGTCACGACTCTTTCTAAACTTACACCTCTGCTGGAGGCTAACTAGACCCTTAATCCTATTAAACTAACTCAACTAGGCACATTTTTGTTCTTCTCAGTCTTGTTTTTGTTGGCCAACATACAGATTTGTGGTTTTTTTTTAATCCTCGTTGAAGTGAATGATAATACAGCCATCAGTGTGTTTTTGGGATTTGATACCCCACTGTCATTTTACAGAATAATAGGGCTCAATTGAGAAACAGTATATATTATATAATGGGTCAATTGTGGCCGTTTGACCAATGCAGGAATTTGTTTCTTCCTGAACACAGACACATAAAAAGTTCTTAATTTTCTTTGCATGTGTATTAATTAAATTTTTCTTTATCATATTTTGTAAATCAATTTGGTTACAGATAATTTTATTTATAACAAAAAAATCCTTATCCCTGTAATAAATGGGAGAGGTGGCTAATTCTGTGCAAACCCACTTTAATCTGGGTATGTAACTGTAAATGTTTTTTGATTGTGGTGGTTTCTATATTGTTTTCAATTCTGCAAACATTATAATATTGGAAAAAGTCTGAAGCCTTTTACTTTACAGAGGCATGAACATAGTCAAATACACAGTAAAGATTTGCAAATACTACGAACAGTGTGTGTGTGTGTGCAGATATATGGCTTTGGTCCAATAGAACTTGCCCTGGGCTAACTGCTCAAGGTGCGGAGAGGTAAATTAGCCAGAAGAGAATATAAACTCAGGGCCAAACAAGGTGACTAATTCTAATGTTTCTGGGCTGTCTGCCATTCATAATGTCAGTCAAAAAAACAAAGCAAGCAACACTACATTGAAACAAAACTACACACATTAGGTTTTACACTCATGTGTGCCAGATTAAATAGAGTTAAATCTGGTCAAACTGTAACACTGTCTGCTAGCTTTTCTCGGCTTCTGCACTGAGCAAACATCAGTTGTGCTGGTCTTATCTGCCAGACTTCCACTCTTTCCTGCTGCAGAGGAGAAACCAGATTATGTGCATGTAAACAGTTTGACAGCATGAAGGTGAAGGAAAGTAGTTTCATTTGTGATTCTTTTTTAATGCCACAACATTTTGCGTAAAAAATGCCCAATGCAAGTTAAAATAAAGGATCCTATTATTCCAAACCTACTGATTTTAAATGTGTTGTTTCAAACTACAAGAGCCATATTGCTTTGTCTGTAAATTATCACTTATGACATATGCGACATATATTTGGGAGGTTTGTTGTTACAATGCCTTCTTCAAAACCTTTACACCTAACACTAATCTAACTTTTAGCTTGTTAACAATTACTACTTTTCTTTCTGGCTATTTTTCTCCTACAAGACTCTTGTTTTCAATTTATTTTAGTTTTTCTCTTTGTCACTCTTACTTGGTCCATGGAAAGAAAACAGTTTATGCATCTGAATAGCTCTACACCAAATCTTCCACCTTCATTAACACAGTCAAACTGTTTCATTTCATTAGAGACTTGTTTGTGTTATTGATGAACTATACGTTGCTGAAATTAATAGACCAATCTTACGTTTTCATCATATTTCAGAGATCAATGTCTCAGTATATTTTTCTATCTCACCCAGATCTGAAGTTTCACCCTCTTGTCGTTCCTGTAGATGGTCTTGACTTTGAAGTCAATGCCCACTGTGCTGACAAAGGCTGAAGTGAAGGAGTCATCTGCATAGCGGAACAGGAAGGAGGTCTTTCCCACGCTGCTGTTGCCGATGATCAGCAGCTTAAACATGAAGTCAAAGTTTTGGTCGGCTGCATCTCTTTGCTCGGGGCCCGCCCCTGGATCTTTGGCTAGTGCCATCTGTAGAATGAAGTAGGACAAGAGGAGAGGTATGTTCTTTCAGACTCAAGTATCCAACGTTATTTTGAAATGTTTCTAACGGACCCTGGGAGCATAAAAGGATTATAAAACAACTAGTGCTGAAACAATTTGGTAATTTAACAATTAGTCGATTGGCAGTAGCAGCAAATATTTCACTGTTCCAGTTTCTCCAATGTGATGTTATGCTGCTTTTCTCTGTTTTACATCACTGTAAATCTAATATTTTTAGTTACAGATTGTTGGACAATGAGACATTTGAAAATGTTGCATTGGCCAAGACATCTTAAAAAAAGTTTCAAATAAAACAAAAACAAACAATAAGCTTTGAAACATTAAGACAAACAACACAAAGATTTCACATAAGACAAAACCAGCAACCGATGACGGTAGTCATTAATCTTGTAAACCACAGTTTCTAGCAATTTGATCACATGAACTCCGGCTGCTGGAGATGGATTATCTGCAGGATAATTTCACTAGATTCTGACATTTTATAGAAACGATGATCAATCAATTAATCTAGAAAATAAATGGCAGATTAAAGTTGCAGCCCTATTAGAAAATAATAAGTCAATCAGTTTAAAAGGCCTACAGTACATTGCCACTGATGACATTATACTGTATAAATATCTTTAAAGGCAAAGAGAAAAAGATGTAACCCCGGGCAGGAAAGGTTGATGCAGAAGTTAGACAAAAGAGCTGCACACTGTAATGATAGTTTCCAATAAATCTAATTTATTAGAGCAATGTTGCAATCCAACAGAGATCATTGTCAAGGTAAACTTAACGCAATGAGTAGAATCCTGCTAACTAACATTTGATTATTCACAATTAAACACATGGAAATTTACAACTAAAAAGCTTCTTGGAAATCACATCCATGCCAGAGAATTAGCCAGTTGTATCTAGTCAAATGTTTACTTTATATTGAATTATGTAAGTGATATCAACTGAAAAAGTGAAGAATAATTAGGAACAGAGCAGCTGGGGCAAGTAGTAGCTCTTGCAAAGTCCAGGGTTACCTCTGTCCCAGTGTAGTATAGAGATACTTGCAACAAGTATACTACGCTGGCGAGAACATGCAGCTAAAGAACTGAAAAAGAAACAAATCTTAGCATTCAACATGAGTAATGAGTGCAAGTTGGCTCCATCACCAACCTCCTTGGCTGATACTGGCCTGATACTGGCTTATTTAAAGATTGCAGGGTTGGATGTCTGGAACAACGATATGGGTAAGACAGTACTCAAGTGTTCGAATGTCAGGGTGAGGAATCTCAGCTATTTGAGAATTCAGGGTGAGCGCTCACATGTCTGGAATTCATCCACACTAATAGCTGGGCAGATGTTGATGTTGGTAAATGGAAGTGTTGTTTTAAAAATGGCTCGTCTTCCTCCCTCATCCCTCTTAGCCTCCTCTCTCATCCCTGTGCTGTGTGCCAGGGCCTGCTCCCTCTGCTGTTTTCTTCCTCTATCAGTCACCCACTGCTCTCTCTGGCCATTTGTCACATGGACTTGAGTTACAAAACGTATGGGATCAGTGGATGCTGAGTGGTGGGCGAGGGGGCAATAGATTCTCCTCCCCTCCATGTGTTTCATCCATCAACCCACCTGACCATTCATCGACCCACCGACACTCCCATTTAAACACACATACGCACATTTATCTTCCTTTACTCCCTCTCTTATATTCATCCATCTATGCATCCCTCCTGTCATCATCCATCCCTATGTCACCCACTCCACACTCTCTCCTTCCTCCATCTCTCTGCATCATGAGGTGGCTGAACCATCCATTCATCCACACATCCACCACCACCCCTCCCTCCCTCCACACTCCTCTGTCAGAGAGTCCTTCTATACTCCTCCCTGATTGCTCTGATCTCTCTGGAGACCAGCTCAGCATTACCGCTTCCAAGACCATAAAGAGGGGATGGCCGGCGTGCTGCTGCACACACTCAGCAAAAGACCAGCATCCACGCATGCGCCTGCACACGAGTATGAAAATAGGTGCAAAATGGTGTATGGAGATTTAAATCGCTGGATGCATTTACTTTAGCAGAGAGGCAACAGGTCATCTTCCACAAAAGCAACCGCGTTTTAACACAAGGTGTGACTTAAAGAGCAGATGTTGACATCTGGAGCAAAGAAGCTAAAGTTAATGGCAGTGGTAAATGAAAATGGGGTGTGCACTTCGCAAGACCGAGCTACTGATTGTATGAAGATACAGGGGATCATGACACTTGTTGACACTTAGTATTAATCTAATTATTCTTGTAATACAAACACAAAGATAAAAAGTTAGTGCTCTGAGATGAAGGGCTGACACTGAACTAACAGTTCGCCTATTTTGCCTACACTGCCCTACCATACGGTGGATCAACTCCAACCGGGTGGCATTAAAACAACTCGCTGCCGTGCAAAGTGTGTGAATGTCACTTACCTTTGGAAGCTGTTTATGAGTCTGTCTCCTCCGTCCTTCCCGCGGTCTTCCACATCCACCAGAAAGCCGATAGGTGTACGCTGCTGTGGGGCGCTCCTCTTCAAGGCGCTCCGCTCCCGGATCTCCACCAGACTGTGCATGTGCCTGTCACCGGGACACCCACCAACCACAGTCAAGTCAGCCAGGATATATACACGGCACTTCCTGTGACGGCTTTCAGAATAAAACCACTAGTTTGCGTTCAAAAGTGTGTGATAATTAAAACCTTGTTTAACACGTCTGTAAATGCAAATATGTAGGATTGTTTGTCTTTGTTTAAGCAACTTTGGAGCAAAGTTGAGTTCTCATTGTTTTAACCTGTATTATGCATGATTATTGCAAGGTTCGGTGCAATATTTACATACATACATATGTATATATGGTATGTAGGAGCTGTTGCTTTTCATCTTTAATTTTGTGAAGTGTAGTGCAGTACATAGCATCTATAATCATTCATGTTAATATGTGAGCTGCTACTAATAATTGTTTTCATTATCCATTAATCTTGTGATGATGATAGGTAGTTGAGACCACAATAGTCAGAAAATAGTGACAAATGTCCATACCATCTTGTCAGGCAACAGTAGCTTATTTTGACCAACCAACTGTTCAAAGATTAATGTTATATTTAATTTAACATTAGTCTACATAAAACAGAGACAAACAGCAATGTTTTACATTAAAGTATCAGGAGACAGCAAATGTTTGCCATTTTTGATTGTTTAATTATTTACCTATTTACTCACTACAGTTCATAAATAATCAAACTTATTGTCCCCACCGCCCCAAAAACATCAACATCAATCGATTAATCATCTGTTTCTGCAAAAGTAAAATGGTTCATTGACGAATTTTGCTCATCTTTTGTAATGCCAATTTTTTAATTTGAAGGTAACTACCTACATTTCCGGTGTTATTCTCTCCTTCACTGGCTACTTGACGCAGTTTCAATAGTAAACTTCAGGCGGCCCTGCTGTACTGTGTGTGTGTGTGTGTGTGTGTGTGTGTGTGTGTCTTGTTTGTTGAATGGCGCAGGCGTTATGCACAACGCACCACAACTCATGACCTCTCAGTTAAATTGGTCACTTACCGTGGATAAAATACAGCAGATGATTCGTAAAGTCTAACATTGCCATTAAGTACGCTGAACTTCAAGATGTAAACTGCTGAAATATTACAAGTCTTCAGTAAGACAAACCAGTTCGGGCCTTTATCAACAAGCATCAGCCTGACTGTTGAGCAATGCAGGGGAGTCACGTACCCAGGCACATTTAATCATGTCCAAACCAGATCAACTCCACTTGTGTTTGCAAACCTAAAAGGGCGGTATTGTTATTTGTGCTGTAAGGCCTTTTCTGTGAGTTTGAGACAGAGTAAATCATGTTGGAGCAAGAGAAAAACTACAGCTGCGAGGCAATGATGCAACAGACCTGCCAAAACTGCAGTGTGAAAGAGGGTTTTTATTGGTGCTTGGCAAAACATAGTCCCTGACACCGCAGTAGCACGCCCTAAACAATACACTGGGTTTTTACAGATAGTTTCATCTAGAATTAAACACATGGTGAACTGTGGATCGTTATTCAAATAAAGATATTCAACTAAAATTCTGGACTAGCCTAGCCTTCAGCCCTTAGTAGTGAGGGGGGAAATGTATCATGTAAGAGATTATTGATTACATAATGACCATTAAGAAAGACACCTCAGAGGAGATATTTCAAAAAGCAAATGTAGTGTAGCATAATGTCAACCTGAGAGAAAAATATAAAAAATTTCGAAGATTAGGCCATTACTTTTGTAAAATATAAAAAAAACTGAATCAAACAGGAACTCAGGAACTCGGGAACTGCAGCCTGTTGAATCAAATGACACACAGTTATCTGTTACATATTTAAAATAAAATATTCAAAATAAACTATCATCTATTATCTTAACAGTAACATTGTCACTTAAACATAAAAAAGTCTTCCAAAAACTAGAAGTAACAGAGCGAAACAGGATCAAATTCTGTAGAGATTTGTGGCCACGCTGATTTTAGCACACATACCACCTACCTCAAAGGTTCATGAGCTCAGACTCAATACTTATCATGGATATTGACGGTTCTAGTGGTAACCTGGGTACTTTAAAGGTGGCGTTGGGCCGGATCATTGCGTGCCCACAACCTGTGGAACTCCTTAACAAAGGGTTGCACCAGTTTTGGCTCCTCAGTGATGAGGATGTTCTCCATGTTGCCCTGCACTGCTTGCAGCGTCCAGTTGAGGGAGCCCGTGATGAGAAGCCGGCTGTCCACCACTGCAAACTTGTGATGCATATACACAGAGCCCACGTCGCACCGCACACAGATCCCTGCGGAGGAGACAGTAGAAAGGAAGGAGGGTGGAGATTATTCTTCAATGCCTCAGAGATGTGTGATCTTCTCTAGTATTCTTCCCACCAATTCTGGTTTGTGCACAAAGAATATCAATGGGATGGGAATGTGGACTTAATACTACAAAAGGTGCTTTGTGTGAATGTAACTGTTGAAAAGTATGTAAGGATCATGAATGAATATTCCCGCACTTTAGTCCTAGGAGCTCCTCTAAGAAAGAAAAAAATATTGTCTTAATGGACCGACCTAACCTGAGTTGTAAGATAGAAGGGTAAACAAATCTAAATGCATTTAAACTTCTGCACTTTTACTATTCAACCCCACTTTAACACCCTCATCAAAAGCTTTCAACACTCAGCACTTAACGTTTAAGGTCACATAAATGTTTTTATCCTGATCTTAAGACACTTATTAATTTCTCTTATCCAGTGTGAACAGAAAAATTGTATTGCACAATAAATCTGACCGTTGTGAAACACAAAACCTGACAAACTATTTGAAACCTTGGCCTTTATATTTATTTCACCTGTCTGGTTTAGTACAAATGTATATTTATTAGGATCACTTTTTGTTTTACGAATAACAAAATAATAATAATGCCAAGCTATAAATAACATAATTTTTTACTAAAACTGCTATCAGATGTGAATGTACTCTTATTGATGGCAACTGGTGAAACAAAAATAAAATCTACTTCACTAAATAACTGCAGCAGCTATTTTACATAAACCAAATATAAACACATTTAATATTATTCATTCTAATACAGTATATGGCACGAATACATTTATTTTCTTCTTTTTTAATTATCCTTTTACAGATCCTCTTCTGTTGTATAGAATGGGAAGCAGCTTAGACAGAATTATTACTTTGGTAAGGTTAAGTGCATGCCCTTTTTAAAAAAAAAAAAAAAATTGAAAAACAATTACCAGAAATGTGTTTTCAGGAGAACATTTTTTGAGCATTTCTCTTCCAAGCACAGGGTGAACATGTCCCCTTCTTGACCCCCTAATTGCTCTGTGTAAATACTTTTTTGGCTTTTTAAAATATACTCAGCTCAACGTGAAGATGGCCAGAAATGACGGGAAAGAGTAAATGCAACTGGCAATTAAAGGTCGATGTGTTTCCACTTTTGACCGTGACCAGTTTTGACAGTCCAGAGCATGTGCCTTTAAGATAATTTCCTCTGCCCTTTCCGACCGAGCCAGTGTGCATCAGTGAATATCTTCCTTATGAGGGAAACATAAGGGAGAAGGGAGGGAAACAAACTCTGGACTATTACAACCAGGGACGGTGAAACAATGTGCTTACGTGCAACTCACATTCAGCTATTTGAGAATAAACGGTGTCTGCAGGATGCAGTATGAAAACCGGAGTTGATTGTCCCTTGCGCCAAAGTCGTTCTATTGAGGTTTGCAGTCCATACACTTGGAAACACTTTGCCTAATGAAATTTGCTGCCAGGTTGCCAATTTCTTACTTACTTAATTCTTACTTAACCATATGCAGCGGCAGTAATTTATTAAATGCAGAGGGCTGAGGGGGAGTGAGACAGTGTGCGTGTGACACGTGACACAAAATCTTTCAGAGCTTTAAGAGCATGATTACTCTGACTCATAGGAGGGCTTGTAGTGGCAACCTCCACTAACCCAGACAGCTCCTATCATCTCTCTATTCACCACTAAGGAACCCAGTGGGACTTACCGACAATGACTCTGGTAGTCCAAGAACACAGAATGAGCACCTTTTGTTGAGTAAGACCAGAGTCATCCTTCCCGTATTTCAAGTGAAATTTGTCGATGATAATGATCCTGTAGAGGCTGGCGTGACTTTATTTTAACAAACTATATCTCTATAAGGACTAAATATGTCCCCTTGGCCTGTATTTGTGTTTTGTTTTGGCATAAACATGCTTCATCACACTGACTGTTATATTAACACAGCATGAAGACATAAATGGATCTCTTTCCCTTACCGGCCTTGCGGAGGACCCCTATCTGGGAGCCGGTGATGGCCACATAGTCCTTGTCAGAGAGGACTCGGATGGTGACGCCCCTGCTATGCAGTGCTAGTACAGCCCTGCTCAGGTCCATGTTGGAGAAGGCAAAGACACACAAGTCCAGAGAGGAGGAAGCAGACAGGATGTATTGGAGAAGAAGGGAGAAAGAAGTTTCTACGCCATGAGGCAACGGGCAGAGACACGAACTGGAAGAGCAGAAAACAAAAGAAAATTCCTACTTATTGTATCATTTATTGGTCTTCCTTGGGCTATACTAGTTAATGTGTTTTCAGATTATATATTTCACCTCTAATCCAGGTTGCCCACAAAGTGAGGAAACCAACTCTCAGGATACAAGAGCTCTATTTAGCAACAAATGCTGTGGACAGTTTTTAAGCTACAAAAATACATAATAATATATCATAACCCCAGTAGTCTTGTTCGTACTTACTTTAAATTTGGTTTTCTCTGTGTAATTTTATGTGAAAAATGTATTCAGTGGATAAAAGAATAGTCCTGTCAAGTGAAAAACAATTGGGATGAAGAATGGTAAATGCACTGCCTAAATCCACTTACTGAAAGCATTTACAGCAGGGGCTTTGAATATTTGCATTAGTGGCCATTATCACAACACACTTGACAGTGATACAGACAAAATCATATATAGCTTCCTTTTATTCAATAAAGCGATTATGTTTCACTTACTGAGGTAAAGAGGGAGTGAAGATGTGCTCCACGCAGGCCATCTCCGAGGGAAAGAAGAGGACCTCATTGAGGATTCTTCCAGGCCTGAGGCGGCGAAGGAGCCAGCCAAGCAGCTCCACACTGATAGAGAGGGCCACCACACCCAGGCCGACCACCTTCACCGTCCACATCACTGACTTTTACTACTGAACAAAATAATGTTAAAGAAAATGTAGGGTAATGCAAACTTTGTAATCTTTATACAAGATCATAAAATGTTTTTGGGAGTTTTGTCTTACATGATTATGGACATTTTCATACAAGACTCATAAATTATGATTATCTGTTTTGCATGTGTGTTTTGTGCCATTTAAGCAACTAATGTTCTCAATTTTGAGGATTTGTTGCTTTTCTCGAGACGAAAAACATAATTTAGATCCATTATGTCCTAAAATACAGAATAATTTATAACTGCATAAAATCCCTTCTAAATGTTGTTATAATCCCGTCCCACAAGTAAACATATAGTTTATTTTATTTTATGAGGCTTAGAAATTGTGTACTTAATCATTTAGCAACATATAATTAACATTTTATTTATTATATATTTCATTTATTTTCAGTGCTGGACTGTAACTAAGAAGTAAATTAAAATTTTGAGGTACTTGTATATTTGTTTAATTGATGCTACTTTATACTTATAATCCATTAGTTATATTTTGGAGGCAAATATTGTCATTCTATTAGCATTTATCTTAACAGCTTTAACTACCATCTGCTTCACAGAGTCAGATTGTTAATACTAAATACAATCAACCAATGAATTATAGTAGGTAACAGTTACATTAAAGTAGGTTAAATTAGCTCTACCTAACAAAAACTACT
Organism: Dicentrarchus labrax; assembly: GCF_905237075.1. Classification (NCBI taxonomy): domain Eukaryota; kingdom Metazoa; phylum Chordata; class Actinopteri; family Moronidae; genus Dicentrarchus; species Dicentrarchus labrax. The sequence goes on along the minus strand of NW_026136721.1, from coordinate 20,667,305 downwards.
TACAGCTAAGCTAACACGGTGTTTTCTTCATCGTCACTGGCAACAAGGTGTTGGTGATTTGTAACGTTATCAGACCATATCAACACTAAACACTGAGTAAAGAAGACGACAAACGCCATTAGAACCAAGCTTACTGCGTAAGATGTGTAAAGAGTTAACAACTTAACATTTCCAGCATGTTGGCCATCCTGTCAAAACATCAAACACGAGAGTATTTAGAGGAAACACACCTTAGCTTCTGTCGCCACCACGCGGGAATATTACCAATGGTCGTCGGACGCTGTTTCGTCACTGCCAATCAGTTTAACTGACAGGTCAGTGAGCCAATGGCTGGCCGAGAAGTTCAGACGCTCTCCTCCAATCAGATAACACGAACAGTCACTAGTGCCGGTCGGGTCTTGTGAAAGCCTTTTCCTCATAACAGCAACGTGTATTTTCTACACACAAAGGTAAACTTCTGCTAGATAACAGTAAACAATCGCGACATGTTTAATATCTACGGCAAGTTGAGGGACAAACAAATGTGTTTTCTTCCCAGAGTTCATTTTAACTCGTCTTTTTTTTTTATCGTGAGGCGATTATGTTGTACTGGAGATCAACAACAAATATGCTAACGTTAGCCTGCTAACGTTAACTTTGGTTGCCAACCGTATGGGGCAACGGCTGCTCACTGGAGTAGTTTTGTAGTCCGGTGTTCACACATATTTAGTCTTTGGTGGTATTCAACCATCTCCTTTGTTGAATCTGACTTGTGTTTGTCTCTTTAATCACAGACCTCGTTTAGTTTGTGTACAATGGGACGCCGCAAGTCCAAAAGAAAGCCCCCTCCTAAGAAGAAGATGACGGGAGATCTGGACTCTCAGTTCACCTGTCCCTTCTGCAACCACGAGAAATCATGTGATGTTAAAATGTACGTAAAGTTTCACCAAGTACATATCCTAAGAACATCAAGTTGTATTTGGTGACTTCTGAGGTGATTGTTGTCAACTTTTCTTTTGATTTTTCTTTATTTGTCAACAGGGAGAGGAGCAGAAATACTGGGATAATATCTTGCACAGTCTGCTTGGAGGAGTTCCAGACCCCCATTACCTGTATCCTTATTCACACATGAATTTTAGATAACCTCACCACTTCCTCTTTCTCATACAGTAACACAATAATTTCAACAACGTCTATATAAATACAGGTCAATGACAACAAGTGTGTAATCGGCCTTTTCTGACACACAACCAGTTGCAACTGGGCAGGCTCCACACACACAGCCAACCCGTTATTCAGTCTCCTCCTGCTCGCTCCAATCACCTGTACTGTGTTTTAATTCAGCTGAATTCACAATTTCATTCATTTATGTATGTTTCTGTTTCTCTTGTCTGACACCTAAACACATAGAGAATAGGGATTTAAATGTAGAAATACTACCTGCTAATCAGCAGTAATTTACAAGCTGCTGCGCTTCGGTCCTGGCAAAATCATAGTTTTATGATCACAGCGTCCTCTTAACGATGATTGGTCAGCCCCCATGAGCCCGAGCAGACACCACCCACGGTGCCGATTCACTAGGGGTGCTTTTTATTATGCTAACTTGTGCTTCCTCCTGTCCTCTCTCCTCCTGTGACCCTGAAATCATTCCTCCTCCACCATCATGGAGGACCTTCCAATTCCTTAAATGCACCTTGTGGAGAGGGGAGGCCTCTGAAGGACTTTAAAGCAAGGAAACATAGGTGTATTTTATGTGAAAGGAAGTAGTGTTTATTTGGCATGATTAAGTACTATTTGAAAATATTCAACAAAATTCAGTCATTTATTCACATTTTATTCTTGCTTTACCTTACTTTACTTTGTAAAGTTGTTTTTATTTTACAATACAACCGACATACAGACATTTGGTTCAGTGGAAGTTTGTACCAGTCGGTTTGACAGCTTTAACTTTACTTAGGACTGGCTATGAACCCAAGGATTTCTCATTTGGCAGCTTCAGCTCCTCTGCCCTTACGTCTCTTCCTCGTATCTCTCGCACACATCCTTGTTGGGAGGAGCTAAGACACGAAGAAAGGAAGTGAGTAAGGGAAGCGGGGGGACAGGTTAGCATAATGAAAAGCACTCAATGGGCGGGACTGGATTGTCATCTAGCTTATATGTAATGCCTGTTACAATGTGATGTAATATTGTAATGGAAGAAAAGGCTGAATACAAATGAGGTGTGTCAGGCAGTGCAGGAGCAGTGTTTTCTATGGGAGACTCTCTTTTGGTTTAGACTTAAGGTTTTATCACTTGTCAGACCTTTTTACAGGCACAAAAAAAAAAAAACGATATAACCCATTAAAGCACAGGGAAAACTCTCAAAAGCATAATATGACCTAAAGTTCAACCACTACATCCCCCATAAGGCTTTGACAGCCCTTCATTGTCTGAGACTCATAGAAATTATTGCTGTTTGAATCTAACAAAGCAATCGTTTGAGTTAATGCAGCGCTCAAAATTGACTCGCTTCAGCATTTTAAGAGAGACATGTGAAAGAAATACATTGGTTCTTGGAGGATAGTGACACAGGAACTTGATTTTACTCATGATGAATGATGTATAAATTCAGAATGACATTACTGCTTGAGAATTGCTGCCTGGCCTCAGCATAATAAGCAAACAAGACATTACTCTGGGAGTCGCATTATTTTTTTTCTGTTCTGCAACTTTTATCCTTAATCCATTGCTCTTCAGATCTATCAGAGCCAGTTGATGTGTACAGTGATTGGATAGATGCCTGTGAAGCAGCCAATCAGTAGCCCTCATGGAGCTGATGCCCCTCAGGAACGGGATGAGGATGTGGCTGGTGGTCCTGGGCCCACTACAATCAAGCTGGCCAGAGGACGTTTATAAGACCTTTTTTAATATTCATAGGTTTCCATATGGTCACTTGAGCTTTACAGCTGTGTGAACGGCAGTTTCACTTATGAGGTCTTCAGCACAAAGCGTCTCTGAAGCGTTCCTGTTGTCTTATGATTTCTTGTTATTCTGTGTAAGCCACAACTCTGAGATGTATTACCTAATTTGTGATATTCTTCTGCTTTCTGTTTTCAACATCTGTTTTCTTTTTTTATTCTTTTGGATGGTTCTCAAATATCCTTTAGATGCAGTGAAACCTTTAAGTAGTAGTTGTTGTGTTCTGCTTTAACTGCTATCTATTGTTAGCTGTACAAATATAATTTTATACAAGAGGCATGTAGTGTAAGATAAGGGGCTCCAATATTGGCATTTTTAATGTGAAATCAATAGAAAGTTAAATCTTTTTGGTTAGCATAATGAGAAACAGACATGTGAATATATGGATTTTGACAGAAACGGGTTGAAAACAGAGAACAGTGGGTTTTCTACACACACGCTCTCTACAATACACTTGACACCAGCAGCAGGACCTACATTTCCAGGTAGGCTGCATTAACAGACTTTACAGAGAAGGTAGGAGTGAACTTCTTGGTTGAATGTTTCACTGTGATGTTACGGGTTGTGTTCACAGTAATAATATTTACCCACAGCTCTCCTCATTAAGAAAGTTGTGTCACAATGTTAGGTCATTCCACTGGAGAGAGGAATGAAGCTTAGCTGCTACGTTCAAAAGTTTTAAAGTTTTCATTTAAGTTTAAAATCATTCTTTTTTTTCCTTCAGTTGATTGTATGTTTTTAGCTTACATGTTCCAGAGAGAAAAGTTTTACAGTACAAAATCAAAGTACAAATTGTTTGTTATGAAGTGCATATGTACAGAATCTTGTAATCACTTGTCTGGAAATCAGGCATTGCTATTGGGTGCTGTTTTCCAATGCAACAGCCATCAGTGTTGGCTATAATAGTCTAAAACCAAACTGTTTTTTTTAAACATGAATTCGGTAAGTGTGATCTTGGAAATAAAGAAGCAATAAGTGTTGGTTGGTTTTCTTTTTATTATATAATAAAGTAACTGCGCTGTTGTTTTATGTATGAGAGACAAGGTGTATTATTTATTACACAAAGAATTCCAGTTGAATCAGTAAGCACAAGTTTAAAAACTTGATACACACTGTATTTTTTATTATCTTTTAGTGATCAAGATGATTTTGTTGACTGACCTTGGTTTGGTTTAGTTGAATGTAATAATTCTATTTTTATTTATTTTTTGACCAGGGAATAGGAAACCAAAGATAGTGGTCAGATCTTACAGGACATAAACATGCTGTACATCTGGTGACTAATGGAGGGACAAGCTCAGAATTACAGTTTGAATTTACATGAACTGTCAAAGAAATTGAGATTTAACAAAGAAAATGGTTTAAAAAAAACATCCATGAATTCTTCTACAGGTGTTGGATAATAAGCTTACATTACTATGCCTGGTGCTGAGTATAATGTATATTTAATAGGAAAAGTTCAATAGGGCAAAAAAACAGACTATTTCTTCCAAATTAGAGTTTTTATTTTAGTTTGTACTGTTCCTATTTTGATTCATCATTATACACGGGTGTAGTCAGCCATGAAAAACATGCTTTTTGGTTGAAAGAAAACAGTACAATGGGAAGCCTTCAGGTAGTGAATGAATGGGGAAACAGCAAAAACACATTGCATTAATTACAGCACTTAAACTCAAAGGTGTCAAAGACATTGGCAGTGCCAGTTTCAAAGTAAAATGTCTCTGTGAACAGCTTCTGATCTACTCTCCTGTGGCATCTGTGACCGTGACACATTTCTAGGAGTCCAGTATCCATTCATCCCCACAGAGCACAGGATGTAGCAGATCACAAATGAAAGAAGACACAGTGTAGCGAGGCTATGCACCAGGCAGGGCTGAGTGATAATAGATGAGATGTGGAGTGCCTGCCTGGGCTCTCCACCCAGGAAGAGTGTGTCCATGCATGCGCGCACTGCACTGTGTATTGCGTTTGATGATGGACCCCAGCTGGAGAAGTATTGCCGACGCCTTATGAAACATGCTGGAGGATGATTACAATGGAGAATGATTATCACTTAGTCTCTCATCTGTCTCTGCACGTCCCCTCCCACTCCCTCCCCCTCTCTTCTATTTCTCGCTCCTTCTTTCTCCTCTCCCATTCAGCACGTGAGGTCAAGTGTCACTCCGTCTCCGTTGTCAAGGCTGCCAATCACCCACACAGTGAGTGCGAGGCAACTGTTGCCAAGGAAACAGAGCGATTCGGTTGCTAGGCACCTGGAGCTGTGCTCACAATAGTCATTTTGTTGCTTAGAAGCACACACACATGCATTCACAAATACACACAAAACCACAGAAATGGCTTTGCCCAATCAACAAGTTTACACAACGTCAGTGTGAAATTCGTATAAATTACAATTACATACTGTGCTAATAAATAAGAGATTTGCTTACGCAGTAGTAAGAAGTCATGGAATAGTAAATGATAAGAGTGTAATGTATCATGGGCACATTTGCAAACAGATGCTAATATATTGCTGAATTTGCAATGCAATGTTGATTTTCTAATTTATAATACTTAGCAATAATGCTAATGTACCAAAAATGTAATTCAGGATGTTTTATTCCAACACCTTTGCTACCTGATTAATCAGCATGCCCTGACGTCCAAGAATTCTTCAGACCCACACCTCAACTTGATCAATAAAAGACATAAACATCCATCATTCTGACTAAAAATAGTTACCCATAAAATCAATCAGTCCCTTATTTCCCCACTGGCACATGGACCCAGTGAACCTAGCTGCAATGTTCATTCATATATGTGGGATCTATCTGTATGTTTGTTTTCATAAAATCGATCAATCCCGCATTTCCCTACTGGCATGTAGATCACGTGAACCCTCGTGCAGTTTATATACGTATATATGTGTGTGTGGGTCTGAGTTTCCATCATGACAGCCAGTCAGATGAGCCGAATGCTGAAATGTCAGCAACGGGTGCAAGCCTTGACATGTCCTCATGTGTTACTGTCTCCTGTTGCTGCTACAGGCATCAAACTCTCACACATTTTTAGCATGAGCCGGGGAGTCAAAAATAGGAGTGCAAGAGTAGTTGGTAGTGGAGCAGGATGATGGTTATGCACAGTTATAATGTACCATCCCGTGGCCTCGCAGTCATTTACGTCCGAGGACCCACAAAAAAAAATTTTTTGGCACCAATTTTTGCAAACTTCAGATTTCTGCTCAGTGTGAGGAAAATGTTTGGTGCAGAGTGTGAAGGGCTATGAAAGACACTCATCAACTGATAAGATTATAGGCTCACTTGTGTGCACGACTGACTGACAAGGGTATGTAATCAAGAAGGTTTGGAATTAACGTCTGAGTCTGAAGACTTTTGTGTTAAGCTCCCTGAACTAATGCCTGGGGGTTTAGCTTAGTGGTGTGCTGCGAGTCTTCCCCACCAGCGCCTTCTGCAGGAGAGGCTGAATCTGGCCAGCGAAACAAACTAATTTCCTCCACAGGTGTAAAGAGTGACATGGTTGATAAACCTACGATGATAAAACCTTTTCAGTGGCTGGATTTGATTTGGCTAGCCCTGATTGCGTTCTATTTAAAAACGTTTCTGATTGAACAAAATAAGCCCTTTCCCCATAAAAAGCCACCTCTTGGTGCTTAATTAAAAACCACCCCATGTCTGTGTCACCTCCTCAGCTTGGCTATACATTTATATGTGTCTGCCTGGTCTCTGCCATTGTACTCTACTGAATAGAGTTCTGCTTTTGGTCCCTTGTAGATGATAAAGCTTCCACTCGACTACGCGTATTCTCAAGCAATAACATCCACATCTGTATTATCAACCCAAGAATACCCGTGGTCGAGACCGGAGCAAAGAGGCCCACCTCCTCCCCTTCCATTCCTTTCTCTCTCCTCTCAGCTCTGGAGCTCATTCTCCTTTTCTGCGTGCACCCCCTCAGCTCCTGCAATCCTGAATGAGATTGCAGTGTGGAAGGGGGAGAGGTCCGTGTGGAGGCAAATCTTTAAGGACAGCACCTAGGATAAAAGAGACAAAAAGAGATCATATGAAATGAAACAGCGTTACTCCGAGGTTATAATATACATCTCATGCATGCTACAAGTCACATCTTAGGCTCATTGTTAGACTAGTAAGCAGATTGTAAGCTTTACGCAGTAGCCACACATGTACACACACAGGAGGCTTGCTATGCATCTATACCTAAGCTGCACCAAGTAAACAGATTGTCACTGCCAACAGCTAGTCCCTTTGCTCTCCCTGGTATCAAGCAACCATTTAGCCAAGCGCTGAGGGAGAGGGGAGGCTCACCAATTATCAAATAGGTGTCAGTGTGTGTTACACTGCACTGAGGGGAGAGACTGATTACCAAACAGATGTTCAGCCCTCACCTCCATCCCCTCCCTCCTAACCTCATGTCTTTCTACATTCCATTCCCCCCACCCCCCCATCTCTGTCTACCTATCTTTGTCTTCTCTCCTCTTCTCTCTACTCCTTGGTATGTCCCCCATCTCCTCCCCCACACACTCTTTTCTCTTTTCCTTGGTCTGTCCCATGGAGAATAAGCCTGACTCTTCCCTATCCACACTTGCCAATTAGAGACTCAGTCGTTGTCAATCAACAGCTGAGGTGGAGAGAACAAGAGAGAATGAGAGTCATTGGGAAAAGAGGAAGTGTGTGTGTGTGTGTGTGTGTGTGGGGGGGGGGGTACGAGGAAGGTGGGGGAGGTGCATCAGCACCACAGACAGCTCCCCCTGGAAAACTCAGGCTAGTTCACAAACATGACTTGACTGTCTCTCTCACTCTTTCTCTTTTTTTACTTCTTCTCATTTGTTCCCTCCCTTAACCTTTCTTCTCTAATCACTGTCATCCCTCCATCTTCTTTCCCGCTCTTGTCCTGCGTTTACCCCTTTGCCCCTTTCTCCCCTACTTTCTCATCCTCAGCTCAGCTTGTTTATCCATTCAGACACATGCATAAACCATACATCCTCCTCTGTATCCCTTCAACCATCAAAGCTGCCTCACCACCAAAACCAGACAGTCCCGGAAAGTTCCCATTTGCCGCTGACAATCCTCTCACCTCACTCACACCTGTGATAGTCTACATCCTAACCCGCTGTCATTGCAAGGAAAGTGCCAAAAACTAGCTGGAGCCATCACGTCGAGAAGATCTTGACACTCGTCTCCCTCATTACCTATACTCTTCTAGTCCTCTCTCCTCATCTCTCCCTCTCTCTCCTTGCATTTTGCCTCTTCCTCCATCCCAACTGTCCATGTCTGGGCTGCTGCTGCTGATGACAACTCAAGTGGACGTGTCTTCTGTTCTCACCAAGAGCTGTGAAGAGATGTACGTAGGTGTCAGAGATCTGGTGTAAAAATACACCCTGCTGCTGCCCTCTTCACTACACAGGACCGTTCTGTGTCTGCTCTGTGTCACTGGAATGTCTCCGTCTAATTTGAAGACATGCTTCAGTGTAGTTTTAGCTGTGTGTGTGTGTGTGTGTGTGTGCGTGCAGGGTTTGGCTGTGCTATCGACTCTCACATACAATGGGTGTGCCTGCAGGAGCAGTTGTGAATGTATGGACTGGGCCTATTTTTTGTCACCCGAGTTTTACTTTTCCACCTATTTACAACTATACCTTTATTACCAATGATAGCTGTATAGCTTGAAGAAGAACTTTATTTCATGTCGAAAGACATCTGGTTTGCATTTATAAGAAAATCCATTTCCTGAATTGACTTGATTGAAAGTGGACTGGCTCCAGCTGGAGGGCCTAATGAAAGGCAATCGGTCTGTGTTTCATATTTATGTCTGACGCAACAGACTTCATCAATCCTTTAATGTACCTGGTGTTTCAGATAGGATGCAGAATCACTAGTGGCTGTGCCAGAGGCAAAGACAAGACAGACTTGAGACAGAGACAGAGACTGAGCGGACGGCGGGCTGCAGCTTGCACATTACTGCTTAATTGCTTGGAACTAAAGGCGCTGTTATGAGGATGTTAATGCTTATGCCTGCAACAGCAAATCTTTCCAGTCATTTTGGATACACTGTAAAGTCTAATAGTCACTACCCAGACAAAAATAAATAAATAAATAAATGACCCGACAGACTGTATTGCAACAGATTCAGCCTAGAGTGCAGAATAAGAAACTACCCCTACTGTGCCTGTGGCCAAACTTTCAGTGACAAGCTTAACAGAGACACTCTGGTTTTCTTAATCTTGCTGGGCCCAAATGCATATAGGCTCCAGTTGGCCTACTAGCCCAGATAACCAGACAACCAACACACCACTGTAAAATTGCAGATAGCCAGCACCTGTCTTCTACGTGACAGGCTTGGATATCAAGCTTTCTTTGTTGTTGTAAATACATCCGCTTCCACTCACAAGGAGAACCCAGTTCAGAGTGGCAAGCGTGGATTGAATCGTTAACCCCTTGCAGGGATGTGTGAAAGAGATTTTTTTTTAAACCATCTTTGTCTTTTATCTAACAGGCTACAAAGGAGGAAGACGCGCTGACACGCTGTTGGTTAGATATTAAGCTGCGTGCAGGTGCAATTCTCATCAAGTCATCTCATAGGTAACTTGGGAGAGATGCTGATGGGACCAACCTGTTTAGTTATCAAATCATAAAGCGTGCCAGCGAGAAATTGATCGGGCGTTAATCCCATGCCATGCAATGCTACAACCCGGCTCCCGAAAGCTTAAATCTACAAGTCTTGTTTTCTCCACTCCAGGGATTATCAACAAATATCTCTAAATATAAGGACAGTGTAAAGTGATGGGACACCGAGCAACGCCGCGCTGTAAAATGTGTCAAAAAAAAAAACCACGACCCTAAAACGCTTTTCATGGTTAAATAACAACGAAAGATATTGAACTTACCGCTGCGTCCACCTTTATGTCAGCTCCCATGAAGAAGCCGCTCCATATGCCATACATTGTATCCATGCTGAAGTGTGAGAATAGGCTATACTGTGCAGGGAAACGCCCCCCCTCCTCCTCCTCCCTGCTATCCCTTTCTCTCCTGTGCGCTTCTCCTCCTGCTTGTGGGGGAATCACATAACCACTCCTTGTTTTTTCCATTCTCACCGAGGGAGGGATGGAGTGATGGAGCCTGATGCAGCAGCATCAGCATCCCGTGCAACTCAGCTGCAACCTCTCACCTCTCCTCCTCCTCCTCCTCCTCCTCCTGCTCACTATTTCTCTCTTGTCCATGTCTCTCTTCGTCCAGCCCTGACGCCGAAGAGCATGCCCTATAGTGTAGCGGTTCCCAAGCTGGGATCCGGGGACCTCTACGGGGCCATGATTAAACTCAGTAAGCCCAAAAGAAAACGAGTTTGGGGTTAGTATTATGAATTTCTACTGAAGCTTACAGGAAAATTGTCCAGAGACTAAATCTTTTGGGACTGTGGTTTCCATATAGCCTACTGTCTGTTTTAGATTTCTTTTTTTTTGACCATTTCCATGATGGTTTTTACGCCCTTGGGGTGACATCATGGCATACAATGTTAAAACATGGTGGTTTATGTTACATTTATAGTGTCTCCATGGTGTTACGTGACTACTACAATCTCTCTATAATATTCTTAATAATGGGGTGGACAAACCTGTAAAATACTATGCAATCCTGCGCAATAGCCATGCAATAAATAACCTAAGCCTGCTACCTCCGTGAGGCTTATAATGTTATAAAATATTGCTTCAACTCCTGCACCTTGGAAGTCAGAGTTTCTATTGCTGTTGAAAACCACACGGGTAAGTTAGATGCTTTTGGAATAAATAGCACACACCTTTACATTGTAAAGCAATACAATATGACACTATACTAAATAGTGGCAACAGTTTTCTATCATTTTGTCCAAGAGGTGGATGCGATGAGAATACAATGTAATCACAATAGTGGGTGTAATATAATGCTGCACAAAACAACAACACACTCTACAGAAACCAGCAGTTGTCAAGTTGACAAGACTTTAATTACTTACTTCTGGGCAGTTGCATTGCAACACATTTTGCTGTATAATTTTTTTTATAGTAGTATTATCCATATTTTTATCCAGTATTATATTTATTAATTTTATTTGTTTTTAATCTCTCTTCTCTGATTTCTATATTTTATCCTTTCCTATAAACAGTTTATGTTCCTATCTCTTGCAGCCGTCTTTTTATGTGGGTTGTTATTCATCTTTTGTGGAGCACATTGTGTTGCATTTTTTTGTATGAAATACGCTTTATAAAGTTAAATATGATTATAGTTAATCATGTTGTTGTGTTCATCCTTGTATAGATGTTTTTGTGGTTTAATGTGTGTATATTAATATACATAATAAGCCATGAGAAGTATCACATGCAGAAATAGTCATTAATGCTGAAATCATTATAGACTGAAATGGGACTCAGCTTACGTGTCCTGAATGGTGTTCCCTGCAGAGTCTTAACAGAGGTTTCTACATGGCCTGTGGTGTGTGTGTGTGTGTGTGTGTGTGTGTGTGTGTGTGTTCCTGCTCCTAATCCAGTCTCCTGGGACCTCTGTATCCGGTTGATGGTCTTCCTTAGCAGACATGCTGGATGGGATTGGTGGTAAGGCCCTTTATAATCCTCTCCTCATCTGGTGGCCTGTAAAGGAGCTGCCCCTTGAAACCCAAAGCGTGTGTGTATTTGTGTGTGTGTGTGTGTGTGTGTGTGTGTGTGTGTGTGTGTGTGTGTGTGTGTGTGTGTGCCCCGAATGCTCAGTAATGATCCACACAAGCTCCACACAAGAGCTAAATTGGCTTTTGTCTTTGCTATAACTTATCTTTAATTCTCCTACTGCTCCTCTCTCTTCTCTCTCTTTGCTCTCTTTATTTTGGTGCGAGACGTCAGAGACAGAACTGCAGACAGACAACAAACATGTAAATTTGATGTTTGAAAGCCCACAAGGCTGATGCTGTAAGGCACTGGAGCCTTCAAGGCCATAAAAAACCAATAGCATATTTCCTCAAATAAGCAGCCATAGAGTCTTTCTCTCTCACACACACATACACACACATACATACACACACAGAGACACACATGCACATACACACACTCACACAGTGTTAATGGCTTCATAATTGTCAGAGGCAGACCATTGAGCATAATCAGGAGACTGCAGCAAGGCGAAGACCAATATTTGTAATTTACTATGACAGATAGTACATTTTTATTACCCAGGGGCTGCTGGTTTGTTTTGGGATGCGATAAACCACCCTCATCCACATACTTTTTATCTCTCTCAGTTCACATACTCATTTATACTCACCCGTTTTCTCAGCATTTCTTTCTTCCTTTCTTTTCTTTCTTACACACACACACACAGAGCAGTTCAGCCCCAGACAGTGTGTGACCTCAGGGTCAGGAGCATTACGCCAAACAGACAGACACTGAGTCAGGGAGCAAAGTGCAGCTCATCACAGGAAATCACAGGTACCCACACTAAAGCAAACCTACTCATACACGCAATCACTCACATATTACCCTTTAATACATAAATTAAATGTCTGGTATGGGCATGAGATCATGGAGTGTTTTTTTTTTTTGCAATCCTAAAGAATGAGTTTTTCACAAATGTAATGCTCACAGGAGTAGTCCAACATTTTAGCATTGTAGGAGACAGTTTTTAAAAAAGATGTAGCAAAACTAGAGATATTGTCTTCTTTTATCCAACCCAAGTGTCTTCCTTGTCAAAACCTATTGCCTAGATTACCCACAATGCAATTTAATTGACGACAGCTGGCACAGAGATTCAGGTGTGTTATGCCAGTAGTGGCTAATGTAGCCTCAAGCTGCTAGCCTCAAGCAGAGATGAGGAGTGGGCTACAGAGGTCTGATGAGCTCAGTTTTTTTCTAAGGTTGTATTCACACCACATCAGGCATTGTGGTGGTTACAGCAGCATTGTGTGATGGAGTGGTTGCTGACTCGAGTGACATCACTTTTTTATCAGCCTCTGCACAACTCCCTCCTGGGCCACAAAAGCATTATACAACGTTTTTCACACATGCTGTAGTACTCCCCAGCACCTGTAAACAGACTTAGATTTTTTGAATTGGTGTTATTCTCCTTTGTTGTTCCACACACATTTCTTTCTGAAAAGACAAGTATGTACCATATGCTGGCACACGTTTATGCCATGCACATTACACTGTGTCATGTCCCGTTCATTTCGGTTTGGCAGCACTTAAAGTAAGTGTGGAGGCGACAAAAGCAAATCACTTCTGTCTTTGGCTTTGAAGGTTTAAGGTATCAAATAACTACGACAAAAACATTAAATCACCATAACTGGGAGCAGCATTTATAATTAAAAGCTCATTTTAGGCAAACATTAAATGAATCACCAATACTGAGTTTCTCATTCATCTCTGATAGAGTAAACCCAGCCTGTTAACTTTAGTGACATGACATTTTATGAAATAACTTGTTTTCCCAGTGTGTAGCTTTGAGAGAGAATTACTCATGTCCAAAACATGATTTATCAGTCACAAGCCATTAGAATAACACATGTAAATTATTAAATTGAGTGGTTTTGCACTCTGATGCAGAACTTTAAAATGTCAGAGATTCATACTCTAATTGGAGTGGAGGGATGCTTGTGCTGCTCAGTAGTCAGTTTGTAGGATTGGGAGCGGGTAAGCTGGCAATCAGGATGGAGAAATTGTGTGTGTGTCAGTGTTAACAAGAGAGACAAATAGGACACACAAATAGGAACAGAGAGAGAGAGAGGGAGGGAGGGAGAGAAGCAGGTGCATCACTAATGGCTTTTTAAAAAGGTTACAGCGTAGAGCTCTTCTTTTCTAATGGGGCTCCGGCTGTGCTTGAGAAGCAATTTCCGGAAAAGATAATGTTGTCAAGAGAGTGCAGAGAGTTCTGTGTGTGTGTGTGTGCCTTGTCGTTAACAAGACTGACAAACTCAAAGAGTGGGGCGGGGAGAGATTGGGGCAATTGAGAGAGAAAGAAAGAGAGAGAGACAGAGAGAGGGAGAGAGAAAGAGAGAAATCCTGTGTTTACATTTCAAAGTTATTGTGCCATTTCATTACATTTATTAGCTTGATGACTAATGACTAATGTGGGCTAGCGGAGGGCTCAAATGAACAACATTTTAAAGTGCTCTATTCTGTTTTACCATATTTTTACATACCTAATAATGTGCCATTTCATTTAATACTGGTGCATTTTGAATGCTTCTTTCTTAGTTTCCCCCTGTCTTCAGGTTAGCATGGTAAACGCTGCCACCCTGTGTCCACAGCACCCCCCTACAGCTTTTTGAGCTGAGCTGGCCCAACATCTCTGCAGGTTTTCATTCATTCAAGGTAGTCCACAACCTCCTGCCATGTTGAAAGTTGTACAAGTACATTTTTACAGAGCTTTCCACGACTGGATTAACTGCAAATGTGTCCCCTTGACAATCAACTGAGTCAGAGCAAATTAAACACAATTATACATACTACATTATACATTATTTATCTCTAAGGAAAAGTTGGGTAATGGCCACTAAGGGGCAGTACTTTCCCATTAGTGTGTCCCAGTTCCTGATTCTAGTGCGTTTACGTTGGAAAAGTGACAAAATAATTTATACTTAAAATGTCATTCAACCAAATCTGCTTGATTTTTGAGTGATTTATACAATTTGTATTTACTGTATAGTAGTGTGAAACAGCTCCAATGTTTTAGTTCTTCAAAGTCAGACATCCTCAGCCCAAAGTATGTGGGTCTCCCAGCACACACAGGTCTTTTCCACAGGAGACATTCTGACATGCCGCAGTAGGAAGAGCACAGTAGTAAATAATAAAATGAATGATGGCTGAATTCAGGGTTTCAGGGTCCTGGTATTGTGCATGCAGGCTCACTGTCACACTGTCATGGCTTACTGGGACACTTAAATGTTATTAGTAACACCTGTGCTTTTCCTAATATGTCTGCTATGAAAACTATCTGTTGCTCTTAGTCTGACTGATTGTCAAGCTTAAGTTAATTCACATACACTCCCCCAAAATGTACAGTGTTCATGGATACTGTGTGTGTACTGTGCATGATCCTTACCGAAGTGTGCAAGGAATTACAACAAATCAAGTGAAAAATGTAATTCAGGCAGCAATGTGTGGTAATTGCAATTTATTTTGGTAAATAAATACAAAACAGAGACATTTTAACATGAAAATAACATTATTTGGACAGTTATGTTGTTCTCTACCTCTTCAGTTGTTTAAAAAAAAAAAATCTGACTGAAAAGTTTTACTGTAACCTTCTGCTATAACAGGCATTGTTAGGACGCCTTGGCAGGGGTCCTTTGAAGGCCTGAAGTTACACACAAGCACAAGTGTGTAATTATAGCAGCTACTTTTGACAGTTTAACTTAAGAAAACAGATTGCCAAATTAACAGTTATGCTGCCATACAATGTGCTCATTATAAACATACACACAAATCCCAATAAGCACACACACACGCACACACACACACACACACACACACACACACACACACACACACACACACACACACACACACATGTACACTCACACCTAATAAAACCATAGCAATGTCTTCTTTATATAACCCATTGCGAACTCTCCTACTAGTATACTAACCCGCCTGCAGTGTCTTTTTGAACTGAGCAGAACCAAAGCAAGTTGTGAGCCAAACACACCGGCTGTATGCTGTTAGATTTCACACATTTCTCCACTGCGCTACATTCCTGCTTAAGACCAGGCTACTACTCATGTTCCTGCAAGACAGCCTCAGGTAGCTTCACATTGTTCACACGATTTAAACATAATGTAGTATATACTGCGTAAAGAAACCTATATACTGTACAAAACTATACAAAACTCAGAGGTCTTACCTCTGTGTTACACACTGGTCTGTGCCATTGGTTTTCTTAAGTCAGTGTGAGAAAAAGATGGTGGACTGAAACAGAAAAATCTGGAAATAATAGGACAGATGGATAAACAGTAGCATCAACAACTGATGCCATACTAGTCTTATAAAACGTTCATTTTGGAAAGCAAAGGCATACATGAACATTTAGATACAGTCATTTAAATAATAAAAGGAGGCATGAACGTGTTGAAGGGGTAAAGGAAAGAGAGAGACTTTTGTGCAAACATGAACAAAGAACTTCACACAGGAATAGGCAGTAAGTCAAATGATAAAACTTTCCAAATACTTCACAGCATGGACGTAAAATCTACAGACACTTATAAACACACACCTGAACAGTAAGTAGATAAAATATATTTGGAAAAGTTGATGGATGAAAATCTAGTTCAGTTCACTTCAGGGATGAATTAACTGATGCCCCAAAACAAATGTGGTATCACAAGCACAGCTCTAGAGTGTAGAAATCTCTTCTGTCACTTCACACGATATACAGCAAGAGATCAGACCCATATTCCCCAAAACAAATAAGATACAACACAGTTTACTGAACACTAAATTGGTTCAACTGTGCTATAATTTACAAAAGTGCTTTCCTCTTTGACAGCGTCTCTTTAGTTAGTTTTGAGGACAGACAAAAAAAATCTCTACCATAATACTTGACGGTGCCTGCATTTTGATTACATAAAGGTCTTTAATGTCGTTCATTTTCCCATTGTATTGTCCTGAGTGTTACAAAATGGTCTTCTGAGGACGATCCACCAGTGATTGGGATTTTCTTCGATCATTTAAAAAAAAAAACGCTCAGCTCCACCGAGGTTTTTGTTTTGATCAAGTGTTTTGTCAAGTCATCACCAGCCAACAGTCTTTAGAGTCACTGTTGGGTCTTTATGGAAAACAGGACAAGCAAATATTATTGCTTCAACAGCTCTGGCTTTGGCGAGTCTTTCATTGGTTCTTTTACACCTGAAAGAAAAAGGAGGCCATCTTGGAGGACAAACAGGACAAAAAGGACAGAAGGACATGTATCCATCTCCTATTGTGTCCTTAGCGGATGACAGGTTTCAGCCATGCTCGCCATGTGCACTTGTTGCTGTTCTGCCTCCTGTGATTGGACAGTTCGGGAGTGGACCGTCAGACCTGGGTGGACTTGACTCGTCGGAGAGGATGTCGTCCTTCGGGGTGGGCAGGGCAGGGTCGGGGGCATTCAGAGGGCAGGTCTAGACTGCGCTGGTGAGGCACCGCCGTGAGGGGAGGAGCACATCGGGAGGGGTGGGGGACGGGATTGGCTGATGGTCATGTGATCTCAGAATACGGTAGCCCTGGAGCCTAACAGGCAGGAAAGGTACAGAGAAAAGATTAGGAGAGGTAGAGAGGGAGGTAGCAGTAAAGAGTATAACACTTTTCAAAACAGTTGCAAAGTGAAAACTTGAGGGAATAGAGCAGATAAACTTTACTTGACTGAGGCAGCGAGAGACAAGAATGCAAAATGATGACGTCTAGACAAGAGATAGAGTATACACAACAGAGATATCAGTGTCTATGAAACATCCAGATACAATGAGACAACCAAGGTTATCAGTGAAGACAAAAAGGGGTAAAATATAGCACCATACACATTTAAAAACAAGACTAAGAGCCTACAACCTTGCTAGCAGCTCTGGGAGGCTGTGTTACTCAGGAACAGAGATGCTTTGATATGCTAACATCAGCATGCAGGTATAATATTTGCTCACTGTCTTAGTTTATTGTGTCAGCAAGTTAATATGTCCTAATTATCTCTAATACAGGTATTTGGGTCATATACCAAATTGAAATTTTGACCTGATGATGGCACTAGAAGTTTTAGGATCACCATAGTAAAGTAATTACAATTCAACCTGAAGGGGGATATGAGTATATGCATTAGTGGACCAAGGGGGTGGCAGGTGGGGCAACTGCTCAAAGAGATGCAACAGAAGTGCCCTCTTGGATGCCCCTGTGGTAGATGAAACATGTTAAAGTGCCCTCTAGGATGCCCTTCCAATGTGTGTGCCCCTAGTGTACCTTTCCAGTGGACAAAACATAGTAAAGTGCCCTCTAGCGTTCTAATTCTAACCCTGACTAATTTGTGTAACCATTAATGCTTCACAACTTTCTGCGTGCTGGGGTGCCCTTTTTTTTATATTTTTTGCCCGTGCCCCTCAAACAGCCTGAGACAACCCCTGAACTCCTGTACCAAATTTTATGACACAATTTTTCAATAGTACGTGAGATATTTCCACCGTGATGCTAGCATTGCCAATAAGTATTTGCCTCACCAAAAGACACCTTTCCGTCAAAAAAAAGGACACTTGCAGTCTATTGATTATCTCAACTATTTTGTAGTCTTGCATAATGATTTCCCCCATCCCTTACCTGGAGGCCACTTAACTTTTCGAGTGGACTTTCCACGCGGGGCAGGCTGAGAAGAGGCAGCCCCATGGGGGGTTCTTGACGCTGTGGGGGTGGAGGAGTCGGTATTGCAATCTGGGTTGGCTGGAAATTGTTGATCACACATGACACCTGATGGAGAGCAGAGCAATGAGGTAAAAGAAAAAGGAAGGGAGGGATCCACTCCGCTGCACCACAGAGATGGAAGATTTTCTGGTTCAAAAATGCTCCAAGTGTCCATGGGAACAGATAGGCTAAGACACTTACAGTATGAGAAGGAGAGAGACAGAGAGATAAAAGAAAGAGAGAGAATGAAATATGGAAGAGGCCCTGAAAGAAAGCTACAGTCTTTGGGATGAACCACAGGAAATACTTTGATCTCAAAGTTTACGCCGACCCTGGAGCTTTTTCCAGAAGACTGATTTAGGCCAAGAGGTCCAAGACCAGATGACATTATTTGACTGTGCTATGGTAAAGATTCAGATCAACCCATTCACATTTATAGGTGTACAAGTGTGTGTCTGTGCTCTATCACACAGGCTCTTTTACCTCAAGCTTGCAGCAAATCATCAGTCCATCCTCCCACCGTCTCTCCTGCACCCACACTAACATTCAATCCTCCCCCTCTCCTAAAACACAGTAACTACCTACATATTTGGTCAAAGTTGAGTTACGATCTGAAGTTGATTTTTACCATTTTAAAAATATGAAAAACTACAGTAACACCTAGAAATCTCTGAGCTCTGAAAGCCACACGGCATTACAGCTAGTGAAGTAAAGCTAGGCTATATATAAGTTAAAACTAGAGATAGCCACAATTAAACTTTTTTTTTAATAACTTCCCCCCAGCTTTTATCTGAAAAAAAGTCAAACATAATCAGTAATGTATTTAAATGTATTACATTGTAAATTAATGTACTGTTAGGCCTATTGATTTCAGTAGTATATGAACATACATAAAGTAAATACTTAATCCCTATTAACCATGGACTGTAAATAATAAAAATAAAGTTTATTTTCTTAAACAAACTAGTTAAAATGGACAAGAAAGTTTATGGAACACATTTATTTGAAGACACTGTATTCCCACGCTTTCCCTGAAGATCATAAGAAGGTGGTGCAGTATTTTAGCCTATTAGATTATTCTATGGCATTGATCAGGGTAACCCAAAATGATATATAATGAAGACATGATAAGCTTCCTATCAGTTACATAACTCTGTCAACCTCACTGCTTCTGTAATATCTGCTCTCTGCCTTTGCGAGGCATCCTTTCTTCTAGTCTTTTCCTCCTGTCATTCTACCCTCCTCCTCCATCTTTTCCTGATACCTGAAATTTCACCCATCTCTTCTTTCACCCTCCTTTCCATCCCCATATCTTGCCCCTTCCCTCCTTCTCACCAGGAAGGCAGCGATGGCTCCTCCGGTAACAAACCCAGCCAGTACATCGTTCCAGTGGTTTCTGTGTTCAGTCACCCTCAACACCCCCACCAGCACAGCCAGAGACAGCAGCACCAGGCACAGAGTGGGCTTAGTCAGACGGGTCCCTTTGGTCCTGAACACCAGGGTCACGTACATCTGGAAGACATATATATTTCAAATAAAATGTCATGTTATTTGTTCACAGTGAGCTGAACCTGGTGCTGAATCCACAGATCTTCAATCAGCCAGCTGAGATAATTCAAACAGTGCTTCAGCTAGAGTAGCTTAATGGGTTAAAACAGCTTGAATTAGCCACAAGAGGCCGCACTCTGCTGTGATTTTAGAGCATCTGAAGGGTTTAATGGGGTACAAAAAGAAAGCACCATGAAAACACTGCCATGATTGGTTGAATGCTTCTAAAAAATGACAGGAACATGACATTGTAATTAAAAAGAGAACAAACGCTCCATTAAAAGTATTTTTTTTAGCAGTGCTTGAATCATATGTAAATGTCTCTACTAATGCAATACTTTAGAGGTCCATAATGTACATGCACACATTATACCTAAGTACAGGAGGTCACTTGGTGATGACTATCACACATTTCACACACATTTTATTTTAAAAGTAACATATTAAAGCAGATTTCTATTTCAGTAAGTAAAGTCAAAATGTGGTTTATTCTCTAGAATGATTTAAAATGTTCAAATATTATTAATTTAAAAAATGTCAAGATATCCATTAATTTTGATGATATGAACTTAATGAATAACATTTATGTTTAGCTTTCTGTCATTGTTGGTATTTTAATGTATGTACATGCCTTAAAAGGTCATCAAAATGGGAAAAATAAAAATGGGAATATAACATTTACATTTACAGTTACAGTTAACACGTCACTTTCAGTATTGTATTGTTCTTCTCTAGATTAAATTGTAATTGCAGATTTTGTATTTGTAAGCTATTCAGCAGTATTACATAAAGTGACCAATCAGAAATAAGTCAGCTATGAAGAAAGTAGCGGTGGGTTGGGAGAAATCACTTAATAGTTTTCTTCTTTTTGAAGAATCTAGTTTCATTTCTGTCCTCTCTTCATTTTAGGATCCAATAATATTATGTATCTATAATATTGTTTGTTATAGACTTTGGTACCACTTGCTAATAAGGCAACTTTTATAAAGGACTGAGAAGTTGTAATTTATTACAATACATTAATTTATTAAGGGTAAATAAATAATTATTCAAAATAAGACACGCTTTTAGGCTGCCAGGTTGTGTGCTGTGCTGACAACCCAAAAGTTATTATTTATATCATCATAATTGATCTATACAGCATTAGTAGATGGTTTACTAACTATTATTAAACATTTTAGTTAACACTTTATACAGGGTTCCTTACTATGAAGTATTGCCAAAACTGATTTTTCTTCTTCTTTTTACTTGACACATCATCATCAAATCCCACAGTTACCCTTGTGTGTCTTCCTTCACCCCATTGTCCCCAGAAAGTTCCCTACCACTGTGTAGATGGCTGAATAAAAGCTGAGTGCTGCGTCTTTGGAGGGGAAAGATTTGCGGGCGGACACCACTAGGTATGGGTTTCCTGTGCAGGCTCGACGCTCTGTGATGTACTGCAGCGGAGACTGGCAGCCCAGAGCTGTGTAGTTTGGCTTGCATGCAGACAGGAAATGAGGCGTCTGATTTCCTGTCACAACTTGACCTGCATTGGCAAAAATGGTGGTGGTGAAGAGGCCGAAGGAGTAGACACCTGTGTAAAAAAAAGAAGAGAGACAAACTGAGAGAGAGAGAGGTGTATGTAAACTCAAAATAAGTAAATCAATGAGACTTGTAAAAGTCAGAAACAGGCACTTGAATGGGAATTAAATGGTTACGCTGACTGCTATCTGTGTGGGAGTGAAAGGCCAGAGGGACATAGCCTTTGCTTTTATGCTTCAGATCTACAGTCCATCACTTTAAAAGTCTCATAACTTAGATAAATACAGAGATGATGAAAAAGATCACAGAGCATCAACAGAACAGAACATGGAGAGAAGGCCAAGCAAAATGAGTACACAGGAGACCTAAACTAAGGATGAGGGCTCTTTCTGGCCTTATGACAGAGGAGTACTGGTGTAAGTCTTAAAGAGCCTTGGTCCCTGAGTACAGAGGCTCTATTTAGTCAAAGCCAAAGAACCCCTGATCTTTAGGATAACTGACCCAGAAAACGTACGATCCTCCGGAGGAGAGGGTTGAAATAACAGCAATCAGCGGTCACTATGGTCTTCTCCTGAGCACCCTCTGTCTTCACGAAGAAGCTGGTCACTTCCCCGATCAGAATCTGGGACACAGAGTGAGACAGGGAGAAACCACAAAACATATTAGTCAAACAGAAAGCTAAAACTGTGTGGTTAAGGATTGATCATCTTCACTGAATATTCTGTCAGTTAAATATGGTGTGCAGCAAAATTATTCATGAGTGTCCCTCGGCCTTGCAAAGATTACATTTTTCCTTGGCCAGCCTGCTTTATATTTCTCTCACCATTTGGCTGATTTTATGCTGCTTTCCTAAATCCCAACATTAACACCTCCCATTCACTCACTCTCATCAGTGGGAGTTTGTCAACCTCAGTGTCTCATAGATCTTCTATCTTTCTATTTCTCTTCTTTTCTGCAGCTCCATAAAACTATGACTATACTTTATAATGTCATGCATGTTAAACACCTCAAAAGTAAGGATTTGGTTTGCCAGATAACATAAATCAAACACATCTTTACTATTTCCATGAAATATTTGAAATGCATTAGCTAATGTTTTACCCCCACCCTGATCACACCTCAATAAAACCTCCATTATATTTTTACTATTATAGCCTTAACACATTTTAAACACGCATTTAAAGAGCCCACACCCCAAGCCTCTGGCAGCCGTTTGAGATGTAGTTTTAAGAGTTTAAAAACTAAGACATATCAGTAGGACATTGATTTCCTTTGACATTAGAATGAATTGACTAAACACCATGTAGCACATTCCTGGACATCATTACACCCGACAGTGATCCTGTCTGATCGGGGGACCCCTGCTGACAGAAGCATGGATAGATGTAGGTTACATGCTCATACAATATTCATGGCCCAGAGCCAGGAGCGTGGGACGAAGCTAATGCACCAAAGCTCAGTGTGCTCAGTGTGACAGATGAAGACTGAGGTTTACACTAGCACTGATGTTATGGACTAAAAACCAAGAGCAGGAAAAATATGTTGCACACTCTAGCTCCTATCTCTCTCGCCAATGTAATACAATGTTGGAATCGTGGGGCTTGTGTGTCAACATAAATTATGTCTTTGGAGGATGTCGTGACCTGAGTGCTGCAAAGCTATGCAGCTCTGAAGTCATGTTTTGTGGGGGGGAAAGAGGTTCTGGGCTCCTTAAGATGTAATTTAAAGATATGATGGCTCTGTGATTGTCACCTTTGAGCTTTTGCATAAATTCACAGTAACACAAAGTTCTTGCACTCCAGAAAATCTGACAGGTTTGTTGAATCATTTACTTTTACTCTGTGCATCAATTTACAGCGAATAATAGTTGATTCAGCAGACATATATTGACAGCATACTTCAAACTAAATTTTGATGGGTTTGTAAAGGCTGTTTCCAAACCTGATTCCAAAAACTGTGCTACAATAATGCTAGTATACTTAGGCCGCAATAAGGAACTTGTTGTTGATACTGGCCGTTCTGTGGTAGTGTTTCCGCTGCCTCTTCATTTGATTTCAATAGGAATCTGACCGAATCAGAGCCTGTGGCAAGCATTAAGAATAACTACATAGAAACAGCCAATTATTTCGCTGATGGTCTCCTGTGCTTATGTAGGTCATATGGAGGCATCAGTTTTAAATTGAGACTGTTTCATAACCAGTTCAAAACCCCCTGTAGTAGGATTAATTCCCTTGCTAATGGAAGAGCAGCATCATGATGGAAAAACTGCAGCCTGTGGCGAACATGACAGAAGCAACCAACAATATTACATTGTTGACCGTTTGAAGGGGATGGTGCATTGGTGGCCAGCAACAGGCCAGTCCACACAAACAGCAGAGAGAGCAGGGCAAGGCAGGGCATAGATTTTTGTTGCAACCTTTCCATTGTAACAGCTGTGTGAACAAGCCTAATTTGATTCTGCAGGGGTATACGGCTTGGTAGTGGGCTTTATAAGTAAAGAACAAGAGACAATGTGTAACATTTGAACCTGTTTAAACAAGTGTCAAGATGTCATTGAGCAAGTCTCCTATAAGGTCAACTACTGGATAGCTTTGAGGTGAATGTGTAGCAAAATACAAATGAATCAAGGTAACACTGTGAAAATGTAGCAACCCTCAAAGAAAAGAGAAGAAAGAACTTTTTCTTTTACGAAAAATTTAAATGTTCAAAGTCTTAATGTGCATGATCACACGTTAGCCTCACGTTCTTCAAAAAATAAAAAATGTCATGAACATAAGAATCAGCTTATCTTGGGCCTGCTTGAATATTCTTCACACCGAGCAAAAAAAAGTTTGACTCCTTTCTAGTAATTTCTGCAGGGAGGTTTGTGTGTTGGGACAGCCATAAATCATTATCTCTGGAGCTGGTGGAGGTTTGTTAGCTTGCTGCAGGCACTTTGGTAGAGCTGGTGGGAACCAAAGATTAGACAGCTGGATTATATATAGCACATTTTTACCTCCAGGGTGCTCCAAAATCAAATCACCCACTTCCCACCAACAGTACAACTGAAAAGCCTTAAAAATAACTAGACGAATGGTTATCGGTTTAAATATTAAAGTTAAATCAGTGTTAAATATAACCTATTGATTGTTAGGGTATGACGTTGTTTGTTGACATTGATGCTAAACAAAAAAAAAAGAAATTCTTAATCTATTACACCTTTCATACAATAATAATAATAACATACAATAATAACAACAATAGAGCAGCTGACAGCCGTTCAACAGCTCTAAAATGCATGAGACCCAACTTATTGTTTGGAACCTGAATGTCACATCCACGTCCTGCACTCAGGCTCAGTCAGCATCACTTTTATAAGCCTTTTCTTGGGTCAGCCTTCTTTTTTTCCCCAACTTCTATTGGGCGGGAGCTCATAGTGTTCAGCCATTCAAGAATAAGCATTACAGATTTCACCATGTTGGTTTCAGGAAGAAATTTGTGTTCATTCACGTTTCCTGCAGAGAGTGAGGTGACACCTATCATTCCCACAGTGCAAGCGTTCTGTTATGTTACAGAGACAGAGATTCTAACTTAGTACATGAAGGCCTATATGATTTTCAATTTAAGTGTACACTGATCAGCCATAACATCATAAGCACTGACAGATGAAATGAATAAGACTGATAATCTTGTTATCATGGCACCTGTCAGTGGGTGGGGTATATTAGGCAGCAAGTGAACCTTTTGTCCTCAAAGTTGATGTGTTAGAAGCAGGAAAAATGGGCAACATGAGGATTTGAGCGACTTTGACACAGGCCAAATTGGGATGGCTAGACGACTGGGTCAGAGCATCTCCAAAACTGCAGCTCTTGTGGGGTGTTCCCGATCTGCAGTGGTCAGTACCTATCTAAAGTGTTCCAAGGAAGGAAAAGCGTTGAACCAGAGACAGGGTCATGGGTGGCCAAGGCTCATTGATGCACATGAGGGGTGAAGGCTGGCCCGTGTGGTCTGAACCAACAGACGAGCTACTGTAGCTCAAACTGCTGAAAATGTTCATGCTGGTTCTGATAGAAAGGGGTCAGAAAACACAGTGCATCACAGTTTGTTGCGTATGGGGCTGCATAACATTATGATCACCAGGGTGCCCATGTGGTCATAATGTATGGCTGATCAGTGTATGGAAATGCTCAAACCTGTCTGTGGTAATGCTTTAGAAGTATGGGCACAATCCATTGCGAAAGCACTACAAAGGTAGGTTTTGAAACACAGTCCTCCTTTTCAGAGAAGCCTGGCAGAGCTTTTGGCCATAGGAAATCAGTCTTCCCTCAGTTCTTTGAACTGGATTTAGGTGTGGTATAAAATTGAATCAGAGCTTCTGTGAATTGTGCCAGAACATATGCAGTGGGGTGATTATACACCATGGGAACAAGAGCATGACAACATCCAAACACCATGAAGAAAGTGTTTCTACAACAGAAAATTATGTAGACTAACTTTAGCATAAGATTGATGTGTGCTCTCATCTTGGCTCATGTTAAAACTCTGGTAACAGTATTCTGAATAAACTTTTATTGTCTTAATGTATTTCTGGGAGATGCTCTTGTGAAGTGAGTGTGAGGGAGTAAAAGAGGATGAAGAGAATTGGAGACAGCCACTGATGATAGTCAGCTAGCAGTCAAAGGGGCAGAAAGCATAAGAGACTTGTAAATGGTATTGTTGGCGATTAATCACTGCGAAACCGAGATTACAGATTAAAGAAAAGAAATTGATTGCAACATAATTAAAACTATCAAAGGCTAATTCTGAACTTGACAAATTGGCTTCAACAGCTGTCCATGCAGTGTGGCCAAAACAAGGTTTGTTTTTATAGCAACCTGAGGGAGTTTGCCAATTTAAGTTGTGTGCATTACAGGAAGAGGAAGATGTATATAATAACTGAAAAAGGAAGACATCTCTGCAGGGCAGCAGGATGTGAAACCAACACAGCTGCTGCAGCCACAGAATAATAAACACACACAAGTACTAACTAGCTGCAGCCCTTTCACATACAGTGAACAAAAACATAAAATTAGTGATGTTGAAAACTGAAAAAAAGAAAGGAAACAAATAGTAATATCTAAATCTGCGGCTAAATCTATTCTAAAGTTCATCAACTAAACAGCTTCATTCTGATTTATGTGAAAGAACCAACAAAACTTCCTCTAATCTGCCAACACCTGCTTCATTCTACTAATTTCTTCAAAAAATTAGGTAACAGGTTTCTTTCTGAAATAATTGTAATTGAAATAAACTGTGATTGAAAGCTTATTCATATTTTACTGATAATTCTGATTTGTATTTAAATTATTACCACTCACCAATCAATGTTTATATGGTAATTCAACACACTTCTTCTTCTTCTCATACAGAGGTAGAAACAATCTGACAACATTAACTGTTTGGAAAAGGGGTTGATGACTCAATTCATCTCTATACATTGCTTTCGACTAGATTCTCAAGTTGCAATAACAAATGTACAAGAACGAGCTTTCTTCCATTCTTTTCACATCGTATTTTCAACAGCATGGAGTCTGAGTTCCTTGAGGATTCCTTACAGGCAACATCAAACCAAAGTAATCAAATTCAGAGAGACTGAAGGGCATGTAGGAACAGAGAGGGAGAGACCTTTGACATCTGCACATCTGCACATTTGTAAATAATATGGGAGCTCCTGGTGCTGGCTCTGACTTGTTGAAACATGCATTTTCAGGGTTTACATTTGAAAGAATTGGTAATTTTGGATGTGACAGTAGTGCTGTTCATCACTTGTGTTGTATCTTATAAAGCGGCAAGTACAGATAATCACACCAGACAATAAATGGTCGTATTACTTCTTATCTAACATGTTCTCTCACTGTGAGGAAGAATAAAGTCTACATCCCCATTAGGGAAGTGCTTGCCATGTCCACTCCTTTATCATCTGCTCAATTACTTTTTTCAACTACTCCCAAGCTAATGTGTTCACATCAACTTTTGATGATGATGGACTCCCACTGAGTTGTTATTTCTCCCACAGCCATGTATTCAAAAGTATCTAGTGTCAATACTAAACCCTTTTCATCCTGATCTCACTGAAAGGTTGATTCCTGATGCCTCCCTGAGCATCCATTTTAATCATAATAAAAGGTCTGTAATAGAGAGAAATATAAACTATAGTGATAGCAGTAGGCTTTGAAGTAACCTTGGTTCTATCCAACAACTTCTAATTCAGAAGTCTCACATTCATGCAAAGACTACAAAAAAGCTACAAACTCTAGGTTTTTACTGAATGCTAGTACAAAGCCGGCATATTTAACAGATGTTTTCATGGCAGCTCTGTGATACATTTTCTGTGGTAAACAGTCAACAGACAGAATGAAGGCTGCACTGGAAGCTCATATTGCTCATATTGTTTATGCTACCATCTTAAAAAAGTTTAACAGACAAACAAATAACATCTGGGATAGGATTCCTATTCTTTTCACTCTTGAATAGAAATCTTACCAATGTGTCACTGGAAAGTGCTCTTGCTTTTACAAAGCATCATTCTTACTGAGTGAAGTAAATCAGTTTGTGGCATGATGGGAATATATCTAAATGTGTCACACTGTGTCTTCAAAGCCGCACTAATCATTATCATGTCACAATGTGAAAGGTGCTGCTCGTGGTGACAAACCCGCAGAATAATTATCACCTGACTCTGGAGTTCCCATTTGACATCGGCCACATAGTAACTGCAATCCATAGATTCTACTGTCTTCTTATCATCATTGTTTTTAAACAATAACAAATACACAAGCGCAAGGATACACCCACAGACATGCACAACAAAAAGAAGTGAAATTACGCAAATTGAATACCACCCACAACATCACGCCTGGCTGAGAAACACAAAGCAAAGAAAGGTCTGACACACAAACAAAGGGTCATGTGCACTGTAATTGAAAGTTAATGGAAAAAAGGTAAGAAGACAATAAATAAATGATATGTGTATGGATGAGTTTGTGTGTATGTGTGGGGAAAGGAGGAAAAGTATAACAGGATAGGACAAAAAGGGAGACAGACTGGGAGACAAGCCACACTGGCGAGGAAGAAGATGAGATGGACTGACATTCAGCAATCCTGAAATACAAAACACAAAAGATTTTCCACTGCATCAGTCTGCCTCTAATGGAGGGGAGCATGGTGAGGGAAATTCTAGCGTAATTTTTAAATTCAGTAGATTTTTTTGAGGTTCTGTGTAGTGCAGATGGGGACTGTCAGTGTGTCACTGCCAGCATGTAGCCCACATGTACCTCACAACCAAATATACCCTCCTATCCATATTCAGGCGTCTGCTGCTATCCCTCTGTATGTCATCAAACCATTTCATTCAGAGCTGCCGTTCTTCAGAGGGTTGATTTAAAAGACAACTAACAATCATACAGCCGCCCTCAAGTCTTTCATTCCAAACCAGAGCTTTTTCGAAAATAGTTACACACTCAAAAAGGGTCACGATCGCTGTTTGAATTCCCTGATAAAAACACAAAACATATGAGTCACCAGATTGTGAACTAAAACACTGATATGTCAGCGTTGACAGCTCCTGGTTGATACAAAGGCACTTCACTCCGAGTAAGACTTTACAATTGATTCAAAGCAAAAGTTTCAAGATGAGAATGAGAATTATGCAAGACAAGGAAATATGTTTAATATCTAATATCTAAGTGCAGGTATGTGAGACAAGGGGGGTTAATGTTAAAGGTCCAGTGTGTAAGGGGTAGAAATGGAATATAATATTCATAGGTATGTTTTCATTAGTGTATAATTACCTGAAAATAAGAATCTTTGTGTTTTTGTTAACTGCAAATGAGCCTTTTATATCCACAGAGGGAGTCCTCTTCCACAGATGCCGCCATGTTGACCCATCATGTTTCAACAGTAGCCCCTTTAGCTCGGACAAACCAAACACTGTAGAAAGGGCCTTTCATGTTTTTGCAATCTGCAATGTTACCGCTAGATGCCACTGAATCCTACAGTGGTCCTTTAACTTTCAAACTTTAATTTCTTAAACTTTTCTACTGGAAATCATCTGGAACAAGGTGAAAAACACTTGGCAGCCAATTAGTTTTGAGCAGATGTTGACTTTGTTCGGGAAGTGCTATGTTTTTTTAGGCCGCATTTATTTTATCCAAGGCAAGTCAGAGGGATAAAGAGAGATCTCAACTAGTCAGAGGAGGTCTTATGATTAAGATACAGGCAGACGTTTGTGCGCAAAACACCTAAAGAGAGAGAGAGAGAAAGGGATGAGAAGACAGAGAGATGACAGGGAAAAGGGAATAGAGTATGAGAGAAAAAATGGAGTTGCTGATGTAAATGACAAAAAAAAAGAGAATAAGAAAATGGCAGATGAAGAGGGAGATGAAGAATGACTGACAGGAACTTCTCCTGCCTCAGAGAGCAGAGATCACATTGCCTCATTTGTTGAGTGTGTGTGTGTGTGTGTGTGTGTGTGTGTGTGTGTGTGTCTGTACTGTATATGCTGTTATTAAGACTTTTTTGTCAAGAGGGTAGCAACTCATAAGTTGAAAGGATGTCTGCGGGAACAGAGGTGGCATGGAGAAGAGCACATGAACGTATCTGTGGGAGATTTTGATGGGAAAGACTCTGGAGGTTGAGTGAGTCTTAATTGGATTTCTTTGATTTTCTACCTATTGTGACAAGGTGACAGTCGATTGTAGGATGTTAACTCTAAACTGTGTGTGTGTGTAGGGAGTGTGTGTGAGGAAGTGCACAGTCTTGCTTGACGGAAGTTGACTGTGAGAATCAAAAAGAAAAAGAAAAAAACGTGACAAAAGAAAAGGTTGAAAAGTGAATCACAACACATGGGGGCACTTCAGAAAAATACAGTCAGTTGAAAACCTTTTCCAAGAATGCGTAGTGAGACAACAGAGCAGTCAACGGGGATCTAATGATGAGCTGACTGTACAGACAGGAACTGTAACCTGGTGGATTTTATTTTAACAAAAGATGTAACCTGGATACTCGTTCAACCATCACTTTCAATTTACAGCTCCTCCACAGAGAAATACACAAGTGGGTTCAAAATATAAAAACATCAACACATATTCATGTTTACTGCACATACAGGTATGTATGTATACGTGGAAAATACAGAGATGCACATTTCCACTCTGTCTGTATACTATGAGTAATGCTAACAGCAATCAGAATAGGAACAAGTGATGCAGCATTAAATACCAGTTTGATGTCACAACATATAAAAAGCATCTTAAGCTTAAGGGGGAGTGTGAAAATTTACGCTAGTGTATCCGTGCATTTTTTTACAGATGTGTTTGTGATTTTTTTGTTCATCATTAACAGCTCAGGGATATTGTGAGAAAACACTCAATTGAGCTACGCATTAAAACCACACACTGCTATATAGTGAATCATATCTGGTGCAATGTTTAAATTCCTAATCTCTGTCTTTATGGATATATAATGTGTGTTTCAATGGAAGTCCTTTACACCCACGCACCGTCTAAAAATGATGCCGGCTAAAAGCAGCTCTTTAGTAGTTATTGTGGAAAGAAACACAAAAACCTTCATGAGGATTACACCAAGTCTACATAAAGCTTCTGCAAATATCACATGACATTTGTTGACATTGCAAGCCCAGTGCTCTACTTTAGACACACACACACACACACACATACGCAGGCAGCCTTCTCACACACCAGCGATGGTAACCATGACAATTTAGCTGCTTCAGCTTCATCATCACCCACACTCTTTCCATCCATCTCCTTCTCTCTCTATCTCACCCTGCTTTTATTCTGTTTCGATCATTGCCGGGCAGCTTTCCCAGGTCTTTGTGGAGGAGAAACTAGGCTACCAGAAACATCTCTCTCTTTATTTCTCATTTTTCTTCCCTGATTCAAATATAAATTGTCCTTTCTTGCCTCCATCTTGCTTTCTTTCTCTCCCTCTCTCAATATTCAAATCCTGTTTGTACTCAGTAAGGGTTTAGTGGTGGTTTGAGGTATGACCCCGTTAGTCTTCTCTCCTCCACGCTCTCTCACTTTCTTTGCTTGTCTCTTTGCATTTTCCTCTTTTTCCTACAGTCTCTCCCTCGCTGTCCTTATCCTGCTCAGTCCTCATATCTCTCCACCTCCTCATATTCTCCTTTTCTTCCTATAAGTTGAGTCGCTTTCAAACTGCCTCTCCCTGTTAAGAAGAAACAGAGGGATCCTGGATCAGTGTGGGACGAGACCTTATAGCTAATCTACCAGAGTGAGAGTGTGAGTGTATTGCTGGATTAGGGTTCTCATCTATGGGTTAGAGCATGTCTTACAGGCTATCACAGTGGGAGCGGATAGCTGGTCAGGCGCATCGACATGGGGCTACATGGCCTGCTGTCTTCATCTCTCAATCCTCTAGCCAGTGTGATTGGCAGAGACGGATAAAGCTGTGATTATCCCTTATTATCCCTGCCCTTTTGTCACTGCTCTGTCTCATAGGCACGACTGCTGACGCACTGATCTGTCTGTCTGCCTGTCTTTCGGTCTCTGACTTTCTGTCTCTCTTTTGCACATACACAAAGAAGAGGAGGATATGGAAGGAAAAACACATGGTGATGGCAACATCAATTGTACCACCATTGTTAGCATGGGTATTCAGTTAATTTAGAATAATAATACATTTATGCCAGCAATCATGAGAGTCACATTTCTAAAATTCTCATGTGAGAATCCTCTCACAGTGAGCTAACTTAAAACATGATATAATTAGCATTTCCTGCCACTGTCTTCCCCTGTGGATCCAGACTCTCACCCTCCAGCTGTTGCCTTCCTCATGCTGATCCCAAGTCACTGGATCTCCACCTGTATACACACATCTGCCCCCCATTTCCCTGAAGCTGGGCTCAGACTACAAGGGTTTTAAAATCCTAACCAATTGGGTTGCATCACACACATAAGGAGAAACTTCACATCTAATCTCAAACATACACACACTTCAAGATGTTATTAAGATTATCATGCCAGAAGGAGCAACGCACCATCTCACGTAATCTCATGGGGAAGCAGATGTAAACAAAGTGGAGAATGGCATAAACCTGCTTTAGTAATGTTCATGTTTTGCAGTAAGACAAAAACAAAAGTAGAGGATTAAATGAATCTGAGAAAATGGTTGGGAAGATGAGGTCAACACAGGTTGTATAAGGTCCTCGACCAGATTTCTCCTCCGATTGTCAAGAGGGATAAATCTGAGGTAAATCGGCCAAAAACACTGTATTCTGCACCCTGCTTTATCAGCTCCTGGAATATATACACCAGCCTCTTTTCCTCTGTTTCCTGTAGTCTTGTGCCTTAGTGGCCAACCATCCTATTCCCTACATGCCTGTTAGGACCATTTGCCTGTCTAGCTGTTTTTGTCCTGTTTTCCTGTTTGGAGTGATCTCACAATAACAAACTTTTCTACTGTACTTTGGTCACTTTTGGTCAGTAAAATTTCCTTTAAATAAACCGGTCTTCCGTCATGCCCATATGCAAAATGTCTGTTTAACAGAGTGCTTTTAAACTCTAATTCTAGCAACTAAGACTGGTTTTAATTCAACCTAACTTATATTATTTATCTTAAATTGTTTTTTAGTCAAGCTGCTTAAAATATTTGCACACCATTGTACTGCACATTGCATATAGTGTATATATTTTTCATTAATAGTTCTATATTTTATATTATATTTTGTAATATTCTTATTTGTGATACTATTGTATGTACACTGTACTCTTTTCATTGCACTATATTCCCCAATGCTGCTGTGTGTTATTTGAATTTCTCCTACAGGGGATTAATAAAGGTATATCATATCTTATCTTATCTTATCTTAACTTTTTTTGAAAAACTACATGTCAAATAAAAGAGTAGGTGTCTTCCTCTGTCCTACATCCTTCTTGATGAGGATCTTCAAGGGAATTGCTGTCCTCAAAATCCATTCTTTGGGACAGAGAATGATAGAAGAGATTCTCCCGCTCAATGGCTCTTCCCAATCCTCACATCTTCTGCCTGTCATATGTGACTCCATTATTCATGAAGGATTGTCCTGAGGCTTAACAGTATGCAAACTTCTGGCCAATTTGCAATTTGGGCATCAGACTGATGTGTATGTGCGTGTGTGTATGTGTGTGTGTGTGTGTGTGTGTGTGTGTGTGTGTGTGTGTGTGTGTGTGTGTGTGTGTGTGTGTGTGTGTGTGTGTGTATGAACCCTCTTTCCCAGCATGGCTGATAAAATACACGATGGATGACAATTGCAATCAACTTGAAAATGTCAGGAGAAAAGGATGATTGCACAAATTAACTGCATGAATTCTCCATGATCTATGAAGACGCGTACTTCAGCTTTACTTTACAGTGCATTATGTGTGAGTGGGTTGCTTGTCAAAGATGACAACTCTGATTACAATAACAATAGAAGGTAAATATAGAATGGAGAAAGGGAAAAAAATGAGAACAGGAAAAGCCTGGATTTTCTGCTTTTGCTAAATATTAGCATAACAATAGAGCAGTCAGGGAGCATGATGGGAGCCATCTTAATACAGGGGAACCTACCATTTGAATCATATGTGTCTCAAGCTCACCTCAAGCACGTAATCAAGGAGTGAAGCAAGCAACCAATTTCCACATCCAGGTGTTTTGATAGAGAGAGAGAGAAAGAGTGTGGCTCGCAACGGTTAGAACTGACATGTCCATCTTCTAATCAATTTGGAATTTGTGATATTGCTGCATGTTACCACAGCTGGAAGGGTAGCCTTGTGGTTAGAGAGGAGGTGTGCCACCTTTGGTTACTCTGTATGCTATTTTTTAAATGAATTTCATGCAATTGCCACAATCAGTGAAGGGGAAGAAGGAGGGGGACACATGAAGTGTCACTTTTGACCTATAGCAACAGTGCTGATCTTTGAGAGAATTTGAGAGAATTTGAGAGAATCCATAATGGAGATTTCCTTTTTGTACCAATGGTAGCCACTGCAGAACACACAACTAGTCACTAAGCTTCCATCACCTTTTGTTTCATGAGGATGCACAAATTAATTTAGCTAATTGTGTGACCTGGTGTTTAGATTGCAACTGTATGTGTCAATCATTTTGTGCCTACTTTTTCGTTTCCCAGAATGAGTTAGATTAAAACGTGAGTTATACAGGTAAGAGCAAAAGCAACAGTGATGGTAAAGAAAGAGCAACACACTGAGATTCCATCCCTAAAAACATTACATCTTATGGCCGTTTTGCCCTCTGATCTCTTGAAGCTGTTAGTGGAGAAGCTAGTATCTCTGCCTCTTCTTCAGTGGATTTTTACCAGCATGATTGTTGAAATTAGGTCTACAGCAGCGTCACTCTTCACACCAAAAACCGGAAGTTTGCTGTTAATCTCATGGATATCAAAACTATTTTTGGCAGGCTAAACCCATTGTAATAGATTCTAGCAATATCTCAAAATGGCCTTGGGGCATCTATGTTTGGCCAGTTATCTAAAAGATAAACCACAAAAGAACAAAATCAACATATCTTAAAATAGAGCCATATTTAGTTTCCTTCCAGCTCCATGCATCTTTTCTGTACCTCACCCTAACCTCTGACCTCTAGAAGGCAGAGATAATTGCCTTCCTTAGTGTCCTGCAATTATCAAAAATTGCATCTGCTTTTCTCCTCTTCAACCCTTTTCATCTCCTCACACTTAGGTTGGAGTGCATACAGACTATTAAAACGTCCAAACACAATGTGCCTTTGACCACATTCAGCATCTGTTTTTGAAGATATGACAGCAACAACAACACAATGCATTTTTTTCACGTATCAAGAGCTCTCACTTAATAAACTCTGGCATGACTGGATGATATGGTCTGCCTCCATGGTTTGCCCCAATCCCCATCTTTCTGTCACATGGAGCTGCATTATGCATGAAGGCTCTTCCCAAGGTTTAACAGACAGCAGCAAACAAACTTGGCATCGGACATCGTGTAGCCTCCTTCCTCTCCTTCACTCCTCATCGTTTAGCTGCTCTATGTCTTCTTTTTTTGTTGTTTTCTCTTGTTTCCTCTCTGATACCTCTGTTTCTTGTGTTCCTTATTCTCCCTCTTCCTCAACCCATTTTGAACTCTCACTGTTTTTCCTCTCAAAGAGCGCCCGCGCTTTGCCTTCCCGTTCTGTTTGAGAGGCTTATATTTAGCAGCATTAGAATGGAACTCCCTGGGGCAAAAGTATTTAGCATTATGCTTCTGACCCACATAAGAAAAGGTAGAAAAATAAACCTCTGCATTCAAAACTTAATTCATTCATAGCCTCATATCCTCTTGCTTGAGCTTACGAGTGTGTTTGTGAGGCGCAGTGTTAGTCTCCACGTGCTGTGAAGGCTCACACTGTGCCACATGCATCTTAAGCCTACAATTACTACTTGATCCTGTGATTGGTCACAGCTTAACTGTATCGACTGATGGGTGGGTTGCAGTGTGCAATCAGCACGGTGTCCCTTACACAATACACACCCTCACATACATCATGTGCAAATAATTAGCTAATGGTTCACATAGCACTTTACCCTGCTCTTTCAGCCAGCTTGGCATAATAATTGGCATGAGAACTGAAATGTCACCTGTACTGCGTCTGGTGAGAGTATTGTATTGAGGCTGTGCATGGTATGTGTGCGTGAGTGCGCGTGCTACAGTTGTGGATAGTCATAGAGATCGCCTGTGGCCACTCTGACTAGTTCTCTGATCCCAGCACTAGTCAGACACACACACATGGACTCCCACCTGCACACGTAGCATCCGTTTTCAGTGGCAGTGGAGGAGAAGATGTGCGCCGTCATCCACCCACACACTCACCTTCACTGATGCACTGAAACTTACAGCATATTTGCCAAGTACCACACGAGTGCCTCTATTTCACTCACCCTCTCACTTCCTCTCCCGCTTTGTCTGCCTCACACACACATACGCAGTATTCTGCTCTAATTCTAATCGAGTAACCACATCAGCACTCAAATGTGATGAACACATGCTGTTTAAATCTTACAGCTTCAGTTTGGCACGAAAGCCCCAAGAGACCACTGCTGCTTTTAAACATTGCCAGTTTTAAGAAAGCCTTTTTGATAAGGCCCAAGAGACGTGGTGGATTTTAGCCTGCAGTGCTGCATTTAAACAACCCAAATCCAATCATAGGTAAACCCAAATTTTCATTATGTCAAGCTGTTGCAGAGTTTAAGACCTTATGTGTTTGTTTGTTTTATAGTAGTTGATTTATATTAACCTGACTGCACCTGATGATTTGTTACACAGAACTATATGGGAAGTCATTGTTGGAAAGTGTCTAGAAAAGGGTAGGCACCTAACCATCTATCACAATTATTCATGGGCCGCTTCAACCAATCAGATCAACAAACCTTATAATGTAGTCAAACTCTGAAGCCAGTCTGGAAAATAACAAAACCCATTTTCCATTGAGGAAAGTGCTGCTCTTCTTTAAATGAAGAAATACTCTCCAGTCCTGATATAATTGATGCTAGCAGCATTTATATTAACCTCTATGGAACCCACCATTGTTGTTTAAGATCAGTGTCTGCTTGCTGCATCACACCTTGTGCACATCCCCGCAGTTGCCTGTACTTTATCAAAGGACGTTGATTGGTTCGGTAACACTGCGCCACAAACGCATAGACTGAAGCCTGGCAAGATGGATCCTTGTGTGATTTTGTGACCTCACAAGTCCAGCTGCCTCGCAAGGATAGATTTTCATACTGGCATCAATGAACAATATCTCACCACTGCAGCTGACAGTAACAACATAATTGTTCCACCCAAAATGTAACAACAAGAAATCACAAACAATGTTTGTGGTAAAAATTCTGTTCTATTTCAAAGAATGGAGCTTGCTCAGGTATCATCAAATGGCCTAAGTACCGGACATTGGTCATGTGATAACAGGTGATCATATAATCTTAATATAGTTTAGAAAATCTACCAGAGATAATATGTGTCCCCGAGAATGAAAATATAGACAGGGATAAAGGCATAAAGGTATAATAAAAAAAGCAGCAAAAGTAAACTAAAAACTAAAAAAGTAAACAGAGAATAAGTCACAAAAAAGAATCAATCAGAAATGATTCTTAAATATGCCTCGTGCACATTGAGTCTTTCCTTGAATTTTAACAAATGTGTTGAATTTCCTTTTTCATAAAACATTGGCAACAGCGATTTTAAGGATTTTAAATCCTGCATTGTTTACATTCATGTTTACTAGCTTGCAGTCTTCTTCTTCACTGCCCTTTTTTGCCTGGTGCATTGTTGCATATTTCAGCTTCCTGTAGATCAGTGGAATATTGTGAAACCATTGGCAGGAATGTCTATAGTGTCATGCACACATGCATAAGACAAACAAAATGGGGACCAAAACCCCCTCTTTAAGACAAATTCAATAATGGTGAGAGGTGTGAGGTAATTTAAATGATGTTAGAACTTGCAACAAAGATTGTAGGACATTAGGAGTCATGTCTGATACTGTCTCACCTCACTGTGTGCAAACAGCCATCTACCACAGCTGATCAGGTATAGTCATGAATTTACACATTAAAGTAGTATGTTGTAGATTTTGCAATATTAAAGTAGTTACAAATTAACTTCCATTTAAGTAACTTTGGTTCTCTTTTGAGCACTTAAACTGCTTGGAATCAAAGCTCTACCTCTACAGTGCAATGTACTCTATCGTATATGTGATAAACTTACAAGTAAGGGCAGCCATATAAGTAACATAAAAGTGGCGCCTGCCACAGTCTCATTTTGGAGTGGACTATGCTCAAAGCACTCTACAAAGATTTAATAGATTTACTTAAAAGGGGAAGACATTTCTTGGGGAACTCCACTGATTTTACTGGTCATGGGGAGTAACCTGTGAAAACTGTTATCTTCTCTGGTATTTTGTCAAGTCTGAGAAAACAACCATCTGGGAGTGTGGACTTGTTTATCAGGTAGGGACCGTCTAATGAAAGCTTTTGAGTTGCGTGGACCTGACCTGCGTTAAGGAAGAAAGGTTAGGATATCTCTCTGTTGCAACAATTTAACCACTGTTCTTAAAAGCACTAACACTAAGTTTTAAATGTGTCAACTTGAGCAAATAACTGCACCTTTTATTCTGAGTTGCATGCCTCCTTATCAATATACAAACAGCAGCAGACAGTAGCAAAAAGAGAGAGGTTCTGGAGGAAAAATACCTGTGGAGTTTCTGGTAAGTTTAAAAAACAGTTGAAGCTGTCACACAAACAGACCGAATGCATACATACAAACACAAAGTTGGTATATGTTGTTACAGGAAGCGTCTGTACTGTCAGTCGCAGAACTCGTCCATTTTTCGTTTGTGGCTGAAAGTCTCAGTGAAAATTGAGAGAAAAGTGATATGAAAATCAGTTTTTTTTTATTGTGTCTGAACAGAGGCTCGTGGGATGGAGCGGTATCTTGGAGCGAGAGAGAACACAGATGCTCTGACTTTCAAAAAAGCCGCTTCACACTCCAGGCAAAATCACGCCACTCGGCTCCCACTCTGCACAGCTCGCATACCCTGGTGCCTGCAGCCCCCATCCATTCCAGTGTACGTTAGACTCCAAACAAATACAGACACAAAGTGCACCTGTGGATATATCATATGAGTGAATAAGTGCCTGTGCAATTGTGTTAGATAAAATCATCAGAATGTGTGTCTCTTTATGCACAATCTGTGGAAAGATGAATGATGAAATTTCAAAAGACAGGATGGGAACCCCCTGTTAATCCTAAATTGCCTCAGAATAATACCCTAGAAAACAAATATGTTATTATAATTTCCATTGTTATTATTAGCAATGCTTTTCAATTAAGAGAGTCAAATAGGCCTTTATGTTCAATACAGTAAATTGAGAAAATACAAAAATAGGGTGACAGAGGAAGGGACTGAAGTAGTCTCAACTATACAGTCGTAAATGACCCAGGAGTGCCTGTATATGTCTGTGCGTGATTACATGCACCTGCTTGTGTTTATGCTGGTACTTGTGAAGCACGTGTGTGTGTGTGTGTGTGTGTGTGTGTGTGTGTGTGTGTGTGTGTGTGTGCACGCTGCCCTAATATGTGGCTCAGAGGCAGCCATGTCGTAATGCCACTTAACTATAGGACATCAAAGAGACAAGCCCTGGGGACAAGACAGACAGTCATGGAGACAGAGCTTTGATGAGGATGCGAAGCTATGTTTCATTATTAATAATGTCCCACTGCTGTACTGACAAGAAAGTATGGCTGCTGTAATGGAATTCAGTACATTTTAGACTAATAACAATAATTACTGTGACTTACAATTTTCATTATATTTAGATAGTGTCAGTGGAAATGCACTACATGTTACTACAAATAATTGAAAAAATAAAGTAGTTAGTTGTTTTTGATTCATTGCATAAGTGTGCACACTGCCAAGAATTCATGACCTACAAATTGCAATTCTGTACTGATGTTTAAATATTAATGATGCTTCAATGTGCATTTTTAAGTCCTGGATGAAGACGGTCTGGTGAAAATTATAAAACTGTGCCTCCTCTTGTGCAGGAATAAGGGAAGGCATTTAGAGCTGATGTTTCATTCCGTTTTAGCACTGTGCAGTCTTGAAATAAGGACAGACTCTCTGTACACTGAAGCTATCTCTGACTGCTCTATGGAGGACAAATATAGTGCCCGTTGCCATGGTTATGACAGAGAACGCATCCACACAAACAGAGCAGTGAGACCACGAGGCTACACACCTACACACCTCTCTTCTCTTTCAATCCACAAACACCACGTGTAGATGAGTACGAACTAACCATTTGTGTGTGTCTCTCACATGTTGTGTGCGCATGTATGTGATTGTCATGTCTGTTTGTGTGAGGTGTGTGTGTGTGTGTGTGTGTGTGTGTGTGTGTGTGTGTTCATGATGAGAACCTGTGGAAGTGTTGTTTTTAACAAGTTGAACACAGACTCACCGTCACAGTGGGGATGGCGGTGACAAGGGAGTAGACGAGGACAGGCGGCGCCTTGCTGTTGTCCTCTGGTCCTGGGTACGGCTTGGAGTAGGATTTGTCAAAGCAGAAGAAGCCCTGGATGTGCACGGGGAACGTGTCCGTATACTCAAAGTAGTACGCCAAGAGAACGGTCCCTGCCATGATGACCAGCTGGAAATAAAACATATTGGTTCCAGCTTTAGGATTGGATCCACAGGACAGTGTAGGAGTTGGTAAAGAAAATACAGCCGGAGAGAGAAGAGTGGAAAATATTATCACGGATTAAAAAAAAGGAGAGATTTTTCCTTCTCAGAGCAAAATGATGGATGCTTCCGTAATGTGTAAAATGAATCAAGTGTGCGTGGAGAGATAGTGAGGCATGAGGATGAGAAGCAGAGGGAGGGAGGGAGGGAGGGGAGTAGAGATAGAGACAGAGGGAGACAAATAAGGAGAAAGACAGATAGAGAGGGGGGGAAGAGAGAGCAATGATAGAGATACAGAGTGAGAGAGGGATCCCTTCAGCTGTGTCAGTATGCAGAGTGGGAGGGTAAAGAAACAAATGGAGACCGATCAAAGAAAATAACGCTGTATGGAGGAAGAGAAGAACTCCACAAGGATGGGAGAGAGAAGGGGGAAGGGATGAGACACGGATGGAAAGAACAACCCTAAGAAGAGCATAGGGTAGGAGAAGAAGAATTATATGTGTGACTCTCTAAATAACTTATGTTGTTATTGTAACACACTACTATAATACCAGCTATATGCAAAGCACAAGCCATGAAGCAGAAAATATGAACTTCATAACTATTTAAGAATTTGATAATAGAAATAAATTAGCAATTCAGTACAGACTATACGCCTAAGAGAGAGAGATAGAGTAAGCACAGATGAGACAGCTGCACAAGTACTAATTATTCATTTATACTCCAGTAAACAGCACACAGTAACTCCTTTCCCCAGTTCTCTACAGGAAAACAACACATTTCCAACTGCATAGTAAGCTTAACTGAAGCTGTAACTGAAAACTGGAGGTTTTGCAGTGTTTGTTCGCCCTGCGGGAAAAGGCCTGAAACAATAACTAAAAAAGGAATGTGAGTTTAAATATAGCGAGCTGCTGATTAGCTTCATCATAATCTGCAGCCTAAATGTTTGCCCGATTGACTTCTATTGTATGTGAAGGACAAATTTATCAGCAGCAAAACATGAGGAGCCCCTACTGGCAGGACAAGCCGGTTTATAGCTTTAGGGACGTCAAGGCAGTAAAGAAACAGCCGTTTGGTGGATGTTGGTAACAATTAGTTTTTTTTTACCTTCGAGGGCTTACAATATGTGTAGCATTTGAAAGTTAAGAAAACATTACCATTATTAACTAAACAAAAAAGGAGTGGTGAGAAATTGTTTCTCAACCACAAAAGGATTGGGTGCTAACTAATACGTCAAAGCCAGCCCTGAAACAACGATGTGAGCTGAAAGTTAAAAGCTGAAGTTGGATAGACCTTTGTAACAGCAGACGTTTTGACTTGTCTAATACAGGTGAAACTAATTTCATTATTAATCGGTTCACCTTTGCTTTTCATGTTTTGACAGGTCAGAATGTCTGCTGTGAAAATGACTGGTGAATATGATTCATTTGCCAACGATAAAGTAATAAGAGGGCTTTCACGGTAGCTCAGATAGCAAGTTTCAGATTTTAGTCAGAAAGCAAGACCAGGATTCACAGTGTTTTGACATGGTGGAAAAGATAATAGTTTATCAGCAAATAACATCAGTCAAATACAAAATATGAAGAAGGACAATGCGCGTAAACATTTGCAAAAGACTAAAGCTTTGGGGTTTTTAAAAAAAACATTTTGCCTTTAATGGATAGCAACATCTGGATCTAGAGAGAGCGCAGTAAAGGGCCACAGGTTGGAGTCAAACAGTTTTAGGAGGCAGAGGTCTGCTGACAAGATATTAGACAACAACTACAATGAGCCTTGAAACACAATATATGAATGGAAAGGGAGTGTTTGGCGGACATTTGCCTTAAAATGCAATCAAGTGATATCTCCTGTGAGTAAAGCTTTAAAGGGACAGCTTGACTATTGACAAGTCAACTCTCATGTGTTTGCATTAACATAACTATGAAACAAGTGCCGGGAGTCAATTAGCTTAGCTTAGCATAAAGACTAGAAGCAGGGGGAAACAGCTAGTGTAACCCTTTTTAAAGGTGAAAAAATCCACCGATATACCAACACATCTAGCTCACTCCAAATTACATTTTGTTTGTTTAATCTGTGCACAAACTGAAAGGTAGATTTTAAGATCACAGCGGCAGATGGCTGAACAAGTGAACAACTGAGAAAACCTCCTCCAACATGTTTATCCTCTTCAGTCCACACTTACACTAATGTATAGTGAGGGGAAGGAGGGGGGGGCTTGTTTGACATAACATGTTTCAGCTTTATTACAGTGTGACAATAAACATTGGAGGAGAGGAGGTGACCTAATTCAAACTCCTTACAGTATACACTTGGCTCCACTGTCAGATTTGATTCTCTGCAAGTTTGTCTTTCCTGTTACCTTTACAGTCATTGAAAATCTGTGGGTTCCCTCCATGAATT
This sequence comes from Dicentrarchus labrax, assembly GCF_905237075.1. Classification (NCBI taxonomy): domain Eukaryota; kingdom Metazoa; phylum Chordata; class Actinopteri; family Moronidae; genus Dicentrarchus; species Dicentrarchus labrax. The sequence goes on along the minus strand of NW_026136721.1, from coordinate 20,624,284 downwards.
GCAAAATCAAATAATTGATCTGTACGTTCCCATGGCAATGTTCAAACTTAATCTACTTCAATCTGCGAAGTGTTTGCACTGAGGGCCCCTAGTAAAGAGAGCATCACTCTAGGGGGATAATGTATTCAGTGACAACACACGTGCCCTAAGGTCCTTAAAAGCAAAATTATAAGGAACACAGAAACACACACATACATGCACACACAAATCCACACATGCTGGCAAACTACAAAAACACCTCCAGCCTGTAGTTTATATATAGAATATCAAGCAGCTCCTTGTTTTCTATGTTTGTTACCATCTACATGAGCTTTGTGTGTTTGAGTGAGTGGGAGTGTGTGTGTGTGTGTGCGTGTGTGTGTGTTTCCATGTGCAGATTGTGTTTGAATATGTCTGCAGGCATGTGGGTGCATTCCCATGTCTGAGGAGGAACTCTGACACAAGCACGCTGTGCTGAACATTTCTTTCCATCATCCATTCCTCTCTTCTTTGCCGAGCTACAGAAGGCTTGAGGGAGGGAGCGAGGGAGGGAGGTGTAGAAAGGTGGGAGGATGAGAGCGAGGGAGGTCTATGAACACCCATCAAAGTTTAAACAAACATTCAAAGACAACAGCAGAAAAACCTCCTTGGGAGATTATGCATGTCATTTTGCATCTATACTTTTGCACTACATAAGCACTAAAATTTGCTGTGTTGATTGACTATACTGTCAGTTTGAGAGATCTAACAAGCATGGGTGCGGAATAATACATGAGAAACACAAGTTGTTGAACACACTTTATATTCATTCTGGGACAAGATTATAGCAGTATAAATTCCCCCAGTGTGACTGAAATATAAAAGTTACGGTAAATAGAGGCATATACCGGAAATACAGCCAACTGAATACAGGCTTTACACCTCTTATATGACATTTCATCTCCCTTCACTCCCACATGAACAAATAACCAACTCTCTGTACACTCTGCAGCCACAGTTAGTTTGTCTGAATATTAATAAAGGTCAAAGCAACTTCAAGTTGATGGTTTCTAATTAGCACAGAGACACATCCTGCACAAGTCACCTTGGAAAATTAATTTGCATAAAAAAATATCTCTAAAGCATTGTGTTCATGTACAGTGTGAAATTACTGACAAACTTCCCAGGAGGGTCAAAACAGGCGGAAATGTCAGGCTTTTTAACCAAGGTTGTCAGCTATCTTAAAGTGTTTATAAGTCAAAGATAGTACTTTATTGTCCCCAAAAGCCCCCAGTCTTGCAGCTTTTGATTCAAATAAATTACAGAAAGTCCAGCCATGGATGATCTATAGGTGATGGATTTCGAGGTTCTTGTCTGATAAGCCACCAGCCTCAGTCTGTCACCTGTTGCCTCTACTTGGAGGACTGTTCTCCTTGAAAATCCTGAAGTCCCGACCTGACCCTTTCAATCTCTTTCCTTATTTTCATTCAGTTCAGACTTCATATAAGGAAACAAATTATTTAATAGCTTTTTAAATAACTGTTTTTCTGTTAGTCTTGCAATACTAAACAATGGGAGAGATCTACCAAGTGTCTGGTGAGCAGTGGTGTAGTGTACTTATTTTTCAGTCGACATTGAGTATACCCACTTCTAAATCCCCTCTGATGTGCATCACTGGCTAGTGTTCTGCGAGCTGAATTTTTTCTTCTCTGGATGGTAAAGGCATTGTTAGATTAAGTAAGGAATAAGGAATACATCACTCAAAAATAATTATATATTTCTGTGGATACGTTTGATTTAATAATGTTCCTTATTGCCTGAAGTCAAGCAGCAGAAGTTAAGTTACAATTTGTACATACTACTACAAATTGGCCAAATCAATCAATTAGCTGAATTACAAGCATGCCTTAAGGACATAAAAACAATGATGACCTGAAATTTACTGATGTTAAACCAGACAAAACTGAAGTTCTTTTACTTGGCCCCAAACACCTCAGAAACCCATTATCTAAAGATATAGTTTCTCTAGATGGTATCACCCTGGCCTTCAGCACCACTGTCAGGAATCTTGGAGTTATCTTTGATCAGGATATGTCTTTCAACTCCCACATAAAGCAAACTTCTAGGACTGCCTTTTGTCACTTACGTAACATTGCAAAAATTCGACATATCCTGTCACAAACAGATGCAGAAAAACTAGTCCATGCATTTGTTACTTCTAGGCTGGATTACTGCAACTCCTTATTATCAGGCTGCTCCAATACATCCATTAAGGAACTAGGAAAATAGATCATCTTTCTCCTGTACTAGCTTCTCTGCACTAACTCCCTGTAAAATTCAGAATCGAATTTAAAATCCTCCTCCTTACCTACAAAGCTCTTCATGGTCAGGCCCCTTCATATCTTAAAGAGCTCATAGTACCTTATTACCCCACTAGAACACTACGTTCTCTGAATGCTGGGCTACTTGTGGTTCCTATAGTCTCAAAAAGTAGAACAGGAGCCAGAGCCTTCAGTTACCAAGCTCCTCTCCTGTGGAACCAGCTTCCAGTTGTGGTTCGGGAGGCAGACACCATCTCCACATTTAAGAATAGGCTCAAGACGTTCCTCTTTGATAAAGCTTATAGTTAGGGCTGGCTTAGGTGAGTCTTGAACCATCCCTTAGTTATGCTGTTATAGGATTAGACTGCCAGGGGACTTCCCATGATGCACTGAGCTCCTCTCTTCCTCTCCATCTCATTCTGCACACATTCATGTCCAATTAATGCCTATTACTAACTTCACTTCTTCCCCGGAGTTTTTGTGCTTTCTCATCTTGCAGGTTCTCATGGATCCTGGTGGTGTCTACTGCTATGGTCCTGCTTGACCCCCACTGCTAATACTGCTAATATTACTGGTATTATTTTATTATTATTATTATTCATCCCCTATAATTGTGGCTGTTATTGTCGTTGTCGTCATCATTAGTCATTTCTACTAGTATAGTTGTTGCTTTTGTTGTAGCTGTGCGCCTTTATCTCTGTCTCTGTCCTCTCTTTACCACCCACTCCTTCCCCCTTCTACCCCTCTACCTTCCTACCCCCCCCTTTAACCCCAACTGTTCGAGGCAGTGCTGTTTGAGGTTTCTGCCTCTTAAAAGGACGTTTTTCTTTGCCACCGTCGCCAAGTGCTTGCTCATGGTGGGAACTGTTGGGTCTCTGCAAATAATTTTATGAGGAGTACTCTATTTGAAAAGTGTCCTGATATTTTTTTTATGAATTGGAGCTATACAAATACAATTTAATTGAATTCAACTGAATTGAAACATATTAAAGCGGTATGTTCTTGTTCTAATACCAAAGTTGAAAGCAAATATAACTGTGCTGGCCTTCTGGTACCTTGTTCCAGATTTACCCTCAGTGATCTCTCAGCTCAATCCAAATCTTTAGTGATCATTTTGGGAAATCTGGCTTGCAGACAGGGTATAAGACAAAGCATGTATGGTAAAAAAACAAATCACCACAAATAATATAATTGACAATTGATAAAAACAGCATCAACATTACATCCATACAATGCAATGACAAATCTTCCAGATTAAACAACAAATAGATGTAATTTGTCTATGTCCTCTACAACAACCCATAGAGGCGTTTCTGATCTGACATGTTATCTGCAGGTAGACATTTGTCTGTGCCTTCCATGATTACAAATCACTGCTGCTGCTGGAGAGCTTTGTTTCCTCACCAGTGTGAAGAAAATACTTATATGTGGAAAGGGTAAAAAGCTCTATTAGACAATATTTTAGATTTTGATACTGAATGAAATGACTAATGTGACTGATTGGTGGCACTGCTAATCCCACTGATAATCAACACCCTAAACCTGACCTTTTTGACCAGTGTTCACATATTGTTTTCATATTCATATTGGAACACTGTGAAGACATAATGATCTGGAAATATAGACAATATCCCAAGGCTATGACTTCCAACACAAAATGATTAAGTAAATAATGCCTAACTGATGTATTATATATAGTAAGCTAAAGACCCAGATGTTCATAGACTCTGAATACCTACAATTAAAATAGGTCAAATACAAAGTTTGTTGTCATCTCTTACAGGGTTGGACGATTTGACTAGTCTGTCGTCTGGTTATTTCGACTAGTTTGACAAAAGGGAATACAGTAACAAGGTCATTCGCAGAGGCTCCAAACAAGACTCTTACTCTGGGAAAGATGAGGACACAGCAGGGATAGGAGAGGGACAGGCTAGGACAGGAGAGACGTGAAGTAGGTAGAGGAGCAAGACATTTTGGCCAACCCTAATCTGTGAAAATGTGAAAATTATCGGTGGGAATAGTTCAGTGGAGTAAAAAAACAAATCAATCAATCAGTTAATCAGTTCCATCAGTTTCTTTCAGAAAATGACATGTTTCAGATATCATATGAAACTTTGGACCTCACTCTCTCATCTCTAGAGATTTGTCAGTTTTTTTTTTTTTCTTTTAGCAAATCTCATACTTTTGGAAATCAGTGGTACATACAGTGAGGGTTCAGAGGTTTAAGATGATGGCCTCTTTCTTGCTGACCCAGGAAACTAAAAAGACTTATCAGGCCATGTAATTAAGGCTCATACGTCTACACTTCAAAGGGAGTAAAAGCAAGAAAATCAAAGAGACTAATATGACACTGCTGTGACAGAAACAGAGGAACATCTCCTGCCCTTAAAAACCTTTAACCAGAAAGGGGGAAAATAAAATGTGACAATAACAATGTGTTATGGGTAGGGAAAAGGGTGGTGTGTGCATCACTGATGTCTCCTGGGGCCAAACTGTGAGCTTGCACATAAGTGGTGCATGTCTACCCTCAGCCTGTGTGGAGCGGCCAGATGGCAGAAAAGTCAACCGATAAAGTCAAACATGTTTACAGAAGGTGAGAATGTGTGGATGGAGGCTGGTGTTGAGATGACAGCACCCTGCTGGGAGAATACGAATGTCACACAGCTCAGGATGAACTGGAGACAGGCTGCTTCGTTCTGCTCTCGAAATGTCTGATATGTTTTTGAATGAGTACTATAGCATGAATGAGTCCTACTGAGCATGCAGGAAGCTGAGAAATGTTGTTGTTTAGTGTTCTTTTTTATACTGTGGTGAGAGTTGTGTCACTGCACTGCAGTAGACACATTAGAAAAAGGAACACCTACATTTTGAAGGATTTCTTAGTTAGTTACAGTTATTTTATACTTCTGTGGCCTGCCAAAAATTTGGCCAGTCCCACATGAGATTACAAGACACCGCTATTTATCAAACACCAAACAAATATAACATGCAGCTTTATATACAAAACCTGATGAAAACAAATCAGTTACAATATTATATGTTCTTCTATAAACTTTCAAATAACATATTTATGTGAACATTTTCAAATAAATTGTTCACTGAATAAAAAGAAGAAAGAAAATAAATGCTTCAGGGGCTAACATTTATCCTGATTTAAGGGTTTTGTTTCTCATTTCCAAGGCCTCCTCTGAGTAACTGGCCAATTTAAATATTTCATGGCCGACAAATCTTATGTACATCATTTATGAAAATCGATATCTGTTTTATATTACAAAACAAAGGTGTTGTGTAGTTCACTTCAAACAAACAATAGGAAATAAAATGGATCATATAAAATATTTTTTTTTATAAGAGACAGGAATTGAATTGTCTATATTATTGAGATGACACATTGGACGAATCCATCCAGTTTCATCATTGGGTGACACTTTATTTTAAGTCCCATCAGTATGAGAGCATTTAATAAAGGGTTTAAAACACACCATAATGTAGTTGTAAGCAGATATAAGGACATTCTTAAGTGTTTATTAATGTAAAGTAACTTCTTCTGTGAAGAAATATTATATATTATTACATCAGATGTCATTGATTATCTGTTAACCAATGTCCAACATATGAATGCCTACAGGAGAAGTTGTATAGTCGTTAATAAAACACATTAATACACATAGATATATCTGCCTACAACATTATAGTGTTTTATAAACTGTGTATTACATGTTCTGATTATGAATGGGGGACTTGAGTGTTGCCAAACACTGAACTGGGCGCATAAGGATCTCTTCTTCTTAAATAAGTTGTACAACATAACCCTCCCTGCCATATTTTACAAAGTGGGCACATCTATTTTTAAAGTGTGCTCATTAATCAGCCTCAAATTAACTGACAAAAAAAACCCATTAATTTGATGAAATATGGTGAAATAAACACCTCTGACGAAAAACCTGGCATCATCAAGAGCAACACTTTTGTCATTAGTTTCAGGTTGGTTTCAGACTTCACAGAGTTACTATCCTTGTAGTGTTTGGCACAAAAACCTCCCTAAATTAGCACAAGACGAGGCTGTAACACCTCTCCTCCTTTTCGTGTGATTTGGTTTCCTGATGAGCTCACATAATCACTCGGTCACATGATTAGAGCCGGTGAATATTTCACAGCAACTGAGGCTTTCAGCAGATTATTAAAAAAAAGCCAAGGTCTGATTTTAGACCACACACACAGTCAGAATGACACACACCACTGCACATAAAAGTCATACACAAACACCCTCCTCTTACTCATACCCATCTGCATAAATCATATGTAAATGATTGAGCAAAAAGCCAAAAAACCTAGGAGGGCATATCATAGAATAAACATGGATGACAAGCAAATGAATGGGCTTGACTGCCGCCTGGTGTCACCAAATTGTATTACAACATGCTGAGCAAGACAAGTGCAAGATAGATGAGCCGACTGATAGAAAACAGTGGACAAGCCAGAGGGGTAGAGCCTTAAAGAGCGGACTGGGAGAAGCAGCATAGGGAAAGTGGAAGAAGATAAACAGACGGATAAAACCGTTAATGAGACATTAGTATATCACAGAACGCGCCAGGGCAAAGCAGAGTGTGCCACTGGGAAATAAAACTGAGAAAGGCAGCAGAAAGAAGAGAAAACAACAGCGAGAGGAGGTGAAAGAGTAAATCAGGATATATGAGAGACTGGAAGGGGGTGAAGTAAAGGGAAAGGTAAAATACAAAGAGGGAACAAGGGAAAGGAAGACAATCAAAGCAGGCATTCATCTTTTGGGCAGCCACATGCCCTCCCCCTTCTTCCTCTCTCTCTGCTTCCACCTCTTTTGTTTGTCTGATTACTGGGTGTATTTTATCACCATGCCTTGTTTATCTTAAACTCATCCGTTTTTTTCTTGTCTTGCGTTACCTGTCAAAAAACATCTTTGCTCAATCATTTTTAAACCCACGAGTCCTCCCCCACCACCTTCTTGCTGCATTTCCTTCCATGTCTTTCAATCATCCTCGTTGTCAAAAATCTCTATATCTGCTCTCTCTCTCTCTCTCTCTCTCTCTCTCTCTCTCTCTCACACACACACACACACACACACACACACACACACACACACGCACTGTCTCTCTGCATTTACAGTATTGGCTTCACTCCCTTCACCCATTCCTCCTTTCTTCCACTTCTCCCCCTCTTTATAGCGACAACAATTACATAATTCTACAAAATCCCCAGTCCTCAAGCAAACATGCCCCCCGCATCTTACAAAAAAGAAGTAAAAGCACATGCAGGCTCACACATACAAACATGTTCCTTGAATAAGACCCTGCAGTGCAATTAAAAGTCTCATTCCAAAGCGCTTTAGATATGTAAACAAGAATTGCACTAATCTTTAAAACAAACTATTGCTGGATATGCATTCCTAATTTTTTATTTTAAATAAAGACAATTTAATCTTTTTTTGATGACTTTTAATTTATATATATATTGGCACTGCAGGCAATGGAATCATTTGAGTTTGATGTAATGTGTCCTTGAGCCAAAAAGGATGTCAATTTCAATACTGTGAATATCTCGACTGTGGACTGGAAATGTATTTAGCTGACCGCATTCTTAGCAACATACAGCATGGGCAGCAGCGAGAATCAGTCTGCATTTTTGAATCCTAGAACTGCTTGTATCTCAGAAAGAAGCAAGAACGAGGGATAAGATTATATCTTATATAAGCAATTTTATTTAAGAGACTTACTCCAGCGAGGATCTTATATCTCTTTTTCTGATAAGATCATTTGGCCTCTGTGCTACAGCCTAGATAGGCAGCTACTCTATTCAATATTCGCAGATGATATGAGCCTATATGGTGATAACCAGGGTCTCTCATCCCTCCCTTCCTCAGTAAAGTGATAACAGGTGGGAAGCAGCCAACTAACAAGTGCTGAGAAATCCCAGCGCAGCAGACAGGCGGGCAGGTGCTATTCATGGAGTCTGGAAGATAATGAGGGGGAAACTAGGGAGAGAATAATATGAGAATGAGTCTTTGTGGTGGTGTGTGAGTGTGTGTTGAAAAGGGAGGGGACACATACAAAAAATGTGAGTATTTATATAAAATGAGCACAAAAACTACAACCAGAGAATTAATCATTAAAATATTCTAGCATAAGGTAATGTGTTCAGGGACATGATGAAAATTGAATAATTTTCTCATGCACCTTTGCTGTCTCTCTCATGCGGTAATAAGAGATGTCGATGGTATATAAATTGGCCATGAGGAGGTTAAAGAGAAGGTAAATATGATTCAATTTAATCTTATTAGAATCATTAGGTGTGTAAATGGCTTAAAGGGCTGAAGCAGGGCTGAAGAAGTTGAGCTGCTTCTCTATCAAGATTTAAACTTTGCAAAAACTTTGAAAATGAGCGCTAATGGAGTAGTTTAGTAAGCGTATTTGGTGCTTAGATATGGAGAAATTGTGAGTACTGTTTGGTTGGGGGGTCTTGGTCTTGGCACAAGTAAAGCTCTGGAACAAAGCATCTTTAGAAAAGCGTAAACACATACAACAAATACGTTGCTTGGAGGCAGAAGATGTACTGAGGCACTGTCAAACCCAGCGGGGAATGTGGATGAAGTAAGCTCATGCAGAGAGGAATAAGCTTTGTGGTAGGGAACTGTAGGCCTGATGCATTTAGGATGTTATCCATTATTGGAGCAACCTCCGCTGTGCTGGCTTCACACCTAAACCAGAAACAGTGAAAGATGCCAGAGGCCGTCCGTGCCCAGACACAGCAACATATGTGCTGTCAACAAGCAAGGTAACTGTTTACTAAAGTTGATGCACTTCAAAATCAAGCACTAAAAAGCTTATGACAACTGTAAACATTAGGAGCAACCCTGCCTCCTAGAGTTTTTTTTTAACACATATTTTGCCAAATACCTCATGTTGGAAATGTCATTGGCTTGTTGGCTTGTTGGCCTATGTTTGTGTGCTGCACACAAATTGTACGTAGCATATATGTCAATGGAAGGGAGATGGTCAGGTCATTTACAGTCAGTATCAACATTTTGGTACTTTTCAGATATGCTTGCCAATGTTTTCTCAGTGTGTTGATAGAAAACATAGTTGTGCAAGGATTTTGGCACCGGTGAGGTTTGGAAAACAAAAGCACGTTAACATGTGTCGTGTGCTGCAAGTTACATTTTCAACATTCAACCAAGACCACCAGTTGTTTTTTTTTAATGATCAAAATTGATGCAGCAGAACTAGAGATACCTTTTCCCACATTCTAGTTCCTAGTCCAGATCTGGCACCTACATTACCCACAATGCCACTTGATGACAAATAGCTCAGCTGGAAATGCTGGAAAAATACTGGAAATCGGGCTGGCATCACGTCATCAAACGCCAAGGCCACACCCCCTTTTGTGGGAAAGAATAGCTCTTTCACTATGTTAACGTAAGAAACTACAGTGAAGCAATGGCACTAACCAAAGCTTTCACAGTGAGGTTTGGCGCAGATAAGATATATAAATATTCACTGTCAGTATGGTAAAAAGCTAAATGATGCTGGTGACAGTTACTACTGATGAATAGCTGCTTGAGTGGGAGGCTGCTGTACAGTCATAGGCCACAGTAAAACAGCAGCAGTAAACACTGTCTCCAACTGAATCTCAGCCCTGATTATACAGTTGGTTGTTAACAGGTTGGGTATTCAGAGACAACACTTAACGCTTACCTGGTGATTCAAATATGTATATATGGACAAACACTGTCTGGCCACTGTGCTGGTTGACTGATCCATTTGGATGGGGAAAGACTGAAGAAGCACGACGGCTGACTGATCCTTAATTTATTAAGGTATCATGAACGTTCAGGTTCACGCAAGAGCTCAAAATAACTGTAATCCAAACACACATCAAATTGCACTGACATCTATACAATTTTCTGTTTTTCATTACCCAAACGGGACACACGTTTTGTGAAGTGCCCATATGTGTCTGATGTATTCGGCTGTGTTATACTAGTTCATGTCTAATGTCTGGAGTCACTAGCCCTAAGCAGAGATGAGGTGCAAACTACAGAAGTCTGGTAATCTTCATACTTGTAGTCTCGTAGACCCACACCAAGCTGACACAAGTGACATCACTTGACTTTTTGCAGCAGTACCTGTAAACAGACTTTGATGTGTAAACTTGAGTTCTCCTTCAACTGAGTGCTTAAATATAACCATAAAAAAGTATAATTTTGCTTTAGTTGCTTCAAGCTAATGTTGTAGTAGTGTATATATAGTGTAATCTCAGCATTTTGTGACCATGTTTAACAATGTCTCATTTATAGAAAATGTAGTTGAGGCAGAATTAGATTTCCTCTAAAACGTTATTTGCTGTTGAAAATTAGTAGGATATAAACTGAGACAGAAACCTATGCGTCACAATTTTACATTAAGCAAAAAAAAAATGATGAGAGAAATATTACTGACTAGACAGAAATCACTGAGCAGGCACAAATTAGGGTATCTACAGGGGAGCTAGAAAATAAGAGATGCGAGCAGACATGAACCAACACCTTAGAGTATCAACAGAGACAGCACAGGCTGTAGACCTGAAACATTATGTGGTCTAATGCTCAACAGTCTGTTTACTTTACAGAACTCGCTGTGCCACAGGAGGATGCAGCCAACGAGGCATGAGGAAGTAGCGGAGAGGAGGAAGCTCCACTACTCTGAGCTGGCAGTTGAGCCTGATCAGAAAAGCTGGAAAGCCCAGATACACACAGCAAAGGCTGGGTGCCATGAATTAGCAGCTACAGAAATCCACTAACAGTTAACTAATGATTATCACATAGTACTATTGCACCAGCTGATACCACACAACTATAGTCACTGGAGTAAGTTGTACACTCAGTGTGATCCACTCAAAGAGTCTACTTGTAGTCACTGTGAGTACCTTGTAACTCAGCATCAGTACAGATTTTCACAGTAGGCTTGCCTGGCCTCGATGACACGAACTCACAACCCTCCTCCCACCCCACCAGTGTCTAAAGCAAGTCCGGAATCAGTGGAATGAAAATGATTTTTTAAAGAGGGCCTTTTGAAGAAGTGCCTCTGTTAGGACCCAGACCAGTCTCTTGTGTGGCTTTGCAGCGTGACGGCAGTGACAGCAGTTGCATGGAGTGAAAACAAGAGAGAGGACTGAAAGATACACAGACAGACAGAGAAAGAGAGAGAGAGGACGACTTATCTGCTTTCCTCTATGTTGTTTCTATCCCATGCAGCTAAAAGTGAAATTGTGTGAAATCTCCTTCATTTGTATAGGAAACTGATAAGGCCAGTTCTCATATTTAATCTGGTAGAAGAAGAAAGCAATGGGTAGAGTGACAGAGGGAAGACAGTAGAAGGAAGAAACAGGGAAAATGGGAAGAGGGAAAAGAGAGATACAGTATTTAAAGTTAGAGATGGCAGACAAGCCTTGAGATTAAAGGAGGAGGACAGTAGGACTGACCGAAAAGGGTGATAGATAGTGATAAAGGAAGAGGAAACAGAAAGAGAACCAGAGAGTGAGAAAACAGAAAGTTGGATTGTGAGAAAAGAGGTAAAGAGAAAAGGAATCAGTAACAAGATCACAAGAGAGGAAGAGAAATAAGACTGGGCGTTTGAATTGAAAAGAAATGGATAATGAGATGCTAATGTAACAACAAAGGAGTGAGTGCCCTCCGGGGGGAGCTATGCTACAGCAAGCTGCTTCAGTATGAACACAGCAGAAGGGGGAATTGAATTTAAAAATGCCCTTTATTAAACTACTGCAATGTACACAGATTCACTCAGGTGCATATATAGTCATTAAAGTCAAACTGGGTTTTCATCACCTACCTCTGGCCATGTTTGAACAAAATAAAAACAATAGATGCACCCCTGGGGAACGGGGCAATTAAGGTGACAAAATGGGAAGAGACTGCAAAAAGCAGAGACAGATTTAGCTGCACATAACACCCCCTCCCTAGGATGGTAGATGTTCATATCACCCTCCACTCTGTCATGTGAGGTGAGCATGAGGACATGGTCTACTTGCCCTGGAAAGGAGGAACGGGTGAACAGAAACAAAATGAAATGAAAAGAAGAAAGAATCATGGAGACCCCAGAGGAAACATGAAGCTGGAGAGATGCATTGAGGAGAAATGAGGAGAATGGAGGTCTTTGCAATAGCAGACAGGCTTTTGAGTGGGAGGAGGAGATGAAGCTTTACAAGTAAAGGGGAATAATGGAGAGATCCATGGTGCAAAAGACGTAATTACTCAAGGGAATAAGTGCTGGAGAGGAGAGATGTGGAGGATCTGTATAAAAAGAGTGACTGGGCAGTACTCAAGAGACCGTCAAAGAGAATGCTGGAGATGGGGAGGAGCACCACTGACAGATATAAGCCTAGAGATATTATAGACGCACTATAAAAAAAAATTAGAAAGCTGGAAAATCATTATAACAAGTCCTCAAGAGGATGCTGAGAATGAGCCAATACCAAAGTACAATGAAAGGAAATAAAGGCAAGATTAAAACCGTGCGTAAACCTGCAGGGATTGTGGGATATTTGTGCTATAAAGAGATGCAACGGCAACAGAGGTGTGTTGAGGAGTATTGTTATGTGGAAAGGGTGTAGGATTCATGTGTTGGATAAGGCACAAAGAGCAGATGAGAAAAGCAAGTATGATCTCAAGAGGATGTTGTGAATGAGTGAACGAGTACAAAGAAAGAAGAAGAGCGAGGTTGGGGAAAATCCTTCAGGAGAGGCTGCTGCAGGTTCACTGAAGAAAGAAGCAGTTTGCTAAAGCCAGTTCACACTAGAAACTTTTTTTCAAAATGCAACAAGACCAACTTTTCACAAGATCTGTGTTTACTTGAGTTTGTCTCAGCCGGTGGGACATAAAAACGTCCATATCTATCCTTAGCTCTGTTGTTTGCCCGTAGGCTATATCTGATATTGCAAAACCTGAACTTCTGACTTAGTCAACTCTCTATGGCCCCTTTTGACTCAACCATTATCGCCAGCCTCAAACTTTAATATCTTAACCCTTATAAGAATGCAACATCACATTTTTAGGGTGAATTCAAAGAAAAAAATGTGGTTTAATGAAAAACAAAACTGCTCATTCAGCTCATCGTCTCTATAGCTCGGAGGACATGCTGGCTTGGAGCATGGTAGCGTTGGCATGGGCTAATTGGGTTTCCGTTCTTAATTAGGCCAATTAATTAGGAAATGCAGTTGAGGCCATGAGCGCTCCACCAGGTCATTTAGGGATTACAGGGAGAGAAGAGTCGTGGGAAGAGTGGAGGAAAGGAATCAAGGAGCTTATGAGCAAAAAGGTCACTCGAGAGGGCCTTTGTTGGGAGAAATACCTCCCACTGAATGTTATCACTAAATGATTCATGGACTGAGGGTAATTACCCATTTGTGACAATTTAATCAAATCAATCACTTCTTTTGGGAGTCAGTGAATTGAAAAGAAGCCCGCTAATTCGCACAATTTCCCAACTGACGCTCATTGTTGTTAATCTGCCGTGAGAGACATGTGAAATGATGGAAGAGAGAGATGGCAGAGAACATTCACAGGCAGAAGACTGTAAAATGTGCTTTCACGTGTCCATCAGTTTGCTCTGTGTGACTCCAAGTTCCCAGAGGTTTCCAAAACCTCCAATACCTGCAGAGTAGACAGCTAGCGCCCTATTTCAATTCACTTTCACAAACAACCATGCAGCATTTGCACATATCTGCCCACCGTACAATATTAGATTTTAGAGTCTAGGTTTAGGTTATGTTATCCCAAATATGACAAATATTGCCTTGAGTTGTTAGTTCATAACTACCAAAAGCAAGGAACAAAGCACTTTAAATATGATTTTCAATGTTTAAGTCAGATCAGGCTCAAATATTTAGATGTGAGTCAAGTGACAAAGGTACTGTATGTTCCCTTTTGAACATGTCCAAACACTCACCTCCACAAAGAGAAAGCAGGGCACAATGTAGGTGCTGGTCTTCTGCAGCTCTTTGTCATCAGGAAGGTTCCTCATCACCCTCCTCTGTGCTGACAGCTGACTGCCAATCATCTGTAGGGTCAAAGGTCATTGCAAAGCTTTGTTCAGTTTGTTTCAAAAGGATATGCTGGGTATACAGCTGCTGTGCAGTAGAAAGACAAACGACTTCATGTTTTGCATAAAAAATGCATTACCACACAAGCACATACAAACATGTAAAGTTCATTAAGATGGGGAGCAATTTTTAAATGTTTTTTAAATGTTCATAATACTAAACTATAAATAAAGCTCTGGCTGACACTGTGAGAGCAGCCTGGGTGATTTGAGGCGTAGTAACAATAAGAACACAATACAAAAAAACAATACAGGAGAGGCACTAAAATTCAGGCATACAGCATTTGTATTGAGACTTCGAACTCATCCAAAGTCAACCTGTACTTTAAGTCTGGCATAATAATTGGCTTGACTTGTTGCAGGTAAGTAAAGAGACGTGATTGGCAACTAATTTTAGGGGCCGTCCACACGAATATGTTTTTTTTAAATCCGGATAAATACTTTATCGTATCGGCCTCGCGTCCAGACGGATACAGCGTTTTCGGGGTGTGTCACTTTGTTAGTGTTCGACTTTGTGAGTCACTCAAAAGTCGTCTGAGTTCCAGACAATACAAGGGTGTAAATAGTAGTCTATTTATATTCAGTGCCTGGCTTAGAGTTAATCTCAGGGTGAGAGTTTCTTACTCTGTTGAGTCACAGCTAGGAGGCAAATCATTTCTTGAACAATTTATTTTTCACCGGGAAGTTGAGTATCCATGAGTCACATTGATCATGTTGAGCATTTGTCTTAAAATAAGCTGCAAGCTTAAAAAAAAAACTTCTCTTACATTTCTGTTGCTCCTGTGTCTGTCAGGTGATGCACGGAAACACGGTTGTGTGTAAGACTCACATTACTATTAGATAAGTCAACTGCATGCGATTTCTTTCAATGCCAACGTTCAAGGTACGAATTCAATTTAAAGGTCCAGTGTGTAACATTTAGGAGGATGCATTGGCAGAAATGGAATATAAAATGTATAGGTTTGTTTTCAATAGTGTATCATCACCTGAAGCTGTTCTTATCTACAGACATCACGGGTCGCCTTCCATGGAGTCCACCATGTCGAACTGCCATGTTTTATAGCCAGAAGGGACAGACACCGACTCTAGTGGCCATGTTCACGTTTTCCGCACGTTTTACAGCCACGGTAGTGGTTGGAAGGGGAGGGTGAAGCGAGTGAGTTGTGAGATTATTTGCAGATTATTAATACAAAATTAACTAATAAATAATGATATACAGTATTATTTTAGATTAAACTACCTAACAGTACAAACATAAGTCACATTTAGCCCTACATTTATCAACATTAAAGTGATCTTTACACACAGATGCACCCGTAATTATAATCCAATAATATACGCAAGTGTTTTTACTTTTGGTATTTTTGATGCAAACAATTTGGAAATTTACTTAAGTAAATTGCAGGTTTTTTACTTATGAAAAGAGTATGTATTTCTACACTGTGGTATTGCAGGTACTACAACTATCAGATTTTTCCTTAACTGTAACATATGTGATATGGAATCAAACCTGGGCCGTAAGGAATAAAAAAAACATGTGTCCAACGTCTTAAGATATTTTATCGTAATTCATCATACCACACTGCTGATAGCCCATGTGCTTTATGTTGTCAAATTTACCGATAATCACATCTGAGCACAAAAAGGAAGTCTTTTTATTATCTGTCATCAGATTAAAAACAACTATTTTTTTGTACAGACCTACCCTAATACTCATACACGACACACCCAAACTCACTCACCCATATGCAGAGATGCCCACAAAGATACATTTTGCATGATACATCAAGAATGCACACATGCAGGTACACACACATATCCACAAACCAGTACGGGTAGGCAATCAAAAGTGTCGGGGGGGAAATGAGGTTGAAAGGAGGAGAAGTAGAGTGGAAACAGAGGAGCGATGATCAAAAACAAAAGCCTGACAGAAAGAGATAAGAGAGAGACAAAGTCATGATGCAGACGTTCGGAGACTCTTCAGAAGTAAAGAGGGTGGGGTGAAAGCCAGCAGACTCAGCAATGGGAAATAATAGCGATTGGGGGATAATAGGTAGAAGTTGAAGAAAAACTGTTTCAGTCCCCAAAGTGAGAATAGGGGGAAACAGGGGAAGAGATGGAGAAGATAGTTGTAGTAAGAAGGCCAGCTTGTGAAATGCTCAGGGCTTTTTGACATGCAAAGGACTGCACTCATGTTAATGACGCTTCAAAAGGCATTCAAAGACATTTGAATCAGCAAATGCAATAATTCTAAGAACTGCTAACTTTGAAATCATGACTTTATCAATCATAAAGCAAATGCCTTCAGCAGTCTTCAGTATAATTTTATTGAATCAAACACCAATTGGTTCTCCTCTCAGATATCGAGCCTGTTCGCTCATTTCCTTGACAACAATTATCTCGTTGACTTTATGGCTGAGGGAAAATCTCTGCTGCCGTGTCAGCCCTTTCCTCAATCAATGGCTGCTGTTGGTGAGAGAGGAGGGAGCTACTTCACAGGGTTGGAACACGTCCATGACTTCATAGTGCTGTTGAACACCTTTCAATGATAACGGTAAAAAGTTCAACTTGAAACAAGAAACAAGGATGGGAACAAAAAAGTGAATCCTGAAAGCATCTAATTCTTCAAAGCACTTTTGAAAGTAAAACATAAAAGAAAAGCTAAGAGATTAATTCATGTTTACACAGAAACAAAAAACCAAAATACGAAGTGTATATTTGCACAGAAGTAAAATGGAAAAAGATTCCTATTGAAGCTGGAGAGCAGAACTTTTACAAGCCCTTACCAAACGACTTCACACAATGCTGATGATTGAGCGTATCACCACCAGGCTTAATGGAGACATTCCCATGTGTATTTGTCAACCAGCAATACTTGGTTTGCCAGAACTGAAGGGGACCACAGCAACTGTAGTGATGGAGTAGACTACAGCAACTAGGAGTATGGTGGAGCCGGTAATGTTCCACGGTATTATGATATTTGGGAAAGCACAAATAATGTGATGGAAGTAATCAGTAATCAGTGAGGCTTTAGAATCACATTAGAAACGAATTACTGTCTCATTTGTGTGATGAACAGTAAATTCATCAAATTCAATGTCTCATATCGGTATTGTCCAAGCTAAGGTACTGAAGCTGTCACGCCATTGAGCACACACTGGAATGAGCATGAAGCGTGTTCACAAGCACTGGGTGCAGCTCCTCAGCAGGCGTTCACGAAGTTGGTCAAGCAGAAGAAAGTGGGCTGTAGTTTATGCCCACCCGAGGGTAAGTAAGGCCAAGATGTGGTGAGCAAAGGTGGATGATTTAGCACTGACAGACTTTCATTTATTTTTTTCTTGTAAATAACATCAAAAAACTTCGAAGACATACTCAGTATA
The DNA here is from genome assembly GCF_905237075.1 of Dicentrarchus labrax. Classification (NCBI taxonomy): domain Eukaryota; kingdom Metazoa; phylum Chordata; class Actinopteri; family Moronidae; genus Dicentrarchus; species Dicentrarchus labrax. Next base: position 20,606,497 of record NW_026136721.1, on the reverse strand, counting down.
AAGCATATCAATCGTTTTACATAAGAATTTGAAATAAATTATTATTGTTATGGAATTCGGGACAATTCGTAATAATATAAATTTTGCAATATCAGCCAATAATTTATCTGCCCCGATAATTATTGTGCATCTCTAATAATCAGTAGTATACACTGGCTGCAAGGTCTGTCTATACAAACAGAATTTATTGTTAAGTTAAAGGGGAACTTCGGCAGATTTTTACCCTAGTCTTGATCACTAGAGGTCACCGAGTACTGTTGATAGGAAAGAGAACGACCAGAATTGGTTCTAGCAAACTGGAGATCCTGCAGCTAATGGCCAGAGCTCCCAGTTAGTTATAATACGCTTCTTAGGGGCATAAACTAAAGAGTGCGTGGGATTTCACTTGTAAACGCAGAAGAAGAAATTGTTGCAGGAAGTGTGCAAATAGGAGAGTAGTGTGTGAAGACATGGACATTTTTGAGGGGGAAATAAACTTTTTTCCGTCGCGAAGGCATTATCTCTGTGATCGATTATTCTGGGCTTTCGGTGAAGCGAGCGGTGGAAAAACAGGTAGGCGACAGTACTGTTTTGTACGGTTTCTGCACAACGTATGAGTTGAAAAGGCATGTTGTTGTCACGTAAGGGCCCTGATCATGTTGCACAGACATTTTAATTGCATTTTGTGTCTTTTAAGAGGAGCAAAAGGCACTCTTTAGGATATGCCCCCAAGAAGTGTATTATAACTAACTGGGAGCTCTGGCCATTAGCTACAGGATCTCCAGTTTGCTAGAACCAATTCTGGTCGTTCTTTTTCCTATCGACAGTACTCGGTGACCTCTAGTGATCAAGACTAGGGTAAAAATCTGCCGAAGTTCCCCTTTAAGACATTAGGGCTCTGTGGTGTGATGCTGGTCCACTAGTGTTGCTGGATTGACATTTAATGCAATTCTAAACCTAATTTCATTGGACTTTAAGATGATTCCCTTTAACTGAAGGTATTTTTCTATACTGGTATATCTTTACTGTAAATAGTTTCTATTTCCAATATAAACATATTCTTTCGATTTATAAAATTGTTTTTTCCGTTTCAGATTGTTCAGTGTCATCCAGTTAATGGGGGTTGGTGGCCGGGTACAGACAGTTAATAAAACTTACATGATTAAAAGAGAGAGAGAGAAGTACAGTATGAGGATGTGAAATTACTTTTCATAATTAATGATATGCTAATTTGGAATCAATTTGATGCTTTGAAGGCACAACAGTTGGCACTGCCAATGAATATTAGATTAGAAAATAAAAAGTTTGCCTGATTTGAGGTAACTTCCCTATAAACCACACCCACTTTTGTCGGAATACAGATATAGAGACACATCATTTTGTTGGTTGAATGTAACACTCCCTGAAACCTGAATTCTCATCTGGAACAGCTTTAATAACAGAAAATATTTTTTTCAAAGACTACCAGACCTCCAAAGCTAACAAGCTGAGACTGAAAGAGTCGTAGACATCCTTTCAGTGTGTATGACATTTGTACACGTCAGGAATGCACCACAGCGACTGAATGATGGTCCCTTCCATTTAAACATGCAGGATTTGGGGGATTAGAAATCACAGTTTCTGCAAAATCACAGTGTCCACAAACTTGAACTTCAATTGTCTGGCATTTGGCAGTTTCTGTTCCCCGTCATAGATTTATCATCACAGCCCTTTATTTATAGCTTCACATGAGGCTTGCTTATGGCTGCAAACGGATGAAAAAAAATCTGTATTTGCACAAGCCACACACACAGTACATGTGTGTATTTCTGTCCATGCATTGTGTAATGTTTGGCTGAATGACACACACACACGCAGCAGTACAGACTACAATGTGTTCGTGTTAATTATTCATGCTTTGGTTCATATACTAGTTTTCACTCCTCTTTCTCCACTCCCGCCTGTCTACCTCATGGGAAACGCTATCCTATTATCTCACTGTTCCAATAGAAGTTTCTATATTCGAGCCTCGTTTATAGCATGAAGCGTTTTGATTGGTGAAACAGCATTCATTGATGTTAAGTAAAGAAAGAACAGGTTATACAAGTTGTAGCAGAAGATAAAGGGATAGTAAATATAAATACTCACATACACACACACCTACACACACATGCAGGAGGTTGTCCGCTGTAAATACAGTATTTGGGTCTTCCTTTATATTCCCATCTTCTAAAGCAGTGAGAAGCACTCAGGCATGAGGTTGGCATGACTGATTGTCTCTTGTGTTGCTGTCCAATGTCGTTCGCTATGATGTGCATCCTTAAGCTTCACACTGGCACCACGGCAACAAAAGACCCACTCACTATCTCGCTGGCGCGCACACAAACACACACACAAGTGACCATCATCCCAGTATTAATTTTATGTCAACTTGGATGTCAGTCCAACAAGTGGTGCTACACACTGATACCTATGTATGTGTGTGTGTGTGTGTGTGTGTGTGTGTGATAGACAGAAAAAGAGAGAGCATCCTGCACAGACTCCCTCCTGTGCTGCACCTAAGGTTCAACAATGTGGGTCATAGAGATGCAAAATCACACACACACACACACACACACATTCAGGAACAACCCACGTCAAAAAAAAGGAGAAGAAAAAGCAGGGCAGTAACTGGTTTAAACTCTCACCTTAAATTTCTGTATCTTTGAAGCAGTGCTGCTGCACAGTGACTGCTGCCTCCCTCCAAGTCTCCGTCTCTAGGAGGATTTGCTCCTGCAGCGGACTCCCATTCTGTGGTTGCGTTGTGGTCTCAGCTTTGCTTTTTTCTCTGTTCCCCCTTCTCGTCTCTTTCAAAGCAAAACCACCCTCACTTCCGCCGCTCTGCCACTGAGAAGCCCTCGGCACTGAGTGTGAATAGAGAGAGATAGAGAGCTTGCCACACTGCCAGGCACCCAGCCTCCAGTCAGCCTAGTCTATATCTGTCTGCACTCTGCCGCTAGGTCGCTAAGCTAAATATGATGATCTTCAACAGCACTTCAAGGCTAATTAGTCAAGTGAAGGGATCCACAGGCTGGTGAGGGAGGCTCCTCAGCGCAGTTGCCGGTGGATACGAGGAGAGGAGGAGAGAGAGGAGATGTGTGTGTGCATCTGTATGCTTGTGTGTGAGGGGAAAAAAAGAGAAGCAAAGAGGAGGAGAAAAAAACAGAGTGGGAAGAGGGAATAAGAGAACGAGACAGCTGGAGTGGAGACTGAGAGCAGAAAAGAGCCAGAATGTGTGTGTGAGTGAGAGAGATGCAAAGAGGGAGAGAGTGAGGGAGAAGGAGGGACTCTATGTGTGTCAGAGACTGAGGCAACCCACTGGCTAAAATGGTAGATACTGTTCACTTTAGTACCCCAGGAAACCACTTTGATACTGGTAGACACCATGGGCTCTGTGAGAGTGCGGGTGCAAAGGTGTGTGTGTGTGTGTGTGCGCAAAATTATAGGAACATGGAAAGTCAAAGCAGGAGCGTAAACCATAAGTAATTGTCAGTATAGGTGTCAGTGTTTTGTGTTTGGGAGCAGCGTGTCTCTATATTCAAAATGAATGACAATAATGACAATGTAAGCTCAGGTGACCCGGCACCAGCTCAGCCCTTTGGACAGTAGACAGGGGGTTAACGATGCATCGTCAAGTGAAAAAGTAGGACGCATCCTGCGCATGGGCCTATGTGGGTCAGAGGCCCCCAGGTGCAAGCTCACCAGCAGCTTTTGGCTGTTTGCATTGTGTGTGCATTGGTGTATACTTGCATAATGGCATGAGTTTGCACACAATATCTGCCTCCCTCAGGGCTAAAACAAAGACAGTGTGTGTTTCTGTACAAATGTATAAATGATTGTGTTGATGTGTGTTGTTACATGTTTAGACCTGCTACAATGGCACCAGGGGACAGCTGGACACATTTCCCTCAGGCATTGCCACACAGGTCTGTACTTAGTGTGGACAATATTATTGTTATTAAGGATGGAGTTTTTTTCCCTTAATATTGCACTGTGTGTGAAATTTTGTTCGACATTTTTTTAATTACCACTAGAAGCCATTTAGCTTAACTTAGCTTAAAAGAAAGACTGGAAAAATGGGAGAAACAACCTGTCTAAAGTCAAAACCCGCTAACCAGCACCTCCAAAGCTCACCAATTAGTATGTTATCTTGTTCGTTGAATTCATTTCTTCCAGACTTCACTTCCTGGAGTCTCAGCAGGCTGACAAGAAATACCACTTAACCCGACGATATAACATGTTGGTTAGTGAGTTTAAGAGGTTCGGGTAGGAGGATTTTGTTACATTTGGACAGTACCAGGCTAGCTGTTTCCCTCCAGATTTTATGCTAAGCTAAGCTCAGCTAACCAGCTGCTGGAAGTAGTTTCATATTTACCATACAGAAACAGGAGTGGTATCAATCTAACTTTGGGCAAAAATTAGAATATTTCTCTATAAATCTCAAACTATTTAGGAAAGTAAATACTACCATCTCTCATATTCTCCCCAGAAATGTAATAAAACCGCGGATACGACATCCCAATCCCTCTGAAATCTAGTTTGAGAGGGGAAATTATGGTAAAGTGCATAGTCAGAAAAATAAAATAGGAAAATAGCCGGACAAAGACACGATACGGCATCCCTTTTGCCAATACACATTTCCAAATACCTTTCTTACAAAAGAGTTTGAAGGTGAATACGTAAGGAACAGTATTATAAAAGCTGCCCACTCTTTTGCGGCACTCAAACAAATCACTCACAGCTGGAGAGGGACCATGGACCACTCACAGTAAAGTGTCTTTTTTTTCTGAGAATGATGGATAAAATCACGTGGCGTCACAGATGTCATAGTTCCCATGGCAACTCGCTGCATTCATAGAGTGGAACGACAAGTGAGGAAATGCTCATAAATAGAAATACACACATATTTAACAGTGCACATACAATGTATATGAATCAAGTGCAGCTTAAAAATGGCTTTGCTCACAACTCCCATACCTCAATGACACCCCCCACTCACAAGCTCTCACAAAAACACACTTCATATAGCTACTCAGTGCTGTCTGGGGCAACAACAAATTCATTGTACAGAAGTTGAGGCCAAAAAAGACATAAAAAGAAAATAAACTCAAACAGCAAAAACTAAAATTAAATGACTCAGTAAATGATTTTTAATTTCTGACATTGTGATCAAAAGCTCAAAACATAGGCAGTTCTTCCTCTTCTTCTTTTTCTTCTCCTTATCATCATTCTCACAGTCACTTGAAAAAAAAATCTACTTCACTAAGGCCATCTCCCAGTGTACAGTTTCAATAATGTGAAAGCATAAAAGGCAACAGAATCGCCTTTAAAGGGTCTTTATGTAACAACAGCACCTGGTTGCTGCAAGGACAAAGAAACAACTGCAGTATATTTCAGTGACTATATTAATATCTGTCTTTTACAGCCTCCCAAAGGACATCTATATTATCCGCCCCATCACTCCAACTCATACTCTGCAGGTATGAAGTTTTCAGTAGCATCTCTTCCATGACGGCTGATGCTTTTAGATGCCTGTCTAGTCTTATAGAGTGATGTATGTATGTAAAGTAAGTAGCATCATACATTATAATAATGTAAAGAGTGAGGGGAGTTGTCAAAGTCAAGGATGAAACTGGGAAGGTAAGACGCCGTAGGACTCTGTAAATAGAGCAAGTACACAGAGGTGGACATGTACAGCCTACAAACAGTTAGACACACACAAGTGCAGCCATGCATACACACGCACACACGCACACACACATGCAGTACACCTGTCCTCTCTTGACTTTCCTTTTTAGATCCTCCCTTTAGCCCAGTATCCCTGAGAGAACAACTATATTGGACAATTCTCTCATCTCACAATCTACATCTAATGCCAGTGCAGTAAGTATTGTGCCCTATATGTAGTGAGCAGGAATCTAAGGGTGTAGTGGTTCCACTGTGTATTGGCATATGGCATATCTGACTTACACACTGAAGACCAGAGTTTATCTTCTGTCATAGACCAGCATTTAACGCTGGCATTTTTAGGAATCATCAACAGAAACGTGTTTTAGTTGCCTGACCCTAACCTAACCATTCAGTGGCTCTAATCAATATCTCTATTTTGAAAAAAAAAGGCCACACATGACTGCTTGTATGTGAGACAGTGACAAACCAAAAGAGAGTTTTAGGTGTTTTGAGGAGTGTTTTAGCATCTTTCAGCTCTTTGTTTTAGTTTTCCAACCCACAATTTTACTGTTTTGGTTCACTCTCACAACTCTAATCAGCGCAGGTAGCTGTTTTATTAGTTTAAAATGGTTTAAAATGTAAGTGCTGTGTCAATGTTATCTTACCAAAAACCATAACCTTTTTAGTTGCCATAACCTAGTGCTGGGCAGAATTATAAAAAAATTTGTATCACAGCATTTTTAAAGGTTCTGGATTTAGTGTTTTTGCTTGTTTTTGTTGCCTTTTGAAGAGTTACAGCAGTTATTTCAGCTATGCACCGGTACGGTGGTGTACAAAAAATGTATATCATACGTGAAATTAAAACAGGTATCCACTTGTTTATCCGGTATATCGCCCAGCACTACCATTACCATGATTTATTTCTAACTTTAACCCCTTAGCACGTATTGCAAAAGAAAGCATTTCATTGAACAGAAATCAACAATGACGGTCTTGACGTCATAGGGTTGCAGTGCTCCTTCACACAGTAGGCATTCACATGAAGTATTTTACACTCACTGACATGGCATTGGGGAGGCTGAGTGTTTAGACAAACTGTCCTTCAGCTGGTCAACACAAGCTCATGGTTTTTTGACGACAAACATCAGCCCTGGTAATGGTTACCATTTCCTTCTTGCTCACGATATGTTGTTGAAAAATACATGCAACCTAAATAAACCTCAGTATTGTATGCACAAAAACACAGACACACAGACACAAATGGTGCTCTTCATACAGTATGCTACACAAGCACATACAAGCTAACAAAAGAGCAGTGTTTGGAAAGTGCTGGTACTCGTATGCATGAACACACATGTACAAAAGCACATGCGCACTGTATTGTTAAGGAAAGGTTGCTGTACTAAGTATATTAACAAAGAAGGTTGGAATGTTTTGTCATTTTGTTAAGGGAAAGCTGTGTGATATGAGCTTGTGTGCTCCCACTATCTGGCTGCTCGTGTGAAGACTCCCTCTTGTCTTGGGGAATCAGAAGTAGGCCGATGTTCTCATTTCATACACCATCACTGTGGATCACAGCCAAGGACATTCTTGCTTCAAATTGCCATGCTAGGGAATTTCAGCCATAAAGAATTAATCAGATTTTTAGCAAAATGGGATTATAAAGAAGATACAGCACAGGTCAGCTAAGCTGTAATTTATGTGGTTAAAATACTGACCATCTCTAAAGATGTTGTGTCGCTAGTATTTCAGGGGTTCATACCCTAGATTTAGGCACATTAAAAAAGCAATTAATAACGAGAAAATGAGCCTCAAGTATATTGTAGTATGAATGAAATATGAGTAAGCTATAATAAAATATACATAAAAATAGCCTGGCCTAGTTTTATTTCATGAAGCTAAAGTAATGACTGATGTCTTTGGATTGTCCTTGGTGTCACTCATGAACAAAACTTTGTATCCTTCCCACTCTGGGGTCAACCTGAGGTAATATAGGACACTACAAGAAAATGTTACTTTTTTGGGTCTGAACAGTATGAAGGCAAATTTACACCAGTGTGGTTACAGTTACATGCATATACTACTAATGAACTACTTCAAAACAAATAATGCAAGGGATCTGTGTCTTCAGTGCAAAAGACAATAAACTGGGCTGTGCATGAGCAAAAGTAAAACATTTTAAACAGATCAAGTCATGCTATTCAAAGGACTTCTCCGAGAACACAAAAAAGCAAAAAGGCTCAAACCCAGCATGGCATAGAGAAAAACATCTGGCATCTTAGCGTACCCAAATGTATGTGTTGTAAATTCTCCTGAGCTTTCAAATTAAAAAGGGACACCCCACAAAAACCTGTGTTAAAGGATATGACACCTATCTACCCATTAGCTTCGAAAGGTGGCACTGAAAAGTTAGGAGCTTGACGCCTTAACAGAGGACATCCACAGCAGCCAACTTGGATTCACAATGGTAACCTGAAGCATAATCCACAGCTTCTAATCTAGGTATTTCCCAGTAACTCATATTTTCATCAAAATATGCCGTAACACGGCTAAATACACAGGTTTTGGAACACTGTACATCATAAGTTTACCCAGTGGCCAAAAACTGTTTAATCGAGCTAAATACAACCAATAACTATCTTAGTAGTCAATAGATAGTTGTATTGTCCTCTGAAGTGTTGTCAGTACTTGAGAGCTTTCAGCCTATTTAAATTCCTTCTTTCTTTTTTCTTCATAAAAATAAATGGATGATTAACTTCTTATTGCCGCTCTGTTTTTAAAATGAGTGAAATTGTAGAAGGTTGGTGGTTCAAAACCACCTCGAAATACACAAGAGAGCAACCCTCAAACGCACTGTATTATTAGAAATGTAAGGCGACCGTTTTACACCCATTTCATTTTAGAAAGCAGGATGTGGAATCCCTCATTTGAGCTGAAAGGGACTTTACACTTTTGAGGCACTTCTTTCTTTTAGTGAAACGTTTTACATCACATGTAATAGGTTTTTGGTTTGACTTTTATTCATGAGATGAGTTGCATGCAAATATTACCTCTTTTTTTTTTTTTTTTTGCACAGATGCCTCATTTCATCAAAATCCCCTCTGATAACGTGACCTGCAAGAAACACACCACATGGTGAGAGTAGATGAATTCTGAAGGTTGAGCAGTTGCACCCAAACATGCAAAGAATATTATGTCCGCCCATTAAAAACAATGTTGTTTTAAAGCGCAAATACAGGGAGTTTAAAGCTCCGTTTTTGTCTGCTGTAACCTTGAAGGGAGCAAATATTAAAGCAAACATAGTCCACTTTTAAGTTTCCCTCCATGGCACTGTTTTTATGCTCACCAGATGGCATGTCATGTTGGTCGCTAAATGAAAGAAGAAGGCTTCTCAACCTGTTGCTTTCAAGGAGGAAAGCTGTTTATCTGCTCTGCAGTCATTCCGAGCGACAACAACAGGAAACATGAGGCTGCTGCTGCTGCTGCTACTGCGAGGAGGGCTGGCCTCACGGTAATGACTGGAGTCAGGTAACCACCGCTGGACAGACCGACTCTATTCCTCCTCACGGACGGGTTCAGGCACGAAGGGAGGCGGTGAGAGCGGCTTTCCGGGACGGTTTCACGTTTTTTTTTTAAACAAATGCCGCGACTTTCTCTCTAAAACAAACTTTACAGAGCTGTAAAAGTTTGATATAAGTAACTACGTGTGGCCCGCTGTTCATGAGACGAGCGTTGTGTGTTTTGGGGGGGGCTAGCTTATCGCGGAGGCTACTCAGGTGTTCACCTACACGGCGAAGTTTGTGTCGTATTTTATCCTCCTCGTCACATAATTCATTTAGGTGGAAGGAGGATTTCTCTCTATCTCCCTCTCTCCCTCTCTTTTTGTCGCGTGTCCAGTAGGCTATCTCTCCACTTTTCCTGCTTGGTTTCGTTTTCCTCCTGCAGTGTATTGGACCTAAAATATCAAGTGGCCAACTCTAAACAGGTAAGTGTGTTTTGCATTATTTCGACCAACCATGTTTTCTGCATGAATTTTAACACACGTCTGGTGTACGTGGTCGGTTGACACCTTTTGTAACCGGGCCAAGAGGTGGAAGTGAGCCCAGCCAGAGTTGGACAGCCCCAGCAGCTTTTGACTTGTCTGACCTCTGTTAAGCATTTCAAACCAAACCAAGTCATTTATTAATTGAAAACTCCCCTTGACATATAATTTGGCTGTATAAACACAGCTATTGATGTTTTCTAACACTCTGCCTTCTTAAATCCTGACCCAACCTTACTAAAAAATACAATTTTCACTTGGATAAAGACACAGTGGGTTTACAGTAACTGCCTTATCATAGTTCTTGTAGTTTTGATCTTAAAAGATATGCCATGGCATGCACAGTAGCCTATGCCTCCTTCAGAATGAAGTGTAACACTAGTTAGACTAGTAGTTTTGGTTTGTTTATTTTTTTTGCCTGTTCCGTTTTTTTGCGTAACTGTCAAAAAGCCTCAAGTCTGCAGGGCATTTACAACAGTTTATGATGCACCGGTTAAGATAGTGGGGCTATATTTTAACACTTCCCTAGCCGCCGCTGCAGCTGCATTTAACAACCAAAAAACACACACACACACACACACACACACACACAACACTATGCACACACACAACATTACAGTCAAGATCTCAAGTTCAGTATATGAGATTAACCACACATCTATGTGTGACTCACCTACTTTACGGCAAACCCCACTGCTGTTTCATCACTTTTAACCACATCTTTGCTTGATCTGTGCTATAGCTTCATTTAAAAAAAAGAAAAAGCATAGTTCTGCCCTACAACCCATCAAACAAACGCTGCTTAGCATGCAGCTGAGCATACTGATTTACAAGCAGAACCCAGCAGGAGCTCCTGACATGGCTCTGTCAGGCTGACGAACTGAGGGCCTTGAGGCCATATCCAGGGGGTGTTACTCACCTCACCTCTGGCTTAATTTGACTCTCAGGAAAATAGTTACTTTCTTGGGGGTTTGTTAACAAGCATAGCCTACTTATGCCTGAGGTTTCAAAGAGAAGCTTCACATAAAGGATCACTGCACAGGACACGTGGAAATGTAAATGTCACAGCAGCCAAAGAAGCTAGCTGATTACAGATCAGCACTGCTGTTTTATGACACAATAAAAGAAGACAATCACCGTCCTGGGATGATAATGAGATAAACTTTAGCTGCTAGTATTCTCAGACAAGCTGTTCTGTTGTAAAACATGCAGTGTAACGATGTATAAAACTTAAAAAGAAAGCAGTAAATTATATTAGTGTTACCATAAGTGATCTTGTCAGCTTTGTTGGAAGTTTGCATAAGGTTGTGATACATTAAGTTGATGTCCATATGTTACTGGTTCTGTCAGTCTGCTGTATTAAAATGATATATTTTAGACCAAGTTTGACTCTGTCATGCTGCTGTCCCATTTTCAGCTGTTTGACTCTGTTAAGTGTTGACTGTTTTTGGTCTTAATTACTCATAAAGCTCACAGCTGTCTTCCATGATTAGTCAGATAACAGATCTACTCCAGTCTTTCATCTTTTAAAGGAACTGTTTGTATTTCGTGGCATCTAGCTGTAAAGTTGCAGATTGCATTCGACTGAACCCCACTCACATCAGTATTTGATGACCTGGGAATGAGAACAGATTGTGTAGATAAAAGCGTCTCATTCTAAGGAAACAAAAACATAACAATTCTTATTTTCAGGGGATTATAGACTAATAAAAACATACCTATGAATATTATATTCCATTCTGCCAATAGAGCCTCCTACTGGTACATTCAACATTATCTGTAACTTATAAAATATCATTTTTTTTACTGTCTTTGGCTGTGGTGTTGGAAGTGTTTCTGACTTCATAAAAATCATCTCCGGTCAGTACATCGGCTCCTATGAGCTCAATGCAGATATTTTGTTATCAGTGTATCTGAGCAAATGGATGATATGCTAGCGTGTTTGTTGCTGTTCAGCTGAAAAGTTTCTTTCTGTGGTGCAAACAAAATATAGAATAGAGCCCAGGTTGATTTGTTACTGTAGTCACTTGCAAAGCATTTTGGTTTTGATATGAATCTGCAGAAATCTACCCAGTTGCACAAAGAGGAAGAGAGACAAGTAGAGTGGGCATATGGCTGGTACAGACAGATAAAAGAGCAGGAGAAACTGTGTGGTCGTCAGCACCACCAATCAGCAAGAGCTTTATCTTTTCAAATCGTGTTGAAGAGAGCCGGAGAGAGTCAGACTCTGACAAAGTGGAGCGAGATTAAAATACAGAAAGATTAAGGGGAGGAGACAAAAGAGTAGCTGGGAGTGATGAAACCCACCACTTTGCTTGGCAAACTGGGTGATGGATGAGTTTTCAGCAGGAGGGAAATTCCTCACTGCCGCCTCGCCCCCAGCATATCTCTGTGCCTGTCTGTCCATCCTCAGTTAAGGTGATATTGGATTTCCACATCTCTTTACCTCTAACGTAGTGTAGCATTGTCATCAGAAGCGAACACCACTGTGACTGTTAGTACATTTCCATATTTCAACTAAGCTGTTTACATGGGTTGTAAAGCACAGTGTGATTAATAATCTCCCATGAGCATTACGTTACAATGTCAAGAGTTTCACAGCTCTTTCTCGTTGTGTCATGTTGCCAGCGCTATGATTGTCGTGTGCAGATTGCACAAACGCACTGTGCTTCAGGCTCTTGTTATTATGGCTGTACAGAAGATTAGACTCAGGCATCAGGTAAACAAAGGTGGTTCACCTGGAAGACGCTGGCCTCACAGAAAGTTTCTTTTTCCTTTTAGTGGTAAAGAGATCTCATCATTTGAGTGAAGAAACAATGGAGGTGATCAAAAATAGTTTGTTGTCAGGTACATATGTGTATACATATAGTATGTAGCATGCTTTCTGTTAATGCAGCTAAAAGTGGAATATTCAGTAACTGTATTATTATTATGCTTATTCCAACTATGACTTTTTTCTGACTAGGATTATTAGGAGATTCTTTTTCTACTGCAGTTTCTATCTTAAAAGGCTACTCCACCAATTTAGTATTTCACTTCTATAAAATTCAGAGACATGTGAAGAGAGAGATTAAAAAATGAAAGCTCAAATTGCACCAGAGGCTGAGCTATCCTAACTCATAGCCCTGAGTATGGGTCAAGCTTAAAGCATGCTACATACAACACCTCCCACAATGCAAGTAGATAGCCTCTTTAATTAGGCCCTCACGGTCTGACAAATGCCCACTTCTGTCAAATGCCATGCCCCCCCCCCACCTACAGCATGTTTCTGCATTATGTCACCATGTCAGTCCCAACATACCTGAGATACCAACCACTCCCCAACATTCAAGTGAGAACTATAGTCTGAAATTCTGTGCCTCGTCCTCTTGTTTGTTCTCTTTTTCTTTTGTCTTTGTGTCTTGTTTTGGCACAGAAGGCGGTGTTGTGACGGCGCTTTTTTAAATCATTCTGATTTGTGTGTCACTGTGTGGTATTTCTTTCATTTGTAATAATCTGTTGACTGAAAAGCCTCAGAGACTCCATCTGACAGTCAGCGAGAGAAAGAGGATAGAAAAACATTTACCATCTTCAGTTTATTTTATGTCTGTTGTACACAGTACACATGCCCTTCGTTTGACACCGGCAGCAATGTTTTAATCAAGCAGACAAGGATTAGACAGTTAAGTAATGTGTTATGGTTGGGAAGGTAATGGTCTGAGGAGATAGCAAAGAAAGGCCTGAGCTGCCTCTGACAGGATAATATTTTAGCTTCTTAGCATCCCAGAATTTACCTACATCTTTCTCATGGATTTCTTTCTCCAGTCTAGTCCTAGATTGCAGTCTCCATTAAGAAAGCTGTTCCCTGCACTTTAGTTGCTTGTGAATATGAGTTCCAATTAATCTGCATGAAGGTTATCATTTTCAGTTTTGGTTGAAACTTTGGTTTATGGTGCTGTACAGAGAGGTGTTTCAGTTATTTTGCCTACCCCAATTAATATAAATTTGGTGGACAAAATAATATAAACACCTATTACTTTAACACAGTGCAATTCAACAGTGTCACAAACTGCAGTCTCCAAAACGTTCATGAAGTTTAACACCTCTCCAAAACAGTCTCAACAAAACCTGAACATTATAACCTTCATGAAGGGAGGATTTATGTCTTGTATTAGACTTCTGTTTAGTTTTAGCCAGTGGTACCTAATAAACCGATTGTACATCTAATGTACTATACAGAACAAATGTTACAAAACAGCATATAGTTCAGTCTGGCTTTGGTACCCACATTCTACAATGGTCTGTGTGCAAATGAAACCAAGAAGACAACATAAATAATGTAACCTCAAGACGTCACACAAAAACAAATACACATGGATGTGGTTGCAAGGTTACGATGTCTGGTCAGCCATAGAGCACAGCAGAGGTAACAGAGGAATCCCACTGCTGTACACTGTAGGAAACAATTACCTGAAGGATGTGTCGGTATGTATTTTAAATGCTGCCAGGGCATGAGTGCACATTAGAAATGGGATACACTCTAGGTTCTAGATCACTGCCAATTCACAACTAATTTGGAAGTAAAAATCACCAGTTCCTGAACTGCTTGTGTGGTTTTGGTATCTGTGATTTTGTTCTCAGTCTTGGTGGAAATGCACAATGCATATAATATAATTGTCCTTACCATCAGAGGAGGCTTGGAATTTCATAAGTTTCTTTTGCTGCTTAGGGGCATGCTTTTTGTCTGGCATTCCGTACTTTTGTTGCACCGCTTGACAATGTAGCTGTATCTGCACGAGTTGCCATTCTCACAAGCCTATCTAATTAATGAATTTGTCAGTCACACATCAAAGGCAGTGTCAAGGGAGGAGCCGTAGTCCATATTTGGAAGCCTTCCCACATTAAGATGTGGCATTGTCAGACTGTGTAAGATCACTCTTTTGCACTAGTTGAGAAGCAGTGAGGTGTTTTATGTTGCTATAACCTCCTTTTATATAATAGTGACCTTGACATTGATTTTTAAGAACTGTAGATTAGCCTTTTCTCTGTGATGGTTTGAGAAACCTATGCGTCATGCCTACTGTTATCTTGAAGTGTGCTTTAAACACTGTTTGCTTTCCCACTCTCATTGTTTTCATTTTATTTTTATTAAATGGTGTATGCAGTGTTATATCCACATCCAGTGTGCATGCTGTAGCTGTATACCAGACATACAGCTTGGGAATTAGACTTTTAGCTACTCCTACATCAGAAAGTCAGTGTTGCAGTCAGCTTCATTCTGTATCTGTGATTATTAAAATGCCATCAGTCCTGCCATCAGTCATGATGCTCTGAACAGTGGAGGACAACACCCATTATTTACCTGCCCAGGTCAAGAGAGTGTACATTGAGTTTCCTACATGTGTTTATGACCTCAGTGTGTTGATTAAAACCTGAAGAGCACATGATGTTGCCGTAGAGAGGAAGAATTCCTTTGTACCAGCCTGTTGACCCTGGTTCAACCATGGTGGTGTTCAGTGTTGTCAACCGAGTTTTTATTAAAACCCCACAGTGTTGGGTCCTGGGAACCGTTCATGATTTTTCTCCCCCACAGGTTTGAGCTTGGTAGGCAAGATACTTTATTTAAAGTCCCCCCTCCAGACACATTTTAAACTATGTACGAATATTTTCTTATTATTAATATTTTGTTTAACATGGTTTGGTAAAAGAGAACTCCGAAAATAGGGCTCGAAGCACATCTACTCGTTCTCCCTCATTGAGAAATTCAGGATCTATGAATGCTCCACCCACTACAAGGTTGTGCTAGGTTCATCGGCAAGATTCAGCCATAGCCTACACACTGAGCCTCAGTCAGACTCTGATTAAAGTCCATTGTGCGCCAAAATCTGCGACTAGCAGACGTATCTGATGAGTATTGTTATAATCTTTTATTTGTTAGCCAGCAGTAGCCAACATAGTAGCCTTATTGGTTGTGAAACATATAATAATATCTGCTACAGTGTTACTGTGTGTTCACATTGTTATTATGCAATAGATAGTGGAAGGAAGCTCCTGGGTCCGGTTTACATCCAAAAGCTGCACGCTCTACCATGTTTGCTGTCAAAACCTTCCCCATGCTTC
The DNA here is from genome assembly GCF_905237075.1 of Dicentrarchus labrax. Classification (NCBI taxonomy): domain Eukaryota; kingdom Metazoa; phylum Chordata; class Actinopteri; family Moronidae; genus Dicentrarchus; species Dicentrarchus labrax. The sequence continues at coordinate 20,590,689 of NW_026136721.1, read as the reverse complement.
TGAAAACTCTCACTCTAGATATCGCTAACTCACTGACATTGAGCAGAGGTGAAGTCGAATCATTGCACAGCTGATGTCTGGGTCTGACAATGTTTACATTATGGATGGGATTTTAATCGTGTCTCTTAAATCAATATTCCTCAGTGCTGTTTTAATTACTTTACATTTTTCATTGTTACATTTTTCATATGTCAGTTTGGCATGAATTCCTCCTTCATTGCCTTCACAACTATAATCTCAGAGATCGTGAGCAGCTGCTGGTTGAAAGATGGGTGTATAGTCTCTAATTTCTTTAATGATTGGCTGCAGTTCAGTTTGTTTGTCCACGGTGATAATGAGCAAGCAGGAAAGTTAAACATTATGTTGCCTGACTAGACATTTACAAGGTGACTGGACACCCTTGCAGTATACAAACTCTATGGCTCAGCATTGCAAGGTCTTATCAGCTGGTTGTAATTGTTATATCTCAAAGTTGTTTCAAAGTAAGAAATGTGATGGTAAATCTTTGAGAGTTGATCTTGATTGCAGTGCTGTACTGTCTTGTCCTGATATGGTTTAATTGTGATTTAGGCAGCAGTGTGTTATGTGAGATGATGTGTGTAATCGTGACTGAGCTACTAGGCCCCGCAGCACACAGGCCTACAGGCTTTTGACTCCGTGACAATAGCCAAAATGAACCGAGACCGGATTACACCAGTCCTGCATTCCTCTCCAAACCTGTTTGACACACACACACAAACATGCACTAATCCTGCACACACAGACAGAAAAATCACTGAAGCAAGCCAGTACATGTCTTACACATGCTCGCGCATTTACCAACAAGAATAGTGTCTGCATGTGTGTATATGGGGAATCTGAAAACTCATTAGTAGTAAATCCTAAAGTAGTTATATCAAAGAGTCATTGAAAAGTATCACAATAAGAGTTTCCATGTGGTTTACCGGTGCTGCTCCTGTACTATTGTGTGCTAACCTCTGAATAAAAAAAGTCCTGAACCAATCTGCATTAACAGTATCACCAAACAAGGCTATTTTTTAAAAATGAATTGGTCTTTAAGCCAGATCCACTTCACACCCTTTGTTCATTGTATTCTATTGCACTGTGGGAACACTGCCTATCAAAAACTGCTTTCCATTAACACAGTTGAGTCTCTTCCCAATGCGCAGCATGGTGAGTGATTAAACCACAGAGCACGAATAACCTGCAGCCAGCGGTTTCAATGAAGATCCGCACTGACAGCGTGTGTCAGTGAGCAGAGGGGGCAGAGCCACTTTGGGTTAAAAAAAGGTCACTTTGCCTGTGTTTCACTGACACTTTGCAGATGCACGGTGCCTCTAAATTGCTACAAAATCGCACTTGAACTGTTTTTTTTGTCATTAAAGGGACAAACTGCATCTGTTCAAATCATATCTACGCCTTCCTGCTCCAGAGTGAGTCCTATCTCTATGGAACCTAAACATTAAACATATGTCTTTCCATTATCCATTATTATGTCAATTACTTGTATGCCTACGTGATGAATTCAGTAGCATGTCCATGGTAACATGTTCAAATTGCCTGTTCGTTCAACACTCCAGATCCCAAAGATATCCAGTTGTCTTTATTCAATTTATTAGTATTTAGTTATATATCTCCCAATTCGAGAAGCTGGAACAGAAAATGTTTTGATAAGTGAATAATAATTGATCAGTTATAAAAATTGTGACAGTGTTCTGATGTTTTAATTAATTGATAATCAACTAATCTTTCCAGCACCACGAAAACACCACTTAAGCCAAGTGGTTAAGCTGGTTATATTCTCTCATTGCAGAACTATCAAGCATTTTTATTGATCATTTAATGACCTGATTGCAAAATCTTTTTTACTTTATTTTTTTATGCACAAATGTCACTGACAACGTTGGGAATTTAGGTGCACAGTTGCGGTTAAAGTTACTGTCACACCACCAGTCTTGTGAAACCTCTGTGCATGATAGTAAGATACTGACAAAATGGAGACTGGCACATATTGTGAGGTGTCTCAGTGTGAACTTGATGTGTGCCTTTTGAGCTGGCTTTTGCTGGAGATGCAGGCAGAATGTTTATATTGTGTCACAGCCTTAAGTGTCTTGTCAGGACTTGTCAGAACAGGTGCCTCAAACTTTGATTCCCCTCTTCACATCGCTTCCTCTAGTTCATGCGCTCTCATTCGTTTTAAACCTTTGGTTCCTGGCAGGATTTAGTGTCTTATCTGTCTCTTGTTCACTTGTCACCTGTAAGGTAGGTGAGGTCAGTCATGAAGACATAATCTTGTGTCATTTCATGTTCTTGAATTGGGTTTTGTTTAAACATAGAGTCTATAAAAAAAAGTCCACTCTATTGACATTTTACTTCTTTTTCTGTTTATCTTTTTTTGCCCTCTCTCCAGTTTCATTGTCATTTGATGCCATCACACAGAGACTTTGCTTATTTCAAACTTTGAGATTGGCTAAAATTATGTTACATGTGTCATGCATGACACTGGCACAGTTTACCAAACATAAATAAATTGTAAAACAGCTGTAATGACATTCAGTTAGTGGCAAAAGGGAACTTTGCCCTCAGTCACACTGTCTCTTTCCCATGAAGTCTCAGCTAATCTGTAATCTTCACTCCTCTGCAAAGCCTAACACACGCACACCCTCTGCATGCCACCTCAGGGTTAAAAACCGGTGTTCCCCCCCCTTATCATGACCGCTAATACCTGCCTCAACTGTCTGTGCACAATGTTAGGGGAGATAAAGCTGTAGATAGAAGAGTTCATGAATTCCAAAACATTGACACCGCTGTGAGTAGGTCAGTCTGTGTCCTTCAGCGTAAGGGCGACAGTTGATTACCATGCAAGGTCATGACTGAGTGCAATATATGCAGAGCTGGGCAGTAAAAACCAACAATTTGCTACTACTGCCATGTTGGTATGTTTGGTACAAACCTTTCCAGTGCTTTTAAGGCCTTTTCCCTTGTTCTAGCTGATATGATTGAAATCATTGTCATGATATTAATAACTGTATATTATGAGATTTTACTAACTCCAATTCCCATCAACCCTTGTGTATATGAAGCATGTGAGAACCTGTCGTGACGTCACCCATTGGTTTGTGGAGTACCATGTAGAAGCCTCGGGTTTGGCATTATGGCCCTCACCATGTTGGTGTTTTGCAGCCTGCCCCGGTGACGTACTGCTAGTTGAGCTATGCTCATTGGTTGCCTTAAATTCTGATTTATCTCTAAATGGGACCATAATTTACAAAGTAAACATCATGCTGTATGGAAGATAAGATTAAGTACTATAAAACTTATTTTCAGCCAATGGAGCTGCCTTCTGCTGGCCATTAGAGAGAATGCAGGTTTAAGACCGCATTGCCTTCATTTAATAGACCTGGAAGCCCTGTCAACGAATGATATGCTGTCAATGGTGTGAAGGCAGTTTAAATCCATGTGTGAATGATGGATTCTGCCAGTAACGATGAAAACTGAGCGGTAATTACAGAATGTATATTCAGTGCCTACTGTAGAAAAAATGCAGAACATAATTAGTATCAAAAACTGAGTTTGATAGAGTGAAAATCTTAACAACAAATGTATCATGTATACAGTGAAAAATGTGTCAAATCATTTCATCACAATATGATTTATCTCAGCCCTACTTTCCGCTTTAAAATGTAGAGTAAAATCCAAACCTCAAGCAGATCATATATAAGATGTAATATGTAATTTAATACATACGATTATTATGGTATTCATTTAATTCATATAGCTCAGGCTTTGTAGAATAGCCCAAAATCACAAATTTGTCAGATTTTTATCCCTTGCCCCCTAATTGCGGGCAGCCCTAGTTATTACGTATGTTTGTTACACTGTTGTAATTTAACTGATTGACACCTCCAAAACTAAGCCATTCTCGGAAATGCATACAGTTAGACCGATGCAACAATGTGACTTCTTCACAGTCAGATTAAATAGATAATCCTGCATGTTAATCATACTCACTGAGCCAAGATGACTCATCCATGTTGCATAGCACATTATTCCTTAGCTTCACCATGCTTATGTATGTTCAGGATGACCGTGTTAATCTCTGAAGCCCCTCTGCTGATTTGATGAGTGGATGACAAGGTTTTATAAAGGCTTCACCATGCTGTCACTTTTGATCTGCTGCTCAGCGTAATGGCTGTGGAACTGATTTTCTCACCCAAAATCCTTCCAGACATAATATTTTAAATGTGTGTGGCAGATGGTGATTTTGTCATGGCTAGTGATCAGAGGCATGCCCATATTGGGAACCACTCAGAGGGCAATATCCAGCAGCATGCAGTCATATACAATATTTAGCTTCATGTCAACCATCTGTGGGTTTGGCTGATGAGATAACGGCTGCACAAACTGTGTTCTGACAGCACAGAATATGTCAGTAGACACAGTAAATCTGGTGAGTAAAGGTAATCAAGTCTTAGCAGGAATTCAATAGCTAAACTACTATCAAATTGATCTGCTGATGGGAAGTTTTTAGACTTTGTTACGTGAAGTATTTCCGCTGTTTACCTGATGATTGTCTTGGGAAAAGATAAAGTAACTGCAGCCATGATAGTTGTAAAATACTGTCTCAAAGTATTAAACTATTGGGTAACATTTTGGGATCTGGTTTGCCTTCAAACTCAGTGATCTGTTACTCAAACAGGCCAGGATAATATTTCATGTCTCACTGGTACCTGAAACAACAATGCCCCACCAAAGCAGCCACTTGCACTGTTTTAATGCAGAGCTGTTTTCAGTCTAGACGCCCTCTAAAGTGCATCATGACTTGCTGTCAGTCACTACAATTAGATATTGCACACATGTAGTCAGAACTGTCCAATGAATGAGTGACCAGTCAGTCCATATAGTATCATTTTACACATTGTTTGCCAAACTGCAACCAAGGTGTGTGAATTGCAACTTTGACAATTAAACATAGAAATTTTATGTCTCATTACTTCCTGGATCATCAGCCCAAATAGAGATCAGATGGAGTGCTGTGGGTGTGAGTTGTGTATATAAGTGTTCCTTTAGCACAGTAGGATACTGTGGGCAGAGCCGGGCGAAGGCTAAAACCAGCCTACCTCCTGCTGAACAGATACTCTATTGTGTGTGTGTGTGTGTGTGTGTGTCTGTGTGTCTGTGTCTGTGTCTGTGTCTGTGTGTGTGTGTGTGTGTGTGTGTGTGTGTGTGTGTCTGTGTGTCTGTGTGTGTCTGCGCGCGGTACCTGATGGAACACCATTGATCCTCCTCAATCCTCTTTATGGCTGTATACCGTAGAGACAAAATGAGAGCAAAGGAATTTGCTTCTTTGAGGTGCTGTTGTTTCATCATAGTCTTCTCTCTGAACACGATTTAGTCAAATTGTCAGCGCATTAAACTTGCTTTAGTCTAACCACTGAACACAGGGACCTGTTGGAAGATTTCTTTTGATATTCCCTCGCAGCGATTCCTTTGATGCTCTCAAGCGAATGTGTCCCGTTGTGATCATTTGTGCAAGCAAACTGTACGTATCTGCAGAGTTAATACCCTGATAAATATGGAATTGGTAGGTTGATGACATCTTTGATTCTTTGAAGTGCACACATTATTTAAGCCTCTGTGTTACTTCAGAGGTTAGGCTGAAGTAGGACTGTCATGCCTGTGAAGTGCAGCGGTGATAAACGACTTGGAGTAAATCTGTGATGTATGTTGTTGACTTTGATAATCCCCAACACGCTCCAAAGTCTACTACACTGTTAGCTCTGTGACATAGGCGGCACACACATATCACACATTAACCTTCCATCCTTTACTGCTACACACACACACACACACACACACACACACACACACACACACACAGCAGTAGAATGCCGTGTTTTCATTGCCCCGACCTGGACTGTCAATCAGAGGAACTTGGCTGCATGCTGCTGCAGCAACACCATCCAAGCTACACAAATTTCACCAATACCACCTACCCACACACAAACACACACACAGGACCCACACACACACACACACACACACACACACACACACACACACCCTCCCACTGTGTGTCAGATTTATTTCTATGTAGATAAGCAGGATATCCATCTCCAATAATGCCATTTTTGCTGCAGAGTCTGGAAGGCAACTGAAAATCAATAGCTGATGAAAAAGCACTTTACAACAGTTCTCTCCATCCATCCCTCAAGCTGGAGAGTGATTGCCTCTTTGATCACTCTGTCTCCGACAGAAGTTCTATCTAGGAATTTGTTTTACAGTCAGTTGGCTGTCTGTTTAAGTCAAGCTCTTCCTGAGCAATGGTCAGTGACGACAACAGAGGATGCGCAAGTTCAGGGATCAGGGTCGTTGCGATTGCATGTTCTGTCTCTAATCGTCTGGAGGACAACTATGTTTGTACTCTTCCTGTTCCCAAACACACGTGTGGAAGGATATTTTCAAGTTAGTGGCCTTGGGATGCTCTTTCTCTGTCTCATAGGCCCGGAAATGTGAAACTGCCCAAATGAAAACTTTAGTCTCAGTCTAAGTAAAATTGTATTTTTTGAACAAAAAACGTTTTCCCCTCTCTCATCCAGTTCACCTCTTTTCAGTCGTGTAGTTTACATGTTAGATGGTGCTGCACTATATTAGCAAAGACTAAAATGGATGAAGTCCAGCCATGTTGAATAGAAGCAGGATAATAGGACACATAGATGTAGCACTGTAAATGAGCCTCTAGCAGATGAATTGTTCTTCAAACCGAAGGCTTAACATCACTATCACAGCTATTAGAAATTAATAAAACTGTTAATGTTAGGACTCAAATACTAACTGTAATACACTATGTAATTGAGGGCACACATACTCCAACCTTAGCTCTGCTTCCCAGTCTCTCTCTCTCTCTCTCTCTCTCTCTCTCTCTCTCTCTCTCTCTCTCTCTCTCTCTCTCTCTCTCTTCTGTCTTTACTATAATCATTCCCCCCCTCTCTTCAAGAAATGGAGCAGAAACTTCAAAGTGCAGAGGAGCAGGGTGGCCAGCGGTCTAACAGCAGTGTAATTGCATCATCACACAAAAACAAAATGTCACTGGGTGGCCTTTTAATGACTCCCTCTGCCCCCCTCGCCCACCCCCTATAGACCCGAAGCATTTTTAGCAACTCGTTGTGTGTTCAGTGGCTTGTATTTACAGAATCAGCCAATTCAGAAGACTGTTGCCCTTTGATCTTTCTACATGCCTTCCTGACGTAAAGTGCATCTTAAATAGAGCTGAAACGATTCGTAGATGAATTGCTTGGTTGATTGACAGGAAATTACTCAGCTACTCTTTTGATAATTGATTCATTGTCTACTTATTTTTCAAGCTAAAATGCCAAACACTGGCTTGTTCTTTTTTTTTATGTGATATACTGTTAGTTGAATAAAACATCTGAATATATCTCTTTTGGCCGATGGAAATTATAACACTTTTCACTACTTTCTGACATTTCTAGACAATGAATCTAATGAAAATACTGCTCTGATGAAGCCGATTCTCCATCAGAAAGGTTTTGTCAAGTCTAGTGAGAGAGTCTCATGACCGACAGTTCACAGCTTTCATGCTCCAGTGCAGCCCATGTCCATCCCCGCGAAGTCAACAAAACCTGTACTGTACTCATACCTTTCTAATAACGTGTACCCATATCCAGCACTCGTGTCCCGTTGTCATGGGGACAATAAAAATAGCACCTGGGACTCAATGATACAGTCTGTGGGACAAATTCAGAGACAGTAGAGAAATTCATCATCACAAATTAAATTATTACACTTATGCATCATGGAATATGTATCATTTTAACTGTAAGGTGTTCAAATTCGAAAAACGTGAGTGGCCCCAGCACATGCGGTATGCTGCATTACAGACAAAATCAATCACAGAGGGAGACCAGTGGAGCCAATTAGGCAACGCTCGACCTAGCAACTTTTTAGACCTTTTCTGTGACTTTATTTCTAAAAAGCAACAACAGCCTGCAACTTATTCAGACCATCGGGGAAAAGGCAAGCCATACATTCCAGTATATTATTTTGTAATCATCCCCATGCATGCCGCTCCGATTATTCGGCTCTTCTGCTAACATCACCAGGGTCTCTGCCTCTCCTCTTGCTTCTTCAGTACACAGGCAGTAGGTGGGGCACATTTGACCTTCTGTCTCACTCTTTCTCTCCGGATCTCCGGATTAGGGTGTTCCTAAAGCCTGTAAATATGTAAATAGTTAGTTTGACCTTCTCTCTCACTCTTTCTCGCAGGATCTCTAGATTAAGGTGTTGCTTTAGCTTATATGTAAATATTTCATTTCAGCTTGTAAATATTTAAATAGTTTGTTTGATCTTCTCCCTCTCTTTGTGTATGTTTTTGACTTTTCTTCAAATATATGATGTCCCTGTAGTGAGTTTGTGATTATTTGGCTAAATAATAATAATAATAATGTATATGATAATCTTCAGAGTAAATTTCCATCGTGTCCAATCAGAAACAGGTTTGCATTCACACTGCAGTTTGGAGTAATGCATTAATTGGTCAAACAAAAAGTACATTTCAAGCCCTGCCCCATCCATCCATGTTGTAGTGTTGAAGTATTGTATTTCAATAAACTTGTTCCTCCGGTCAGATATTTTAAAATGGGATTTAAATTCCTGAAACATGTGCTTTGCATAGAGCACTTATCTACATGTCTTCTGGTGTACCTACTGCATGCCACCACTATCATTATATTCTACATGCCATTTAATACAGAGCAACAGGAGGCATTGGCGGTATGTACGTGCTACCTATCAGATCACACTGATTGCCACTCCCACAGTCTTTTCAGGGCCCTTCTTTTTAAAGTATTTAAGACTTTTCTAGATGAAAACGCTGAAGTCTCTTGCGTTGTTGGAGTAGTACTGCTCATGATTCCCATTTATATTCTTATATACAGGTCATTGTATACTGCCTGTGAGTGTGTGTCAGAGAAATCCATCAGCAGTGAATTGTGATACTAAATGATTGTTATAGTTTTTCATTCCAGACACCCCGCTGTTCTTCCATCTGTTCCCACAGAGCTAATGTCACTACACCAGCACTCAGCATATAGACTTCATGGCACCCCACTAGGCAAATATACATTGTTATATAAACATGCATACGTACACTGAAAGCAAATATACATTCTTTTGCACCGGGGCAGGAGGAATGTTTGCAAAGGAACCATGCTGACAGTTTGCTGTAAGACTGAATGACTGAGAGGCAGCTTGAGTTGCTAGACCTTTCTATACACACGTACACTATTAAGTTCTTTTATTATCCAATTTAAAGCTGAAACAGTCATTTGATAAATCGATTAATTAATAGACTGAAAATATGTTGGCAACTGTTTTGATAATTAATTGTTTAAGTCATTTATGAGGCTGGGTCTGAAGACTACAAGTTCGAAATTGGAAAAACTCTGGAGGTGTGGAAAAGAAGTGAGCCCCTAAGGTCTGCTCGAGGCTACATTTGCTAGCATAACACACCCAAATTTCTGACTGAACTGTCAGCAGTTAGAGTTGCACTGTTAAGTAGGCACCACATTTTGTCAAGGTCGAAGTATTTTTGGTTATATCTCTGGTTCTGCTTAGATTTTGATCATAAAAAAAAAAGAAAACCATTGTGAGTCAGACAGTGTTTAGTGAAATGTTACATTGGTGAAGTAGGACATGAACTAAATCTCATTGGATTTTGAATACTTGGTTGTACAAAACAAGCAATTTTCTTTTCACCTTTGGTTGAAATGTCAGAAAATAGAAAAATGCCCATCGCTATCTCTTATTTCCTGACATTTTGGACCAAATAATTAATAATTACAGTAACCCTAACCCAATAAATAATTACTTGGCAGTAGAGGTGGGCGATATATATCGTTTGCGATAATATCGTCATTGTTGTTTTGACGATGTGCAAATTTCCATTATCGAGTATTTAAATTACTTCGACAAAAACAATGAAACACACGCGGAAACTCCTCACATCCATTAATACACGGTGCAGCAGCGCTCTCTACAGCATGGCAGGATTCAGTCACACAACTAGTGGGCCTACGTGATCACATGACGTGATCACGTGACCTCTCGCTAGCATCATCCTTGCAACAGTTTAGCAGCGCGTTGTGATGGTAGAGAGAAAATGCAAACACCTCCAGTCCCTGAAGCTACCAGTACTTCAGATGATTTAGTGCCGAGACGTGGGTCCTATGGGCTTCAGTGTTCAGAGCGCTAAGCGCCTTCAGCGGTAAAAAGATGTCAGCGGAGACGGGTTTTTTTTAGCGCAGCGCTCAGAGCGCTTCAAGTTGAAATCTGTTCAACTTTTAACACCGCTGGGCGCTCGGAAAATGAGTTTTTGAGCTCTCTCAGCGCTGTAAACGCGTTTGGTGGACACAAGTCCAGCTCAGACAATTCTAATCACATTTTAAAGGATATCGACTGATTATCGTTATCGCCAAAATCCCAAAAAATATTGAGATATTATTTTTTGCCCATATCGCCCACCCCTACTTGGCAGATTAGTTGATGATTATAAAAACAATAAAATAATCATTAGTTGCAGCTCTAAATCAGTTAATTAATCTGTAACATCTGAAAATACCAAAAAAGGCCCATCACATAAGTTTTACTTGTTAAAAGGAAAAGCACATGTATCTTTCATTTAGCCGATTCAGTCAGGGTCCTGGTATTGTGCATGCTGGCTCACTGTCACACTTACTGGGACACTTGGTTAAAACATATACCTTGTTATTAAAACACCTGTGCTTTTACTACTATGACAAATAGAAACATCTGCTGTGAAAAAGGCTTGTTGACTAATCAATAAATTAACATTATCATTGCCGCACACATATACAATGTAACCTCCTCTCGCCAAAAGACTACCATTGCTCCTGCTTCTGTTTCTCTCTTTTGTCATTGTCCATTGTATGACTAAGTGTGAGTGGGGTATGGGGAGGGAGCGAGAGACTGTAAACTGGGCGACAGTCTGTGTTTGGGAGGTCATACCACTGAGGTCAGACAGCCTACAACTCGTGCATCTGACAAGTGTTTGTGTAAGACACAAATGTTTGCCTTGAATACCAAAAAACTGTCAATTTTAATCAAACTTCAGTCATTTCAGCCATCTGGGTTGTCATGTAACAGGTGTTACAGGTGAACCGGTGTCTGTAATTAAATCCTGTAGCAGCCGAGCTGTGTTCATGGCCATGTGCCATATTGGTGTTTTACTGCTGCTGTTTGATTCTGAGATGTATTGGATATGGTGTGCATTAACAGGCAAAGGTGCAGTGAACAAGTCTAGTTTTTGTGTTTGGTCCCACAGCACAGTTGTGGGTTGCTGTGCTTTCTGAGTACCACAAGAGGATTGTGGGAGTTGTGTGAAAATTCACAGTTAAGGTGCAAAGATTCACAAAATGATTAAAGTAAAGATTTCCCATTAATAATACTTCTGACTGGTTTTATAATGTGGATGCTGCCCAATACAGAACAGATATGATTTATAATAAATCATGAATGTTTATAAGTATCTATGATATTGTCATCCTGGTTTTCCATATTGTAATTTTACTATTGTTATTTTGGTCTACATATGTCTGCCTGTTCTGGAAGAGGGATCTCTTTTCTGTTGTTCCTCCTGAGGTTCCTTCCAAGGGGACAGAAAATAAGTCTAAGGGGGTCATAAGATGATTCAAGGAATAAGAAATATAAAAAATGTCATTCATTTTTCTGACTTTTCTCTATTTTTTCATGTGAAATACCGGATATTTTCACCTTTATGGGTGAACAACAATTCTTTAAATGCATTTTTCTTAGGGACCAGATTGACCTGAGTTTGATTGATGATTATCAGGGTCTTATTGGAAACAGAGTTGATTTAATATACAATTTCTCTGTTCTTCCAATTCTTGAACAGTCTCTTGTTTTCTGTTGGTCCTGTATACGATTTTTTCTTACGTTCGCATTCTCCCATTATGTGGATATTGAGGGATGAATCCAAACCAGTGGCTACGTTTTCCTGTCACCTTCCCCTCTCGTCTTCGTCTTCCTTTGTCGCTCTTCTCTCCAACCATCTTGACTTTCTCTGTCTCTTAACTTTTTGACTTTGTCAGCCTTTCCTTTTCTACCCTTCTGTATCATGTCTAATTATCGAAGTCAGTGTGTGTCTACGGGGAGCTCCTCAATACCTCCTCATCAAAGCCTCTGTTTGTGTTTGCTTGTTTATCTCTGGCTGCTATTCTCGGCGCTCTCCTGGAGCCCTGATGAGACACAAGCCTCATCTCCCTACGGGGACTTATACTGTAAGCTGTCACTGCACCTCCAGTCATTCAAAACACTGCCAAAATGAGATTTTTTCTCTTTATACTTTGTCTCGTCTCTCAATCTCTCTCTATCTATATTGTATGTATGTATGTATGTATGTATGTATGTATGTATGTATGTATATTATATATTATATATTCTCATGTCTGTTTCTGCTAATCCTTCCTCTCTGGCTTTCCACCTCAGTTCTTGAGAGAACTCCAGTGTAATGAAAAGCATGCTAGAGGTGTTTCCCTACCCAATTTTTTCCTCTTCCTTCTTCTTCTTTCATCCTTATGTTTTCCCCTCTATCCACAGTACACCTACATTTTCACATTATTTTATGTGGACTCTTTTTTTCCCCCCTGTGACTCCGCCACCCAACCCTCACCTTGAGGGTGCCAAAGGAATCCTTTAGGTGTTTGTAAGGAGAAGTTTTTCTCTGTGTTAACTTACACCCCTTAAGGCCCTGCAAGATCTACCATATTAAAGGTGCAACAATAGCATCAGCTCTGCTGTGTTGCCTTCTGGGCAGAAATGAGAAACCTCATTTGTAGAGCATATGAGTGTTTGATGGAGAGGGAGGTTTGGGGAATGTAGCTGAGGGTTGATGTGTCAAAGCTTAGTCTGGTAGTTTGAGCTTGACCTTTTTTTCTCAAACTAAAAGTCAATGTACAGTTGTATTTTGATGTAAAAGGTGAGTTGAGGGTTAAGTTAGATCTTGTTTAGGAGGTTTTGCAGGTTATGCATCTGGAAAGTGTTTTGTGTGTGCGTGCATTGGTATGGACATGTCTAGCGCTTCAAAGCTCTCTTTTTTGCTCTGATCTCCCCCAATGTAAGATCTCAGTTGCTGTGATGGCTAAATGTGTTTTTTGGTGTAGGACAGAACTCTTTATACACCACACAGGATTGTCAGTAATCGGAAGGATTACTGCTGTCCTTGCATCAAAACCCCACATTTTAGTTTCAATAACAGTGTTTTCACTATTCTTTATTATAGATTATTCTTATCATATAAGTATTTTGTATGAAGCACACCCAGTGCAGAATTACATGTTGGACAAAAATAAGTGTTGTTTCTCTCCTGAGAATTGTTTTTTTTTGTTAAAGCAGAGTTATGGCTTGTGATGGCAGGAACTCACTAATGACTGAGTGGCTGTGAGCTGGTTGCTATGTATGACTCTAGTCTATGCTCTCTCATGTAACTGAGTTTTAGGGAGCTCAAATATTGTCCCATTTAGTGTCAGCTGCAGGGGAAAACAAATGCCTATGCTCATTTTCTTTGAGATGCCTGAGGCTGTGTCATGATAGACACAATTGGCTTATTAGGGATGCGGGGGAGATGTTTTTGGTGAAGGTGGGAATGGATTGTGGGTCATGCTGGCTCTGCAGACGTATGTAGGTTTCTGATCTTGCCCCACATGCTTGTATATTATCATATGTAGCAGGGGTGGGACTCAAGAGTTAGTTGTTTTAGACCACAGACAACTTTGACATTTGTAAAGACCAAAAAAATAAAAAAAAACAGACCATACAGCACAAACAATGCCATCTCAACAAGAAAATGCTAAACAGGGTTGTGTGTGTAAGTTCAGAGGATACATTTAAAATAATGGCCTGGGTTCATTCTCTCAAACCACTGAGCACAGTCATTTCGGGGAATAAATGGATCCAGTCCACTTGTTTTGACTTTGTTTAATCTCTGATCTCTAACTTTCAACCCTGTCTTGTTGTGTCACAGGTGCCAGAATGGATGAGGCGGACAAGTACAAACAGCGACTGGAGGCCATTGCTGTAAGTCTTTGCACACTGTACACTGACTGTGGAAAGATGTTTAGGTTAATTGTGGTCAGCATTTCCCTCCTCAGACAGATGAAGGAAGTCTACCTGAATGTGGAGGTCTTAAAGTACTAGTCTTTTGGGGAAATAAATACATTATTGTACTGCTTCTGTCCAACCTCCACAGTCAAATTTAAATCAGCAAATTCTTTGATTCCATGTATTTAATCAGAAGAAATGCATCATTAAATAGAAATTGAAACACATAATGTTGTAAAAGTTTCAGACCGGAAATATAGTAAAAAGCTAGCAGAGTGATGTTTCACCATTGGCCCAGTGTTGGCAGATCCCCCGGTCTTCAGATCTTTACCTCAGAATGCAATCAAAACATGAGGAATTAATAGAGATAAGATATGTAAGTAAAATTAATTTTTTACATTCCCTTTTTTCCCTCTTGGAGTAGCTCCACAGCAAGGATGTCTCGCTGTCTGTTAAAACTGGATGACGTTAACATTTTGTAGATTAGAACCTTTATTTTAATGGAATTTGACAACTACATTTTCAACATATAACCAATTCTACAGGATCTCCTGGACAGTTTCTTCACACAAAAAAAAGAAATTTACACATCAGTGTGTAGAAGGTTTACAAGTGAAGTGCTACTACAGTAGTGGCAGCTTGTCTACTTCTGCCTTTATTTCAGATTTGTCTGTACAGAGAAAGAGAGGATAAAGAGACTAAGCTCTCTGAGCTGTCCGTAACTCCTAAATAATTTACTGAATGTGCAATGTGGTGAGCCAGGGTGTCCCTGGTCCCACAAAAACAACACTGAGTTGCCATGGGAACAGCTGCTCTGAGCATTATGGGATATAGAGTATACCTGATGTCTGTGGTGACAGTGTCCTTGTGACAGATGGTTGACCAGGTGTTTTACTCTTTCTCAGTGATGTTTTATTTACTGCTGACGTCTCTTCCTTTTCTTTGTTTCTGTTGAGTCATTAACATCAGCTTGTTGTGTTTGTGTTTGGCTGCTGATTTGAGTCCATCGTTCTCTTTATTTGAATAATAATAATGATTTATTGGTACTCTTCTTGCTCTCACTCCCACTCTACCAAACTATCAAAATGTCTACATTCATTCTCTTTCTTTGCCATCTCCCTCCTTTCCTCCTCCTTTTTTTCTCTGTCAGGAGAAGCGTCGGCTGCAGGAGGAGCAGGACAGAGCCAGGAGAGAAATGGAGGATGAGAAGCTCAGACTACAGCAGCTCAAGGTCTGACACACATATGCAGGATGATTAAACCTGTCTCATCCATTCACACACATAGTCAGACAAATGCAGCCTTAATTTCATTCAGCTAAAGGCCTCTGCAGACCCATTCCAGCTTGTTAGGAAGCAGATAGCATCCAAATGTATTTCCTCTTCTCACACACTATTTACACATACACAGAGATGAACTGTTCAACCTTCCACACTTCCTGGTTCTGCCTGTTTCTCGCGAGGTTAGAGGCGAGCCTTCCTTTGCTGAAATCAGTTTTTATGTGAGTGTTAACTCACTCTGCAAGTCACAGAGCTGCTCTATTGTTTTCACATCATTTCCAGACTGGCGTTCCCACTTCCTACTCCACTGTGTTACACTGCCCTGGGGCACATTCCTCAAATTGTGAGAAATGTGTGCAACATGTGTTTGCGTGCACGCAGGTATGCATGCGTATACCAGTGTGGTCATGCAAGAGATGTTTGCATGTATGCTCACCATATTTGTGTGCGCATGTCAGTTTGTGCACAATGCACCAAACATCAGTCGTGTGTGTGAGATTGAAAATCAGGCTGCAAGAGGCTTCAAAGATTAATTTTTAATGATTATTTCCATATTTGCTCTCTCACAGGAGGAGATATCATCATAGCATTTAATACGTTCATTAGCTTTGACATTGACTGTAACCCCAGAGTAGATGTAAGGATGTGATAAAGCAGACGTTTTTGTAGCGCTCCTTAACCTGCAGGAGAGTTTGGCTGCGCCCAGCAGGCCAAAGGCACAGGGAGGGGAACAGAGCAGGGCTTGTTCTTCACTGCGTGAGAAAACACAGAGATGTTTTTGTGACGCTTATAGTTAAGTAGGTAGCTACAGGCTAACGGTTGCCACATTTTGAAAACATGGATGCCATGGATAGTACGGGTTTTCAGATGTTTTCACCTCAGTAGTAACCTTGCAGACATCACCTGACATGAACGCTGTGTACTGGATTTTAGTGCATATGGCCATTTAATTATGATAAAAATAATAATCCTGGCTATTAGATTAGATTCACTAAAAAGTTCCTTGCAGGCAGACTCTGTTTATTTCTGCCTTTCAGGGTCAGCTTCAGACCGGAATTCCTAGAACTGGCAAGAGTTTACTGTCTGGCTCAAGGGCACTGTAGCTGCACAGATGCTTGCAGAAATACGCACTTGAACCAAGGACAATTGGTTGCAACCTAACCCAGCTGTCATACTGACTAAGTCACCATGCAGCCTCTGTTATTAGTCCTGAGGTACAGGGGAATGAAGTTGGTTTATTATATTTTTGAGTGAAAATTGTTTCTCCTTCCTGACAGTTTCCTGATTACAACTATCTCCGTGAAGTGTTTAATATATATATATATACATTGTGTAACCATGGACTTTCCATTCAGTTTTGGCAGATAATTTTTTGGAATTTAGTGGAATTTATTTGTCTGTGAAGAAGTTCTGCAAATACCAAAGGAAATACATTTTTGGAGTAAATAATAGCAGACTTGGTTTTATAAGCCTGACAGATGGCCCTGTAACCACTATCATCATAACATCATTTTCATGTCACTTTCATTGCCAGGGTTTACTTTCTGATTGTGCAGTAGTATCTCACCAGATTTGTTTTTGTTGTAATTTATGAAATATGGCCAGCATTGTTGACACTAAAGGACAGTATTACATTTCCAACATTGTTCCTTGTCAGTACACGTACAGTAATTTACAAGCTATAGTCCAGCTCATGGAAACTTTATAATGTTCTGGAAAACAAGCTGTGAAGGTGAAGATTTCATGCCATTACAGCATACTTTACACACTGTATTCCTCTGTGAATCTCAGAACTAAAATTAAAGGTAAACAACTTCAGTTTCTGACATTTTGAATTCCATTTAGTCAGATCTATAAAGGTAACACTAATTAGTAGTAGCAATTAGTAGAGAAATCTGATATACTTGTGAAATTTGTGATAGCTTGTGTAGTTTGAGATGTACTGTCATGTTTGCAATGGACACTCATGCAGTGTATACACCTGTGAGGGATGTGGCACTCATTTTCACATTTACAAACACACACTTAGAGCTTTTAAAGGGTTTGTACTAGATGTCCAGTGGGTGCCTACTGAGAATTGCACTCCTGCTTGTGTAAAACTTGAAAGCATCTGTACTTGGTTTGGTGTACTGTTAAGAGGGAATGGTAAGATTGCCTCAGGCTGCTTTTGTTCACTGGGTCAAGTCTATTTACTGGAGTGGTATATAATAAGATGAGAATGAAAGGTGCACACATGCTATAAATTCATGCTAGTACTTGTATTCTCCCTGTTGGATAGCTGAGAGGAAGACTGGTGGCATGGACTTACAGGTGTTTCTCTCTTTCTGTCTCTCACCTTCTTTCTCACCTTCCTCACTCACATAACCACACTTTGCTTTACCTTCTACCATTTTATTTCTCACTCTGGCCATCACTGCTCCACATCTCTCTCTTTCTTAGAGAGAAGTCACATCACTTATTTACTATTCCCCAATCAATAATGATCTATAGTTTACTCTTTAGTGAGTAATACATTGAGATTTCTGACATTTTATTATCATCAATATGAATTGTAACTAGTAAGTCTAGTATCGAGTTAACTGTAATCTAATAATGCATCTAATACAACACTGCATTTTCCGATTGTTAGTAAAAAGGTAACCTGTCCCAGTGCCATACATGTACATACTACTTCTAAGCAGATTTTGAGTAGAGGAGAAGTGACAAATTCAAGTATTGATGTACATCGTTTTTCTGCAATCCAATGTAAAAAGTGTTTCCTTGCAATGTTAGTAGCATTTTAAAGTCATACTTTGGTTGACGTGAAATGTTTAAGTATGTGGATTTGTTTAATACTCAATTTGATATGCAAAAACAAAAATCATTACTATAAAGACTAGTATGCTAGTAGACTAGTATATTATAATGTGGTATAAATATTGGACATACCACATACTGGACTAACTGCTAATTCATTTTATTGTGGCCATTCTTCAAGGAAACTATGTAGTGCATATATTATTTTATGCATTGGATACTCAATTAAAAAGGTGGAGGCTGAATATAGTGCACGAGGTATCAAATCAGGAGTGATTACAGTCTGCAGTCTCTCTCTTTCACTCACCATTCTACCACAAGCAGTTACTTTCAGTTGAACATTCTGTTGCTACTAGCAACCGTTACTGACACAGTTCTGTAGCAGTTGGCATTAAACTGATATTGTTCTCTTCATCTAGCTAATGTTAGTTAGGTTAACTACCATTACCAACTACCATACAGGTGTCTGTTATCAGTAGAGCTGTTTTGTTAAAGTTCAATTGTAATCATTCAAGTGTAATTTTAGTTGTTAAGCTAAGCGCTAACCAGGCTAGCCGTACTGTAAGTATCACTGTAGCATTGTACTGTTGTTAGCTAAGGCTAATTCAATATTTTAGTAATTTTGATGTTACTGTTAAAATACTGTTGGGTTACTGTTGATGGTTTGTATTTTATTCCTCTTGTGGATGATCACTAGATTGATATGTGGTGTGTAATGTTTCATTACAGAGGTTAGTGTTGTGTAATTTGACAGTTAGCCTATAGCCTACTTTTGTGAATCCAGTTAGCTAAGTTAGTTAGCAAACGTAAGCTAGTCGTTACTGATACCAGACATTGTATTAATTTACTGCAATGCTTAGGATGTGTTACAGGTCATTTAACTGTATTACCAGTGTCAACATTATATAGTTGATTCACCATTGACAGTTGACAAGTTATTTTATGTCATTTGAAGGATCCTTATCAAAATATTTATGTTGTTATTTATGTTTGAAATAAAAATCAACCTGCATATTGTTATTAGCCTCAAATATCAATATTGGTATTTGCCTCAGATACTGGTCAGGCTGTCACTGAAACTGCTGAGTTTATAATATTGCTGTTTTTACAGTATAATACTCTTAGTAGAACTTAAGAGTCACTCACACTAGAACTGGGTGATATAGTTGAAATCAATATCCGTTTATCTAACGTTATATGGTACATATCAAAATATGACATGCATATGAAATCTTATGTACAATAATCAAATTGATGTTTAGTCCAGATAGTTTGTTCCACTGTAGGAGTGGGCGTTAATGATAAAATGTTATATAGATCTATATGTAATTGAATGTCTTGATATGGATATATGTGTTGTGATATATAGTAGTATGTATTCTGGAAAATTAATTGCTTAACATTTTATGGGTAAAATAACCAAACCTGTCTGTCAGTTTTTGGGTTATCCAGTAAATGAAGTACCTCATAACTCACAATGACAGCGATCCAAAAACATATAAAAATCCAATTTGCCTATAAGCACTTCTGCTCATTGATTTGTAGTGCTGGTCACAATGCCATAATACAACCAGAGATATTAGAGGGATAGCTACCGTTGTGTAAACGGTACTGTATAGCAAAATCTGTGAATGTTGACACATTCATCCTACAGCACCCACTGGAAATTGTGTTTAAATTACAGTTTGCTTGGATAACACAACATAATCACATCACCATAATAAAAAGAGTACTAGAAGTTGAGTTACTCTCCTCCTTCCTGTTTCTCACCTCATTTTCTTCACTCCAGAGGAAGTCTCTGAGAGACCAGTGGTTGATGGAAGGAGCTCCCTTGTCCCCGACCTCCCCGGATACCGAGAACCCTCGCTCGCCTCTGTGGGGCTCCCAGGCCCAGGAGATCGAAAAGCACATTGACAAGTACAGCCACTGTGTGTGTGTGTGTGTGTGTGTGTGTGTGTGTGTGTGTGTGTGTGTGTGTGTGTGTGTGTGTGTGTGTGTGTGTGTGTGTGTGTGTGTGTGTGTGTGTGTGTGTGTGTGTGTGTGTGTGTGTCTTTGCAAGATAGAACTGGGAGACGAGGAGACAGTTTGTGACTGCCTGAGACAGTTAGAAAAGCTGACAGAGCATGAGAGAACTGTCACATTTTTTGTTGTATTTGTGTAGTTGAGACTTCATGTATAATTAATAGTGGCAGCATTCCCTTTTCTATTTTTGTTTTCTTGTAATTTTTGCTGTTGTCGTACATTATGTATGCTTTGGCAAAGTTGACTTTTAATTCCGCCAGCACTGAACTCACAAGCAGAGTGAGAAGACGATCCAGCCTGCACACTGGCCAGACAGGACTAGACTAGACTAGACAATGTTGTCAGGTCCCTGAAGACTACACTCCAAGATCCCCATCTTATTATTGCGAAGGTCCACAGCTCTGCCTCTTTTTTCAAGAAGTCTCCTCACACACACTGTACATGGCCTCTGGGGGGATTTAAACCTAAAAAAAAAAGCCTATAGTAGTGTTACTTAGATTGGGATCATAAAATAAATACAAATAAACATTTAAGCATCAAATTTGAATATGTAATAGCATCATAATGTAACAGTTCATTGTTTGTATAGAATTAATGTGTTTGTTTTTGTGTGTGTCTGAACGACTGTGTGTCCATCTCAGGTTGCAGTCCAAGAGCCAGCGGTTGGCAGAGGAGGAAGAGAAGCTGAGGGAACAGATGGAGGACGGCCAAACGGTGAGGAACTTGAACGCACGCACACACTTGCCCACTCTCTCTGTAGACACAAAGGGGGTTGGAATATGTGTTGAACAAGCTTGCTCCATCATCTTCCATTAGGCAGAAAATGTCCCACAATTTCTGTCTGTGGCTTTTTGCCATGAATAATGCATTTCCTTTCTTAATGTACCTTTGATGTAGCACCTCTTGTTCAAAAGCAGGAACTTTATCAATGTAAGCAGCTCCGTTACATAAACAATTCAGCACTTGATCGGATCTGGAATTATTGTTTCACCTCAAGCCAAGCGCAAGTGTGTTTACTTTACCTCACTGAAGGTCTTTATAGTAGAACAAAAGAGTTGTCCCCTTTTTTTGTGAGGTTTTTTTTTTTATAGTTATCATATATTCATCTTAACCTTGGCCTTTGGAGCTGAAATCAAGATAAACAGAGGATTCCATTGTTAATAGCTTTTACAGGCGATTAGCCATGCTGGCTGTGATGGAGGAGACTTTTATGTATGACTCCTCTGTGTAAAAATACAGCACTTTAAAAAAGGCCCTGCAAGCACAGCTATGGTTTATTGGGCAGACTGAGAGCAAATGACAGCTAATAATATCTGGCAACTCAAACATGTACAGGACATTCTTTTAATTATTTTGTTTGCCTCATATTTTCCGATGAGACTAGGGATGTGATCATATGTTCAGGTCCTTGAAAGCTGGCTTTTCATTTTAGAGTACACACATATACATGGTTACTGTTTATCTATGCAGATCTCTGGTTAGTACAGGCTACACCAATTTGGACAGGGGTCAACTTTTCAAAGGTCAGGTAGGGCTTTTCAGCTCAATCACTCCCCCTTGTGACCAGGCAGAATGTCATGGCCTTTTTAACAGCTAAAAATGATCACTATCCTCCATTTGAGAGACTGTAGCAGACACATTAAGTAGTTCAGCACAGGCTGTGTCTGTCTGTCTGTGCTGTTTGGAGCATAGGATAGATGCTAATTTAAACAACATGAGGAAAAAAATATTTCATAGAAACATTCTGGACTGTCTGTTTCCTCAAAGTGTTTGATGTGCCTGTGTTTGCATTTCATTTGTTTTTTTCTATTTCCTTCACAATACACCAGAGGTTCAGGCAACACAACATAAACAGTTTCACCAGTTGAGTCACAGTAAATTTAATTCCTCCCCTGTCCCTCTTATCCAACAGGAGGCAGTGAAAATGGCTGAGGCTGGAGCAGGTAAGTGGGATCAGATAAACCTTTTGACACAGAGAACTGTTAAAATTACAGTGGACATTTTAGAAAATTGCATTTCCATTAGCTTCTTACCAGAGAAAGTGACACATTGTTGCAGATTTCACACTGCAGGGGAGTTAACATGGGTATTTTCAAGCTAGTTGACAAGTTCTAGCAACTGCAGTATGTAGCAGAAGCAATGCTGTCATCCATCCATCAACACTATATTCTGTCCAATACATGTCAACCCTGTGACACTTTATCATGTTAAAACCACTGTATGTAGACACACTGCATTTCTGGCTGCCACCACCTATTAGCCAAAGTTGCACTTCTAATGAGACTTCTCTTTAATTACATCTCTTTTTCCTGGTAATGAAAATAATCTGGTTACTACCTACTGTATAGAAAAGAAGCATGTTCTTATTCTTGTTGTCTTGTAGTGTTGCACTTTTGCATCCATATTATGAAAACATTAGTTATCCAAAGAAGCAGTGTGTGATGATTAAGCCACATTGTAATTCAGTCATCAGTCTGCACCTCACAATACATTTGTTTACACGTTTATTTTAGTCTGAATATTTTAATTTAAAGATACAGTATACTTAATCGTGTCATTTTCATGCATGCATGTCTGAAAAACACTGCTACCTGCTAACGCTGCAATGAATATAAATTGTTTCTTCCTCAGAAATAGTCCATGATGCTGTTGTGCAGAATGGAGAAGATGACGCAACAGGATTGGGTGGGTACAGAGTTGATTCATGTGTCATAAAATGCACAAAGACATACACCACAATACTCTCATAAAGCTCATGTGCAGAGTGTAAAACAAATTCTGCACACTTTAAATCAACCTAACTGATGTCAACCTTATCTTATTTCCTTATTATCCCAACCCCTGAGAGACCAGGAAATAGAAATACTTAACGCATAGTATATACTGATCTTGAGAAAATTTGCATTATAAAGAAAGGAGTGGCATGGGCATACCTATACTTCATAAAAAGTTCATACATGCTGTGATGAATATTTATGCTTGTTGAATAAGGTCTTGCATATATATTTATGCTAATAGGCCCTCAAGTGCATAACTTGCATTTTTAGAGGGCAGCAGGTACATTGACATGTCCATGGGAGATGCTATTTACACTGTTGAAGTGCACAATAAAGTTCTAAAAACATTATGAAATGAACCCATCTATTGGTATTTAAAGCATCCAGACTGCAGAATCTATATTTGCATGTAATGCATGCTCTTTGCATCTTGTGTCTAACTATGATGATTGCGTGTTTCAAGATTCATAGATGGCAGAACCTTTTGTTGACTGCATTAAATTATATCAATTAGCTGTATTGAGCGCTGACATATTGGTGGCAAAGCAACCTCTTATTGCAATCAAGTACTGGTGCATCTCAACTAACTACAATGAAAGCTAATAATCAGTGTTAATGACAGTGTGGCATACTGATTGCAAATTCACTCTGCATCATTTAAATGCATGAACAGCACTAACTATTCAAATGAATGCAAATGCACAGAAGTCTCCTCATTTTCTCAGTGATATTTGTTTGATATTTTTTCTTCAGAAATAACAACTATAGATGAAGTGAAGACAAACCAAAACCCACTAGTGGATGTAACTGCAGCTGTCCTAACAAATGGTGGAGGAGACTCAGAGGCGCACATTAACCCTGATGCTTCAGAGCAGAGTAATCAGTCCACCACCAACGGACCAGTTTTAGCCTCTGAGGGTGTTGTTAGCATGAAGTTGGCACCAGAGTTGAGCACGGGTGTTTCTGAGGCAGAGCCTGGTCAGGTTCCAAATGTCAACATTAATGAGGAGGAGGATGAAGGGACTCTGGTGATGAGAGCAGAACGTGTGATCATCACAGATGAAGGGGATGATATACCTGAGGATCTTACGCCCCAGGAAGATCAGCAAGAAACCATTCAGTCAGAGGAATCCCCTCTGCTGAATCCAGAAGCAAGCCAAGGCCAAGAGGGAGGGGAGGCTGTGGAGGAGGTAGTAAAAACAGAAGCAACTCCAGATGCGTTCACACAACCAGAGAAGAGTGAGGCAACTGAACCCACTGCAGAGGCACAACCAGCACCCGCTGATGGAGAGGTGGAGGGTGGCGTAAAGACAAACGAAAACGGCGATGAACAGGACAAGCAATCAGAAGATCCAACCTCTGTGCAGGTGCAGTCCCAGGCCAATCCCATAGAGGGCACTACAGTGGCTTCGGTGCCAATCTACTCTAAGTCCGCTCTCGCCCTCGAGCTAGAAGCCGAGGGTGCAGCTGCAACGTCACCAGAGGAAGCTGAGGCAGCATTGAAAGCCCAAGACCCTGCCACTGTGCCTGGCCAGTTCCAGGAGGTGCCCCTGGCTGATCCTAAGGACAACCAGAGGACAGAGGCAGGGCCGGGGGAGCAGGAACCCCTTCTTTCGCAGGCCAAAGCCCCCGACACCCGTGCAGAGTCAGCAGCAGCTAACAGCCCCACCAGCACAGAGACACAGATCACAACCAGGGCTAACCAGGGAGAGGAAACAGAGGCACCCAAACGCAAAACCTGCCAGTGCTGCTCTGTTATGTAAATACCCTCGCTGTACATTGACTTCCTCTCCCCCTCTTCAGCCTGCCAGTATCTTTCAGTCTGTCCCTTCGCTGTTCAATTCACAACACGCTCCTTTCCTCGTCTCTTTGTTTTTTTGCGCCCATCCCCATATTGATGTGTCCACAAGCTACTTCCCTTCCCTCCCCTCCCCTCCCCTCCCCTACCCTCTGCCCTCACTCTTTGTATTCATCTCGAAACCTCCTCATCCCACTCGTGAGTTTTGATTCTCCAAGAGAAAGTGAGCTCTCTCCAATGTGAAGACACAGGAGGTATGGACTGGACTTGTCAGTGTTTAAGTGCCTTGAGTTCTCTACCCAGGGCTACACTTTTAAATTCCCTTCGCACAATGTGGACCAAAATATGAGGCGTGTTTTTTTTGTTTTTGTTCTTTTTTCTTTCTTTTTTTATTTTTACACTGTTTGAGTTTTATTTCATTTTCCTGGTTAGCAGATGAGCCAGCCAATCTATATAGGATCACACAACCCACATATTAGATGCAGTTAAGCAAACTAAAGCAGAGTAAAGATGTATTTTTTAAACTGTTGTGTCTACATGTATAATTCATTGGGTAAATTTCATCATCTAAATATGAGATTTAACTGGAAAATTCCAAAGATCTGGAGAGGTTAAGAGAGGATATTGTTCTAATTTAATGACTTTAAAGCTGAAATATTTTATTGATTTTGGTCTTTCATTAGAGATATTTTTAATCCATATAGGGCCTGAACATTTTTATTCATTCTGTAATACAGCTTTTGACAATACACAGACTAATAGTATGAAATGGTCTAATTTATAAACAACAGCTTGATCCACTGAATATTTTGTGGGCCGTTGTCAGTTTTAAAAGAGCAATTATTTTGAAATACCTGGAAGTATGAATTTTGTATTTTGACCAGATGAGCTTTTGAAGAGAAGCTCCAGAGCTCCTGACGAAGCTCTGTGCATGGATGTATATACTGTATACAGAAACATGTGGAACTGAGAGTGTCTGAGATGTCAGCTTTGAAATGATTGATGAATGATTTAATGATTAAACTGACATTTGTGATACATTGCCTGATGTACTTGATATTCATCCAGCATTTCTGTTCCAAAAAACACAACATTGCTCAATGGAAAACAAATGCTGTGTAATCTTTAACCACTTGTTGCATAATGTTATTTCTTACTTATCTTATTACAGAACCAGGGGCAACTGGTTTAGGACAGCTCTCTCTCCTAATCTTTCCTGTCATATTTAACAAAATGGGAGTGGGAGCATGCAGTCCCCCCTCAGATAGCTGGTATATCTATATTTATGCAGCTTTAGTTGTGGTAAATATCCCCCTAAAGAGAAGAAGGGAGCTAACAGGATTTATCTTTGAGATATTTTACAGAAAGAGCGGGATCACAGGGGCTGAGCTCATGAGAAACCTGCAACACCTCTCAAAAATAGAGCACCCAGCAGTGTCTCTACCAGCTCTTGTGGTAGTTCAGTAGCTAGAAGCACAGTCTTCTCAAGGGCCAGACTAAAGCCTGAGTCCCTGTAGAAAAGGGATGCAGCAATGGGCCATGTAACTGTGAAAATAAGTCCTGCTGAGCTGAGAGCTCTCAGGGGGTCCTGTCCTCTCATGAGGAACCAGTACCTCTCTATACTAGATTGGTGCTCGTCAACCTGCTCTTGTGAAAAGAAAATTATCAGTGAGAGTTAGATGTGTAGGTGCTATCGCAGTATGGTGTGCAGAGCCGCCTCACAGTTTATTTGTCTTAAATTAACAAACCACATCACATATCACTTTACTTGGTGAAAGCAACACTATGTAAGATTTGGTATTTGTTGTAATTTGGCACCCCCATTTCAGAGTGCAATATCTGTCGTAAATATGGACAGCTGTGCATGTGCATTTGTTACGATTCCATTACTTGTGATCAAAAACAAGCAAGTCTTTGCTAACACAACATCAAACAAGTGCAACAACACAAGACACAGCAAGCCAGCTAAAATAACTCAGTAGTCCAACAGCAAGAAGGCCAGCTTGCCAACAGTCTGCAGCCTTTTATTTCACAAAGCTCTCGTCAACGACTAAAAGCCAGTCCCAGATTTACCCTTTTCTGGCCAGCTTCTCTTTCCTATTCTCTACTTAGCTTCCTCTGTCCATGAGAGAGCCCGGTTACATTGCCTGCTCGTCATCTCCGGTTCTGGTATGATGCCAGACCACCTGGGCTTCCCTGGTGGTCATAATGTTATGCAGCACCATACGCAACAAACTATAATGCACTGTGTGTTCTGACAACTTTCTATCAGAACCAGCATTTTTCACCAGTTTGAGCTACAGTAGCTTGTCTGTTGGATCGGACCACATGGGCCAGCCTTCACTCCCCATGTGCATCAGTCCCTGGACCACGTTTGATATGCACTGACCACTGCAGACCAGGAACACCCCACAAGAGCTGCAGTTTTGGAGATGCTCTAACAGTCATCTAACCATCATAATTTGGTCTTTGTCAAAATTGCTCATATCCTCACACTGCCCATTTTTCCTGCTTTTAACACATCAACAACAGACTATGAGTATAACAGTATATGTATAGTTCATCACAGTGTTGTAAGAATAAAAGCAATGAGTCTAAAGGGGCAGCTTGTGTGTACTGTTGCAAAGGTGATACTGGTGCTTTGACTGGAAACAAACATTGGTTCACGGAATTATTCCACTAAGCTGAACTTTCCCAGAAATCGACGCTTGCTGTTTCAGAATTGCTAAAACAATATTAGGTATTGTGAAACAGAAACTTTCCGATAGTTTACAGTGTGAAATGTAATCATTTTACTTTAAAGCTACAGTGCAACTGTGACGAGGTAGAAGTATTCTCAATGCATTTAACAGAGCATATTAGGTTTTATAGTGATTTCAACAGACACAATACATATATTGAAGTTGTAGCTCTTTTTCTGAGCCAATAAGATTAAAACAATTTTATTGGCTGCTATTTACAAAAGGAGTCACAGTATATTCACTACTTACATGTAAGACAGTGTAAATAATCAAGATTCACAGCATTCAATTCATTCTTATTTTACTGTCACAGAGAAGACAGGTGGACTCTGCTCTCGGTATTGTGAAACTTTTCTGATGCAACTATAAAACCACAAGGCACTATACTGGCACCACTTTCAGGGAGACGCTGCATGTAACTGAGTCTAGATGTACAGTCATATGACTTCCACTTACAGAGCCATGTTTGCTGTGTGTGCCATCACTCTTGTCTACTTGATGTCTGTGAGCCAGTCAGCTCCTCTGGCCTGTTCAGACTTGCTCAAGCCTTTGGATCAACTGAATGTTCATGATTTTGAGGGCAAATGGGTTATGGTTGCAAACAGCATGAAAACCATCAAAGGTCAAGTGTGGATTCAACCATCTGACAGCATAAGTATTGATTTCTTCAACTCAACTTTGATCAAAACCCATCGTTTTGGTGAGCGGTGCTCTTATTCTTCATACAACGTCTCAATACAAGGTGGTAACTATAACTTCAGTGTTGGACAGATGTATAACTTCAGTGGGACTATATACCAAACATCCTGTTCCGACTGCGTGGTATTGAGTTTCAAAATGGAAGCACCAACAACAACGACAGAGGAACTGTGCCTGTTCAGCAAAAGGAGGGAGGTGGAACCGAAGGAGTTGGCGGAGTTCATCGCTCAGGTGGATTGTCTGGACATGCCTCAACATGTGGTGATGGATCCGACCAAGAAGCTTTGTACAGTCACCTCTCACCACAGTAGGTCATGATGAGGAAAAACCAGAGAATCCAAAGGCTCAAGAGACTGTGTTACATGACATCTGTTGACAGTGTACATTAAAATCAATGTCACACAACATCTGTGATTGCTTTTGTGCATATGGTAAGAGTGACATTTCTGCTGTGCCTGGCAGTCAAGATAAAACAATAAAAAATACCCAAAACCTTTGAAACTTCTGATCACCATCCATCCATCACTACACACATCTAAATACACGACCAAATACAGCCCAGAAACCACCCAGTTCATTAAGCGAGAGAGTCAGTGCTATGGAGACAATACACTGTCTCGTGTAGTTGCATTGGTGTGAACTGGCAATAAACAGGGTGAAGCCCAGCTAGAATGTGAGGGTTCTGAAATTTCGATTTTCTAACATGTATTTGACCTCTGACTCTTAACTGTTCGTGTTTTACAGCGGAGGATCTGTAGAAATGCTGCTTTATAGGCATTTAACATCTCCAACATCAATGTCATGTTTCACAAGGTGGGCGGGATATGGCCCAGCGCAGCTCATCTAGTCTATGCTGTGGCAAGTGGCAATAAGTAAAGTTTACCCAAATACTGGGGAGATCATACTACCCCAAGAGTAACAGTAGCCTTAAATTTTTTCAGTCTAACAGCTTCAAAGAGCCGCTGCTTGAAACCATTAACATAATCCATCCTACTTAGTTGGACATATTGATCATGTGACTGCTTGTCAACAAGTATAAGAAACAGCCGAAAAGCAATCATTTTGTATTTGCCCTGATGAAGGCCTGAATGGCTGAAACGTAGGCATGTCTTAACTGTTAATATGAGTAAAATGTCATGAGATATTACAGGTTTTTTATCCTCTTGGGTGCCTGAAATTCAAAACTAGTAGGATCCCAAAACTGAAGAGCACCATAGGGACACCCCCTTTATTTCACAGCCACATTTTTTAAAGAATGTTCACTCTGATTTTGTAAATACAGTAGGCCTAAATAAACAAAAATGTTAATATCTGTATATATACACGACCAAGTCATCCATAATTACAGAAGATTAAGCTCACAATAATAAAATTGGACTTTGTTTAGGTTTGTCAAAAAAATCAGTAATTTCACAATCATAATCAACAAAAGAA
This sequence comes from Dicentrarchus labrax, assembly GCF_905237075.1. Taxonomy (NCBI): domain Eukaryota; kingdom Metazoa; phylum Chordata; class Actinopteri; family Moronidae; genus Dicentrarchus; species Dicentrarchus labrax. The sequence goes on along the minus strand of NW_026136721.1, from coordinate 20,560,986 downwards.
GGACTCTGTCCTCTGGCATCAACAGTGTTGCAAAACAGTGTTTCGACACAGTAGCCTATAAACATTCTTCCCACTACCTCCATAAATGTACAATATAGCAGTTTATATGATTTCAGTACACAAATATACAGCTCAGCATACAAATTATTTTTTTTTTTTGTATTTCTGTGACTCTGAGATAAGTTAGACAAAATAAGAAATACGTGTGTGGTACTTGCATTCTCAGACCACCTACTGTTAGTATCTGCACTTTATTCAACTACTGGAATTCATAAATACAAATTTTACAGAACTTCAATCTACAAGAAGTAGAGAGCCACATTATCACAGGTAAGATGGAGCCAGCTAGTAAAACTCTATAAACAATCACTAGTCACAGAGAGTCCTAAAAGTATTTTTGTCATTTCACAATCCACAAGTACACAAGGAACTCCGGTATTTTCTGTATTGTGAAACTAGATGTTTCTGAAAAAACTATAAAACCAGCCAGACCTCTTTACCAGGCACAACACTACAGTGCGACTGACACAGGTATCCCAAGGACTGCCTTCAAACAATACAGAATGTTTTTGGCTGCATGTGCCATCGCTCTGCTCTGCTCAGTGTCTGTGAGCCATTCAGCTCCTCTGACCTGTGAAGAACTGGTCCGGCCTTTGGATCAACTGGATCCTCGTCATTTGGAGGGAAGGTGGGCTTTAGTTGCAGGCAGTCTGAAAGATACAGTCGCTGCAGACCGCCTAAAAGGAAGAGACAGTGTAACTATTGATCTCCACAATTCCTCATACACCCAAGCCAACCATGTTGGTGGACATTGCCTGTATCATACCCGCAACCTCTCAGTGGAAGGCCAGATCTTCAAGTTAAAGGTGAAGACCTTTAACTTTACTGGGACCTTGTTCCATACGTCTTGTCCAGACTGTATGGTGTTTACCTTAGATATGGAGTCACCAAATTACAAGTCAGCAGACTTCTACCTGCTCAGCAAAAGGAGGGAGGTGGACCAGAATGAGATGGAGGAGTTTAGGGCTCAGGTCGAGTGTCTGAAGATGCCTCCACCTGTCGTGATGGATCCTAACAAAGAGCTTTGTCCAGAGCAGACTGCCAGCAAAGCAGCAGCTCAAACCTAAGAAAAAACAGAGGGACAACAGACCTACAGAGACTTTGTTACCTGATATATATTCATACACTGTGAATAAATGTTGATGCATACCAGTGTCATTTCAATTTTATTCCATCAGACAAAAATAAATGATTTGAGAAGATGTTTTGAGTAGGTTTCATGTTGTCATGGATAATTGAGATAAAACAATAAAAAAGTTAGTTAGTTGTAAATATGTTTAACTTATATTTTAAGTGTAGTATTCAGAAACTACATGTCCCATGAGTCTTAGACACAGATGCTCTGTTGAGCAGTACCTAAATGCTAACAAGATACTCACTGTTATATCTTTATGACAACAGTGAAAGGGTCCAGTTTTAGTTGCAATATTAGTTACCTACTGGATTTGGGTTACAGTATCATGTTCCATTCAAGTCACCATAGGTGTCACTGCATGAACAATTTCAAGGATAAAACCATACTCTACCTGAGTTAAAACTATTTATATTATAAATAATCTCATGTACTTATACATCTCCCTTTCCATGCTTCCATATCATTCTTTCTGAGAGTTCACAACCAAGTAATTAATACAGTATGTTGACTCAGTTGTTGGTATTTCCACAGTAAGAATACAGTATGTATGTATGTATGTATGTATGTATGTATGTATGTATGCATGCTGCAGTGGTTGTATTGGGAGATATTTTCACATAGTTTGGGAATGCCAAGAAATCTCTGTTTGTTCTTTTTGAAAGTGGCGAGTATGGGTATATTTATAGGTAAGAATATATTTTGTTTCCTGTTCGCTTGGAAGTACTTGTACTGAGTATTTCTGTTTTATGGTACTTTACACTTAGAGGGACATATTGTACTTTTCACTCCATGTCATTTATGTGACAGTTTTAGTTACTAGTTACATTTCAGATGAAGGCTTTACTATTTTTAATGGCAGTCTATACAGATCATAAAATACAATACATTGGTAAAGATGGAGTCTTTTTGACTTGGTTTTGCTTGACTTGCTTTTAGAAAAATATAAGAAATATATAGAAAGTGTATAGTTAGGACCTTTTGTCATGTTTCAGATGAGTTGTTGACAGTTGACAGAGATGATTTTATTTAAATGATTGCTCAGTGCACAAAAAGGTCAAATTATACAATATTTCAGATTAAAGTCTGAAATTGAACCTACCTGTATATAAAATAGTTAAAAGTAATGAATACTAAATGGGATTTTGAAAAAAGGAATTGTACTTAATAGAACATTTATATAGTACATTGTTGTACTAATTGAGTAAAAGATCTATACTTCTTCTGGCACGTTTTAGCAGCCTGACACTGCCAGCAGTGAAAAAAGCACTTGCTGTTTACTGTCAATAATTACAGAATGTTTCAGACGGAATGTGCAATAATTAAATTGGACTTTAGGTTTCTAAACAAAATTTTGTAATTTCACAATCACAGAATCGATAGGAGAAGGGATTCTGTCCTCTTGCATCAACAGTGTTGCAAAACTGGAGGTTTCTGATCCAATTAAGTATTTCTACAAAGAGAGTTAACGTCCTTCAACAGTGTATGTGATTTCAGTAGTCACAGAGAGTCCAAAAAATATAATTTAATTTCACAATCCACAGGTAGAGAAAGGGACTCTGCTCCGGTATTTTCTGTATTGTGAAACTGGATGTTTCTGAAGCAACTATAAAACCAGCCACATTCCTTATTTAACACTACAGTGTGACTGACAAAGGTATCCCAACGACTGCCTTCAAACAATACAGAATGGGTTTGGCTGCATGTGCCATCGCTCTGCTCTGTTCAGTGTCTGTAAGCCATTCAGCTCCTCCGAGCTGTGAAGAACTGGTCCGGCCTTTGGATCAACCTGATTTCCGTCATTTGCAGGGAAGATGGGCTTTAGTTGCAGGCAGTCTGAGCCATCTACCGTACCTGGAGAGATTCAAAGAAAGAGACAGTGCCACTGTGAACTTCTCCAGCAACACCAGTGACACTAACATTTCCTACACTCGCACCATCCGTTTAGATAACAAGTGCCAGGGTAATTCCTACAACATCTCCCTAGAAGGCAGCAGTTTCACCTATGATGGGACAGATAGAAGCAATTTAAGCGCAAACTTCGTCTATACATCCTGCCATGACTGCTTGCTGATGCGCATGAATGTGGAGTCAGGGAAGCGGCAGCATTTTTATCTGTTCAGCAGGAGGAGGGCACTGGACCAGAACGAGATGGAGGAGTTCAGGGCTCAGGTGAAGTGTCTGAACATGCCTCCACCTGTTGTGATGGATCCTACCAAGGAGCTTTGTCCAGAAAAGACAACCAGCAATCCAGCAGGTCAAACTTAAGACAAAACAGGGGTCACTGAAAGGACTGAAAGACATTGAGAAGATGAAGTTCTGATCAATTCTATGTCAAAAACATGGTCATTTAAGTGCCAACACTGTATTAAACATGGCATGGCAACATTACATTTTCAAACTTTTTTTTAAGTTTCATGTTTCAAATATATGTGTTAAAAGTAATTTTCGAGGCCCTGAAAACTGAATCAGCTTTTGTGTTAAGCAATGGGCTCTTGTGTGGAAACAAAATGTTCTGCCAAAGTTGCAACAGTTTTAATAAATTGTATGTCAGTCAGTGGATGCTTTGTGGTTAATTTTGTTTGCATGTTTCTAAATGTTTATGCAGAACAATCAATATGGCACCATCAAAAACTGCTTAAAAACTTGATTTAATTACATGAATGTAATGCAGTTGGGGTTATGTATTGGAAACTATCACCTGTTTTTCTTACTTTTAGGCTGGAAAAAAAATCCTTTTTAAGATGCAACTTTTTGAAAAGTATTTTTTTCAGCTTGTTTGAGGATGCTAGACTTTCACTCATTATGTGCATTATGTTAAACAATGAGCTTATTCATCTTTCGGACATGTTGTTCATACTGTAACTGAGTGCAAAAAGCAGATAATGCTGCAGAGATGGGATTCTTCATTAGAGAAACAGAGATAGGATGCATTATGGAAATTCAGTTTGCAAAGATTTTAATTAGGAAGGAACTTGAATCTGAAATTAAGTTATTTATTAAAATAAATAAATATAAATAAAGTCAACTAACTAAGCAGTTGATTGATTTACATTCAATATGCTGGGAGAAATTGTAAGAAGTTTGCTTTATTATTTAGTCTTTAGCTGACATTTCCATCTAAGTAGATTAATGTTATAACATAAACATCACATATTACTGCATATATTTTTCTTTGATACATAAATTATCAATAATTATGATTAAAAAAAGAAGTATGTACACATCTATCTATTCTTTTTATGACACGTATTCTGGATTACATTGCGGTGGCAGCAAGCAGCAAGATAGCCCTCCTTTGCTACTTCCTGCAGCTCTTCCTGAGGGATCCAGGTGATTTCTTAGGCCAGAGGGGATATGTAATCCTTCCAGCATATTCTAGGTCTGCCCCAATGATCCTGGAATGCCTTCAGAAATAAAACACACTTGACTTCCTGCTGAGAAGGCAGACACAACTCTCACTCTGGTAATACAAGTGTCGAATGGCTCATAGCTATGACCCCAGTACCACATACTTCCACAATAACCCCCACAATATATTCTCAGGGGGCACAGTCTTAATCCATCTCCAAATCCACAGCACACAGGTAGATTGGATGGGTGAACTCCCATGGTCACTCAAAGATCCCTGCTGTATCATCAGTCCAAACCGTCAGTTCTCCTACCCTGCTAAAAAAGTCTGGGTTAAGCCCTGCCTTCCCCTCCTGAGTCGTCCAAACTCTTCCCACACCCAAATTTTTGCTTCTGCAACTTCAGAAGCTGCAGTTCTGGTCTCCTAATACCTGCCTGCTACCTCAGGAGGTCCTTAGGCTAGCCAAGTGTGAAAAGGCGTCTTTGTCTTAACTTAACTTAACAGCATTTTTCAATGAGGGTGTTCACAAGTGGCTTCTTGTTGGCCCCTACAACAGGCACCAACAACCCTCTGGCAATAACTCCATGCAGATGATTCCACAATGGAGGCTTTGAACATGTCCATAGCCTCCCTGGGGATGCAGGACAAAATTCTTGTAGACTTGGGAGTTGAACACCTCAGTGACTTATCCCCAGTTCACACTCAGTTTATCAGATTACCTCCCCCCCCACTACCTGATTCAATTCACCAGCTGGTGGTGATCAGTTGACAGCTCTGTTTCTTTCTTTATCCCAAGTGTCCCATGGGTACAGGCACGGCTACAAGGTGCTTATCAGCAGGGTCAGGCCCGGCTCCAGGAGAGGACCCAGGTCTCTCTATTCCAGGTGTGATAGTTCTATATAATTGAGATATATCTCAAAGTCACAGATTTTTAAGGGTGTTTTACAAGAACAAGAGTTTATTAAACCGCTAGCACCAACACCAAAATAGTGTTGCATTTCAACACAGTGAACTCAGGTAAGAGAGGGGCAACAAGTGAATCTCCAGTGTAAACATTTAAAAGTCACAATACTCAAAACAGTTCATTTCACAATCACTGAAACCACAGGTTAAAAGGGACTCTGCTCTCTGGAATTTTCAGTGTTGTGAAACTTAAGGTTTCTGCAACAACTATAAAACCAGAAGAACAACCATATAATGCAGATACTTCAGTGCATTTGAGACCTGCCTGCAAACATTACAATAGACCATATAATATGATTTCAACAGACACAGATATGTTTCCTGTTTGTGCCATCGTTCTCTGCTTCATGTCTCTGAGCCATTCAGCTCCTCTGACCTGTGAAGACTTGGTCCGGCCTTTAGATCAACTTGATCTTCATCATTTGGAGGGCAGGCGAGCTTTAGTTGCAGGCAGTCTGAGCGATCCTGCACACCTTGAGCACTTCAAACGTCGAGAAAGTGCCAGCATTAACTTTGCCAATGAAACTTCCAAAACTTCCATCATACGCGTCTTCGGTTTCGGTGACAGCTGTGAATACCTGAACTCCAGCATAAGACTTGAAGGCAGCGGCTTCACCTTCTATCATAACAACCTCACTGTGACTGTCCTCTATACATCCTGTCCAGACTGTCTGGTGATTCGCTTCGACAACGAGTCAAAACTTCTGCGTTTATACCTGTTCAGCAGGAGGAGGGAGGTGGAGCAGAAGGAGATGGAGGAGTTCAGCACTCAGGCAAAATGTCTTAACATGCCCCCACCTGTTATGATGGATCCTACTAAAGAGCTTTGTCCAGAACAGACCTCCAGTGATCCAGCTGCACAAACTGGAGAGAAAAGAGAGGGACAGAAGGCCTGATGAACAGCCAACAAAGAATACTATCCTTAAATCAGCCTTAAGACACTGCCAGCATCACATGACTTTACTGGATTACTTTAGAGAAAGTGTTTAGTCTTTTTTGTCATTTATGTAGACATGCAATATGCCTGATATAATGCAATAGGAAGCAAATCAGCAGTTTGTATGTGTTTGTAACTCATTGTTTCCCAGAAATTAAATTGTTCAGATGTATCTTTCAGAACATATTTTCCAGCTAATTTACAGCAACCTTTGGAATTTAGAGTTTAATAAAAATGCATTTTTTAATAGTAGTTTTAATTTTGTGCCAATATTTTCCTATCATTCCTTAGAGACACTATATATATATATATATATATATATATATATATATTAAAAAACAGTACATACAAGAAAAACATTACTGCCTTTGACACCACAGATTTGTACGTGGCATGCACAGCTGCCACACACAAAATGTTATTATTGAAAAGTATGAATTCAAAAAAAGAGTCAGAATAAGAATCAGATGAACTTTATTTCCCATTAGAAGACGATGCAAAATGTTCTTTGACAAAGCTCACAAGCAAACACATTGCCCATGAAGTCCAGAACCTGCATTTCTGCAAAACTTCAAACAAAGCAATGATTTTATTTTATTTTTTTAAATGTTCCACTTAAGCAAGAACTGACCACTGAAAAAGTCTGCAGCCCTTGTGACATGTGATAGCCTTGATACGAAATGATGAACCTTTTGAACACGTCTTTACTGTAATTCCAATTAGTTAAACCTAAAATCTCTATTCCAGTACTGTACTGTATTCCAGTACAAACACTGAATTTACTTTAAACCTCAACAATCGAAGGACACCAGAACAGCTGCATTTCCTTTATATCTAAGTAAAGAGACAACAAAATGACACAAACAAGTAGCGCTCCAGTGCAAATATGAGTCACAGTACTTTTTTATTTCACAATCACAGAATCCACAGGTGTATAAGGGACTATGCTCTCTGGTGTTTCCAGTATTATGAAACTGTAGGTTAATTATTAAACCAGACAAGCCTCTTTAAAACACCATCCTTTTCACACACAGCAGTGTGTAACTGTGTCCAGATGTACCGTCATATGATTTCAGACATGTTTACTGTGTGTGCCATTGCCATTTTCTGCATGGTGTCTGTGGGCCATTCAGCTCCTCTGGCCTGTGAAGATGCTGTCCGCCCTTTGGTTCAACTTGATCCTCATCATTTAGAGGGCACATGGGCTTTAGTTGCAGCCAGTTTGAGCGATCCAGTACTGCTTGAGTTCTTCAAATGTAGAAATAGTTCCAGCGTTAACTTCTCCAATGCTAGTGCGACCTCTGACATTGTCTACACACCCAGCGTCAATGCTGGTGGAAAATGCCACTTTCAGTCCTACAATGTCTCACTGGAAGGCAGCATTCTTACCTTTGATGAGCAACATCAGGTGAACCTCACTGGGATCTTCCTCTATACATCCTGTCCAGACTGTCTGGTGATGCGCTTTGACAACCAGTTGAAGAAAGTCATGCGTTTGCATCTGGTCAGCAGGAGGAGGGAGGTGGAGCCGAAGGAGATGGAGGAGTTCAGGGCTCAGGTGGAGTGTCTGAACATGCCTGCACCTGTTGTGATGGATCCTAGCAAGGAACTTTGTCCAGAGCAAAGCGTTACCAATTCAGCAGCTGCTCAGACTGAGGAGAAACAACCTTGAGGAGATACGTTGGTTCATGATAACTGATGATATTCTGTCACATTTTGTAAATATAATAAAGCCAGTTGCCATTGTCTTTTTTCCCACCTCACAATGACAATGTTTTTAAATTCATTTCGTAATTTGAGAATCAATTATTGGCAGCTCAGTCAATTATTGGGAGCAGTTGCACAAACCTCCCATGGCACATATAGAACATCGACTCTCTCAGAAGCCTCGGACAGTTTGCATATTCTTCTGTAATTAAATTCATTGTCAAGTTGAGGCATTAAAAAAAGAATTGCAATGCATTAATTCATGAAATCCATTCAGGCAATTCAAATAAAACTGATTGTGATACTTCTTCAGTCTTCGTACACTTCTGTATTGTTCTGTGATTAACAGTCACTAAAAGGGCATTTCAGAAACGTATCATTGTATTTCCATAAAGTTGGGGGACGTGCAAAAGAAAGGTTTTCTCAAACTTCACAAAGCTCCCTCCAGGTGGTTGTACTCTGACTCTGATAAGTAAAGTCATATGAGTGCCCCTTTAACCTGTTAGACCCGCCGGACCGGTACAATGCTTTACTGCCTGTAAGAAGTTAATAAAACGCTGTGGTGTTTTTCTTTTTTAAATGTTTCCAAAAGACAAGGCTTCAACTCTACCAAAACAACAGTCCAAGTGTATTTTTCTCAAACACAGTTTGTTTGGCAATAATTTAAACAATTAACCAAAAAAATAACAGCTCTGTGAATATAAATATATAAATGTTTTAAAGAGTTCGGTCTAGACCTGCTCTATTTGAAAAGTGTCCTGAGATAACTTCTGTTATGAATTGGCGCTATACAAACAAAATTGAATTGAAATTGAATTGAATTGAAGGGACAGTCGAAATGAAACGCAGCAGTACACATATATCCGCTTGCTCAACTCAGTCATGTTAGCTTTCAAATTAAACTAGAGAAGCTCATCTTTCTGCTGATACCAAGCAAAACATAATCCAACCTAACCAGCTCATGTCAGCCCTGTAGCAAAGACGCAGCAAAATTTAGCATTTTATCGTCAAAATGTGAAATGCATATGAACGTTATAATTGTGCAGCAATTCTTCATTTACTTTGGGTATGTCTTTTTAGGCGTTTTTTCTGAAAATATGGCTAGGGCTTAACAGGTTAATGTAGGGTGATACGCAAACTGGAGGAATTTTTTTTTTCTTCTCTAATAAATGTCTACAAACAGTATCCACACTAATCAATGCATTTTGTCTTTAACATATTCATGGGTATATGTGGAGAAAAAGTCAAGGGGTGGCAAGAGGATGGCATGGTGACTTTAAGGGGTGAAAGAAATACATGCTGATTTAATCACAAACAATCACATATATCAATATTTACCAAATGAACATTTTTAAACTCAAAAAAATTACATTATTGTGGCCCATTAGAAAAGCATTGAATAGAAATATCTAACAGTGGCATTAGAAATCAATAAATAGTTTCATTTATAAATCTTCAGACATATTTCCAAATACAAGCCTATCACTTAGTTTAAAGTTAAATTATATAACTATATATATGAGTTAAATTATATGTGTTCATTTTCATTTTCATGAATCTTGTTCATGTTGAATTTGACAGTATTTGGCAGCTGGTGTGGCATGGCATTTTTTAGGCCACCCTAGTCCTCTATATCCGCCCCTGAACAAAAAAATAATGAAAAAGAAGAAGGATCGGCAACAATTTTGATTAAACTTTTTAAGCAAATTTGCCCCATATTCACAGGTTCCAGCTTCAACAATGTGAATATTAGTTTTATGTATTTCTATGTATGAATATGTATTTCTTTTAAAAAAATGAAATATCTTTAGGTTTGGGTTTAGGAATGTTGGTCAGACAAACCAAGCAATCTGAAGATAAATTATTTGGCTAAACCTGATAATACATACTTACTACACTTTCCTGCTTGCTCTGTGTGTATCTCTCTGACCCAGTTTAGAGGCTAATCAAACATTAGATCATTCCCAAACTTTCTGTCATTGTACAATAATGGAGTGTACAGCTAGATGACGCAGCACAACTATAGTTTCTTGATGCAGGTTGTATTATAAAACCAGGTCCACTCTTGATGAGAGAGAAAAACAGATAAAGGGGTGAAGAGGAGATATCTACACAAACTCATTTCACCATACAGAGACATGTTTGCTGTGTTTTCCGTCACCATCCTCTGCCTGCTGTCTGTGAGTCATTCAGCTCCTCTTTGTGAAGATTTGGTCCGGCCTTTGGATCAACTGGATCCTCATTATTTGGTGGGAAGATGGGCTTTAGTTGCAGACAGTATACGCCCAAACACACAGGCTGGCTCAAAACTCAGCAGCATGACAGTGTACTTCTCCAATTCCAGTGAAACTTCTGTCTATTCCTACGACCAGTTCAACCGTATGGATGAACAATGCCGTCATCTGTCGCTCAACCTCTCTATAGAAAACAGCACTTTTACCCATGATCCGGACAACTTCTTCAAACTCACCTGGTCCTTCCTCTACACATCCTGCCCAGACTCTTTGGTCATACGCTGGGTTGTGGAGAGTGAGGGCAGGGAATCAGTGGAATTGACTCTGTTTAGCAAGAGAAGGGAGGTGGAACAGAAGGAGATTGAGGAGTTCAGGGCTCAGATAGAGTGTCTGAAGATGCCTCCACCTGTTGTGATGGATCCTACAAAGAAGCTTTGTCCAGAGAAAACCACCAGTGATCCAGCAGATTTTATTAATAATATTTGGTCACATAGTGTAAATGAATTTGCACTATAGTACTGTATGTGCTTTTTGAGATGAGAAATTGTCTTTTTTCTTTTTAATCCTCCCAAATATCTTCAGTTAATTTGGGTAATGAGGTGCCACCCTTAAATCATCTTTGGACACTAACATAGTATGCCATAATGGTATTTAATTTGTTTGCCTGCCCTATAACAGCAATAAGTTATAACTATGCTGAAATATACCACATAAAATGCAGAGAGGAGGGTGAGCAATATGCATTATCAAGTATTTGCTGCCCTTTAACTTTCGGTGGAAATTGTTATTTTTAAAGAACTTGTTGGATCTTTGGCATCTGGTTAATTAAATGAATAGTCTGACTTTTTGATAAATACACTTATTCCCTTTCATACAGAGAGTTAGATGAGAAGATTGGCACTACTCTTATAGTTATCATATTATAAGTGTATATAATATTAAAATTGTCCTGAGATATTTTCTGTTATATGTATAAATAAAATTGTATTGAATTGAATTATATCTTTTTTGTTTGATCTGTACAAAACAAATATCACCTTTTTATTTTGTTTGATATTAAATATGTCTTTGTTGGGACCAGTTGCCAGGCAACAATCAAAGACTCCAGAAAGTTACTGTCTCAGCAAAGAAATAGTGCGGTATATAACTCCCTGTCAAACAATAATTACATTTTAAATTTGTAACCAAACTAAGTGCACATGTTCGCAAGGGTTAATTAGATTTGCCTCAATTTGCCGCACTGCAACCTATGGTCAATTCAGATGACTGCCACTCCATTTCTTTTTTTTTTTTTTTTTTTGACACAGTCATTGTTTGGACAATAAATATCACATGTTGTTCAGATTGGTCAAATGATGAGTCTGCACTGATATTCAGTGTCTTACTGTAATTAGTAAAATGTTCTACTTTGGCATATGTTTGATCAAACATCGTGTCACTTTTCTTCTTTTTACCTGTTCAGGACAAACAAACAGTACACACAAAAACAACATGACAAAATTGCATTGCCTCTACTTGTAAGAAGGTGTGTGGAAAACTGGCTTCCCAGAAGGTCAGCCACTACTCTGAGGATACAAAAGTCCAGGGTTTAAATGCCCAGGTGGTCAATGTGGTGATTCATGATTGTGCAAATTGTGTTTTTTCAAGTTCTTTCTTGTCACAACATGCTTGGGTCCTGATAATTGTGGCTAGAAGTCAATGTGATGATTATTTCTCTATAAAACAAATTATTAACAACCTTTTAAAGTCATTTCACTCCCGGTACTAATTATATTTTCCTTATTATGTTATTCTATGTTAGCAGTAAGTAGGTAGTTATATGTGAAAAACAGCAACCACTTTTAGTATATGAAGGGGAAATGAATGTCATTTTTATGTGCCAGACTTATGAGTTTCAAACTGGAGGGCTCTTTTTTCCCCATGTGTAATTCAAATGTTTACACCACATATTATTAACAGAATCACAATCCATTGCCTGAGGTGATATGCATGTGCTCATTTTTGACTGATTCTACAAATGAGAAATTACTTTCATCTTGGTTATGAACTTGATTACACGTAGCTGCTGTTTGCATTGTTGCTGTCTTTGTAAGCAAAGACAGGGTTACAGATTACGAGTTTGTATGTGCACTATGCTGCATTCACAATATACACTTTTTTTTTTTTTTACAGAAAATGTCTAAATATATGAATGTCCCACAACATTCAAGTGGGATGGAATCACAAAATAATACAAATAATGAGCAAACTTTTTTCATTGCCCAATAATGGAAACCCCATAGATAAGGAATTGTGAACCTGTACTGTGTTGCAATACTGGACATTCTTGATGGAATCTGTACTATAAAAGCCTCCAAGGTGACGATATCTACACAGAATCAGTACAATTTTAACACAGAGACATGTTTCCTGTGTATGTCCTTGCTTTCCTCTGCCTGATGGCTGTGAGCGATTCAGCTCCTCCAGTCTGTGAAAAACTGGTCCACCCGTTGGATCAAATGGATCCTCACCACTTCGAGGGCAGATGGGCTTTAGTTGCAGGCAGTCTCAATCACCAGCCATCCATAGAGGCCCTGAGACTACGAGACAGCATCACTATGTACTTCTCCAACTCCAGTGAAACCTCCAACTTCTCTTATACCCAAATCAACCGCTTTGGTGATCAGTGCCAGGAGCTGCCCTACAACATCTCAGTAGAAGGCAGCACCTTCACCTTTGATGTGGGCAATCGCTAAAACCTCACAGGGTCTTTTCTGTATACATCCTGTCCAGACTGTGTCGTGATGAAGTGGGTTGTGGAGTCAAAGAAGAGGCGATCTCTAGACTTGTACCTGCTGAGCAGGAGGAGGGAGCTGGAACAGGAGGAGATGGAGGAGTTCAGGGCTCAGCTGAGGTGTTATCAGCTGCCTTCGCCTGTTGTGATGGATCCTACCAAGGAGCTTTGCCCAGAACAACCTGAGAGCCAATGAACAGCAGCAGCTCTGTCTAAGGAGACAACAGAGGAACAAAAGGCTTTAGAGACTTTGGCACATGATATTCAGTCACACAGTACGGAAACATTTGTATGACAGTATTTTTGCTTTGTACAGATTGAATATATTCATCTAAATATCTTGAACCATAGGTTTATAAAGGCAATGCTTTTTTTATTTTTGTCATGGAGAGATGTCACCCTAAATCAACTCTTGGATGCTGCCAATACAGCATGGCATGGTGGGATTTATTTTGTTACAATGTCTATTTCTGTTTTATGTCTGTCCATTTTGCAGATATGTCTCTGATGTAGTGCAGAAGAGTTTGAATAATCAGTGGGGATGGATTTCCAAAAGACACCTGCAAGCTTGAATTTCTTGCCCATTATTTTTTTTTCTTTTTTTTTTAGATTCAAGTTTTGGATTCAAGGATTAAAGGATAGCAGGTGTTGTGTCTTGTACCGAAGCTTATAAGGCAAATTTGTGAATTGTGATTTTGGATTATATGAATAAAATTGACATGACTCAATTTGACTACTTTAAAAGTAAATAGATTTGTTCATCTGAGTGCTGTGAATTAGAAAGTATTCTCTAAGCTCATAGATTTTTGTGGTTTATACTAAAATGTAATGAAAAGACAATAAAATTAAAGCATGCAACCATATTCACCCCTCTATCCCTCTGGTACATTGTTCATTCACTCGCATGGTGTAATAATTAATGTGTGTTGCTCACTAATTGGATTAGTACTATACATTTTCAAATCCACAACAATAGGGTAAGCCTCGAGCACATGTTCGTGCATGCACACGTGCTCATTCTTGTGCATGTGTTAGTGACTGTTTGCTTGTGAGCATGGTATGCAAATGTGGGTGTGAACGCACAGGGTACTGAGGGTGTTAGTGCACAAGGGAGGACATACAGGCAGTGAGGCTGTAGCTGTGAGCAAAAAAAATCCTTTTGTGTTGATTAAACATAAGTGACTTGAATCAAGGCAAGTGTGAATTCTCTCAGAAATGTGTGTTGGAGGGCATCTTCAAAGCATTTTGTTAACAGGTATGTGCAACTACATTATTCTAGTATTTAGATTTAGATTTACTCTTCTTTTGTTTAAATTTAAATTCTTGTACACATAGATTCATTAAATTCCAAGCATGTAATTAATTACTACTATAGCAAACAACTGTATTACAGAAATTATTCTAAACAGCCAAGACTGCAGAGACCAGGTGTTCCCAGCGTTTCTTTTTGCTACAATGACTAAAACGTATCAAAGTAAGTCAAATGTGCAAAGAACTATGTCAGCAACCATTAGTTAGCAACAGAGCTAATTCTAATTAGGGATGAAGTTAGATGCATTTGTTTAAATTCATTTGCATTTGTGTCAAATGCCCTTAGATCTTAAAGTACCTTAGGACACTGCTGACCCTAAAAAGGAGGGCAAGTTTATTTGTAAGGCCCGTCGCGGATGTAATTTTAATGATGACCATAATTTTGCTGTTCTTTTGATAAAGTGAGCCCCCTTTGTAGATAATGAGCAAAACATAAGTCTGTTATGTAACAGAGTTTTAATCCGCAATCTCTTGCAACCTTACTTTGCAACCTTACTGAGAGAGCTGGAGAACCTCTGAGCATCTTTAGAAAATAAAACACTACAGCACGTCATATTAGATATATAAATGTGCATAAAGGAAGAATCTCATTAGGGCATGCCAGAGTTTACACTCAGAGTAGTCCGATTACATTACCATGCCACAATATAAATGAGAGTATTGTTTCACTACTGTAGCATTGCAGGATCATTCTATTAATTGATTTAAGCTTGTTTGTTTTCAGCAGGAATCAGTAGGTGTGACATTTTTAAGCCAAGATTAGATTTCTTACCAGAGTTTAAAGTCTTACAACAATCACCTTCCCACTGTGACAAAAGACTCGTTTTCATGCTCCATTTCACAATGAAACTTCATGTTGAGTGACATATTATGCTTCTTTTATGAAAATTGCACCAGAGTGAGTCTGTCAACATGCAGTATATTGTAAAACATGGCTGGTAGTAGTTTACCCAAGTAATACCTGATATAGAAATTAGATGTATGTATAGTCTTCTCCAGTGATTTCTTGTGTCTGGTATCTGTAAATTTGTAGGATGCATAAACTAAATTGAATGAGCCGAGGTTCCGTCTCATTTAGATGCAGTGATAACTTTGTTGCCAACTGTCCCATTCACCCTCCCACACACGCCCCATGAGAAAACAGCCAGCCTGACAGCAGCCAGGGTGCATTTCATAATGGATACTGAATGATGTCAATGGCGCATCCGCTCTAATAAGCAGTTTTATCTGAAATAAATATATATGTTTTAACAATGTGGAAATTATAGCATTTTGCTTTGCCTGTCACTGCAGGTGTAGTACAGTACATAGTTTTACCAGCGACAAATATAGTGATGCAGTGAGTGGTCAAACCAGCCATTGTTGATTATAAACAGTGTCTGTCATGGCTCACTGTCCTCATCCTAATTTCCTCACATTTCGCCACATTGTTGTGCCTACATGCTCTGCCATTATTATTACTACACTTTTCCCTACTTGTTCTGCCATGTGTCAGTTTCTATTATTGTTACGTGAAGGGGGAAGTGCACTGTAACTATCAAGCTATCTATGTATCGTATCTGTCCATCTGTCCCAATTAATCAGAGACTAGCCATCCCCAGTGCTATGATCTACATTCCCCTTAATGATCTCAGCATTGGAGTCCAGCCATGTTGGCTTGGCAAGAATCACCATGGATGGGAATGGGAGTTTGTCAGGATCCAGGCTGAGCGGAAGATGACAGAGGAGTTTTGTGTGTATATGAGTGGGCTAGCGAGGGAAATAATATTGCTAGAGGGTTACAGAGAGACAGTGTGTGTGTGTAAGTGTGGGTGTGTGTGTGGTGCTGAGCCATTCCCTAGCCTGTAAGCTGATTAAAGAAAGGTGTGTTCAGCAGAAAACTTTATGCGTTGCACAGTGGAGCAGAGTAGCTACTACCTTACAGCCAAAGCCAAGCACAAAGTTATAAACAGCTTGCCTGTCACACAATAACAAGAGCCTTCAGTATCTGCCATTAAAAAGATAGGGCGTAAATGCACGACACATCTACTTATTTCTGCTGCTCTAATCCTGCACCAGCTACCACACATAATTATCTCAACAAATACACAAATTAGTGACAAATTAAGAGAAACGCCCACATAAAGTGTCGTAAGATATCGGGCTACCACAAGCCTATAAATGTGATACAGTTAAAGACTGGTGCACTTTGCAAATGCCAGTTGCTTAAACAAGATGAAAAGCAGTTGTTTGTATTAATTTTTATTTATTTTGTATTTTTAACATTTCTTTTAAAATGTGCGTTCCCTTCTAATAACTGTGGTGTTGCAATACAGGTTGAATAAGATATGAGAACAGAAATGAAAACATAGTACTTAACATTTCAAAACAATTCCGCAGTAAATGTCACAGTAAACACAGTATGATAATTCATTCTCTTGGCAATACTATAGCAAGACATTTCATCTGCACTGAAATAATGGGATGTAAAATGGGTGGCCGTGTTTGTTGCTGAACTCTGTTAATCACTCTGTTGTTCCCCTTTCCCTTCTGTGTTCCTCTGCTTTCACTCAGACTGACTGGCTGGAGGCCGAACATCCTGACTGCTCCAAACGGTTTTACATTAGCAGACTTGTCACCATGGCAACAAAGCCTGTGGCCTGGCAGGAACAGGGTCCTGTCAACTCACTAGACGAGTGGGTCAATGAGTCCCGAGCACAAGGTGAAGTGGGTGCAATCATAAGCCACAGCTCTCCTCTGCAAGACAAAAAGGCTCCGAGGGCAGAACCTGAAGAGGATATAGACGTCCTGGAGCCTGGAGCTCAAGACGAAACTCTGCCAGAGAACCAAACACTCTTAAGAACCGAAATAGCTGATGCAACCAAGTTGGAAAATCAGGAATTAACAAGAATTAGTCTGTGCACCCCCAGGGAGACACGAGAGATGGTGACAGAATTAGAACAAGTTGCCCAACTATCAGAAGCATTACAGACTCAAGAGGAATTGGAAGAGTCTGTTGATCTATGTGATGCTTTCCCGCTTCCTCCTCCTGCCTTCTATGATTTATCAACAGAAGAACTCACTGACAAAGAGGATTTTTCCAGTCTAGAGGAGGAGGAGGCTGAGTGGATCAGTGATGGTGAGATGATCTCAGACCCAGCAGACCTTATATCTCCTGATAGCCAAAATAGCCAAGAATGGCCACAGACAGCTCCTCTCGCTGAGCCATTTGAGGAGGAGGAGGAGGAGGAGGAGGAGGGAGAGGTCGATTCTATATCTGAGGAGATGGCAGACGATAATATGACAACAGAAGAAAATGTCACACAGCTGAACTTCTTAACAGATGGTTTTGACAACAGTGAACCTGAAAATAATATGTCAGGGGCTGCAGCAGCTGGAAAAAATTCAACTCATCATTTTCCCTCTGACAGAAATAACTCAGATGTCTGCTCTCCCCCTTTTGCTGATGAAAGTGATGAAGAAGAGGAAGTGAGCATTGATATTATGGCTTGTCAACAGCAATGGACAACACTAGATATCAGAAGTAAGCCTTTCCCACCCTCATATTCTGCCAATATCTCAGTTTCTTCTGAACAAACGTCAACCCTGCCTGCAATTCCCTCAGAAAAACAGCAGAAGGAGCTGTTGTCCCAGAGCCAATGTGAACTTGCCCCCAGGAGAGAAAACCAGGAAGCTGCACAACAGGTGCTCGGCCAGGGCTCTCCACCTTTGTCGACCGTTGCCATGGAGCTGTCCAATCGGGGCAGGGCAGCTTCTCAAGGCTCTGGTTGTATTGTAGCTGCGAAAGAAAGGCAGAGCAGGGCGGGGGAAAGAACAGAGGGAGAAAGCGAGCAAACAGGTGGAGAGGAAGGGCAGAAAGAGAGTGGACTTGAAAGGAACAAGGTAGTTAGGCAGCAACACGGTGGAGGACTGTTAACATTTTCAAAAACAGTCAGAACACAAGAGCTTAAGACAGAAAAATACAGATTTGTGCGTTCCAAACACACCAGGATGGAGAGTGACTCGTGTGACGACAGCCAGAGTGACAGTGGAGTTTCAGCAGACTTCTCCCCATGCAGCACTTTGGAGGGCAACACCACCATCTCTACATGCACTCCAACTGCTTTACCCAAAGAGACTCCCATTGAGAGGGAGATTCGACGGGCTATAGAGCGTGAACACAGTCTGAGAAGGTCCAGAGGGCTTCCAAATCCACCCACTTCACCGGAGTATGTAGAGATCCCTTTAAGGAAAACTGTTCTCTGCCAAGCTGTAACGGCTAAGTCTGAGAGGTGTCAAGGCAAAGACAGGCAGTTTGCAGGCAAAAAGATGCAGCATGAGATCTACGAGGAGGTCCAAAGAGAACAGGACCTGGTCAAGCTCGGAAAGGTCCCAGGTTTCTATGACAAAGGCACAGTACGGCAACTCAAAGAGAGGAAACAGCTTTTTGAGGCCTTTCAGAAACCCAATGACTCAATGACTTTGTCTATGTCAGCCAGAAGTAAAACCGAGTCCTGGTCTTCTGCCAGTGACATTTCAACCCTGGTGAACCAGGAGGACATGTCATCACAGGCATCCACAATAGAAGGCTTATATGCAGAGAGGAGTCCTACGCAGAGCCCAAACTCAGCGAAAGGAGGGAGTTCTACTTTTCTAACCCCCCGAGGACCAGGCTTCTCCAATGGAACTGGCTGTCAGGTCATCATCCTAGAGAATAACCTAAGCGTCCCAGCACAGAAGCTCTACCATGCCAAACCAGAGGCAGAGCCCGTCACTGTAGTTGACTCTGGAAGACTTAATATCTCATCATCCAGGACAGAAGGACATGGTGGGATCAAAGGAAGGGAGCAGGAAAAAGAGGAGGAAGAGGTGGAGATGGCACCCAAAGAGAACCCCTTTTTCAAGCTGCGCACCTCAACAAATTTAGTCAAAGTGGAGCAGGACATCCGGGAGGCTCAAGAGAGGGAGAAGGAGCTTCACAAGCAGAGGATCAGTCTTTACGGGGGCACAGAGGGTGCAAAAGAAGGGGGGGTAGGACGAGGAGGAGGAGGGGGAGGAAGGCCAGCCAGCATAGAAGTAAAGAGTCCCACATTGTCTTCTTCCTCACTGAATGGACTGGTTGTACCTGGCTCATCATCCAGGGGAGTAACTGGACCCCCAGCAGGTCAGTGTTGTGCTGAGTGTTGATCTTGGAGTGTGTGGGGTATAACTGATTCTGCTTGCACTCACAAGCACACACAGACAATGTGTATGTGTACGGTTGCTTGTGTGTGGGTATGTGTGTAATTTTTATATCTGCGGTGAGATGATGAAAACCCCCTGAAACAGCCCAGTGAGCACATTATTTCATTTTTCTCATGGTCAGTGGAAAACCGCAAACAGCTATCGAAACCAGCGTTAGCTGTTATGAGCAATAATTTTGCAGTGGAGACCATAAGCTGGTAGACAAGAAAATAAAATTCTGTAACTCCACAATAAATAAAGCATCTAGTCCGTCATATTAATTGCAAAAGTTGAGATGAGAAGTCCTGAGTCATATCTCGACACTTTTATTGTCTCAGCAAGAAAGGAGTCTGTTGGAAGAGTCCAATTTTCAAATAAAGTCTAAATCCAGCATTCAGAAAGTGCATACAACTTGTTTTTTTAGCTCTTGTGGTGATATAGAGTCAGTGTAGAGACTAATGACAATGAGAGCAAATGTGAAATGCAGTTCAACTGAGAGGATGAGTTACAACTTTGCTGCCATTGTGTCCATGTACTGTACAATAGTGGTTCCCAACTGGGGTATTTCAAACCCCAATTTGATTAGACAAATATATCAACTCCTGTACACTACATGTCGTGAGTGAGTGTCTAAAAGCTATTGTAGTTAGCTAGGAAGTAGGGTCTAACAGCAAAAAGTGTTGGATAGAGGGTTAAAATAATTAGCAAAAAATATTAGATACATGATTGAAATAGATAGAAAAAGAAGTATTGGATAAAAGGTTAAAATTGTTTGCTAAAAGTATTAGATACGTGGTTGATAAACTTAGTACTTAGATAAGTATTGTGTAAATTGTGAAAAACCAAAAGTATTGGATAAACAGTTTAAATAGATGATTATTAGATTATTAGCTAGGAAAAAAATAGCTTCTATTGGTGACATGCGTGGGTAAATCAGACAAAATAGGTTGGGAAAGGGAACAACTGCTGTATAGTATGTTTGAGTGTATGTTTGTGTGTTGTTGACAGGAAGGGTTGCCAGTGTGTGTTTTTTGACTCTATATGAATCAAAGTGTCCCCAACAATTGCGTGTCAAACTGACCAGGGTGTGCCACTAAAGGACTTGAATGACCATGACTCAGTGTTGTGACATGAACAATAATGTATTGTTTCATAGACAATGAGTCCAATAACCTTTTTCATATTCCTTCATTTCTAGAGCCTACTTTTTCTTTCTATTTCACCATGTTCATGTTCAATCAAACACATTTCTATTGCTTACTTCCCACTGCATTCCTCTCTCTATCCACTCATTTCTCTCTGCTGCTTCACCATTTTCACTTATAATTTGATTCAAGGAGGCTCACGGTGTGAAGCACTAAACAAAATCACAGGAACATCTTTGCCTGATTGATGCCCTGCTTTTGCTCATCCTGCCCTCAGCTGCTTTTTTATTCTTTCTCTCTCTTGCAGCACGCCAGTCAGTTGGCAAGTTTGGCATGTGGCCCCCAGCCCAGGCTGAAGAGGACAAGATTAACCAGCCAGAGGTGAGCCAGCGATGTCAGTCTTCCCGTTGCAATGAAGTTTGGATATTACAATTTCCCTTATACTACTGCATACGGAGACAATATTTGACCATGTGGAAACACACCAGGACGCATAGTGACATTTATTTAGTATGTTTTGCTCTATTATTTAACACACCAAGCCATCTAGTATACTAGGTATAGGACATGGAAATGTAGGCAAATCACCTGCCTGAGTCTCTCTTGAATGCAGCGAAGGAGATATCAGGTTCCACAATCATAACGCTTCTTTAACTGATAGTTCAAATATGAATTGCAATGTGGCTTTGGGTGTTTAATTAGTCTCTCAGCAGCATGAATATGAACACATGTTTAAAACTGCACCGGATTGTAAAGATCCAATGAAGAAAGGCTCTTGGGAGGATGTCAGCATCTCTTTTGCACCAAATATGGGCCACAAACATCTGATAACACACTGAACACACAGTAAGGAGCTTATCATTATAGATAAGGGAAGAAGGCAAACAGCCCTGAGACAGAAAGGGAGGGAGAAACTGTAGAGTGGGATTGTGTGTGGGGGCAGGATTGTGTGTGTGTGTGTGTGTGTGTGTGTGTGTGTGTGTGTGTGTGTGTGTGTGTGTGTGTGTGTGTGTGTGTGTCTGTGTGTGTGTGTGTGTGTGTGAGTGTGTGTGTGTGTGTGTGTGTGTGTGTTCAGTCAATAGCAAAGAAAGAGGAAAGTCAATTGAAAATCCCACTGATTTCCGTTACCTGCCTTATGGGTCTTGTATCTCTTTGAAACTGTGGTATCTCTGATTAGAGTTGAGTGCTGCTCCGTGGCTTTAGTTCTTTAATTCAGTTTGACATTGATATGCCGGGTTTCAGCTGCACGGTTCAGTTTGACGTTAGCATTAGTAACGTTTTTGCTCTCTTTCCTCTCACTGCTTAATGCATCTGTCCCTCTATTTCTTTCTCTCTCTGCTGGTTGGTTATCTGCTCACTGCATAGACCTGGTTCCTCATCAAAGTTCAGGAATAAACGAAGGATTGCCGGAGAAATTGGCCTCAGTTGTTGACTTAGTCATACTGAACATGGCCTTGGATCACAGTCGCATTAACCTCCCTCTGACTAACAGACCTAATGATGCTCATCCAAAGAGATGTCCTCTAGAGGAAATAAATTCACCCTTCTCTTTTAATCTTTTTGCTCCTTTTTTCCTGTGTTAGCTTATTGGCCACATCTCCTGCTTCCACACATCTGATGTTCCTACTCTTTAATTCTCTTTCTTTTTCTACTTGCACTTTCACATATAACTTTCTGTCTCCCTTTCTTTGTTTACCTTGAAATCACCACTAACTTCCTGCCATGCTTTGTTCCCATCTTTTCACCCAGGTCCTTCACAGTCCCCGGACCCCCAGACACAAGAACCCTCTGGTGCAACGGTGGGAGGCAGGCCTGGTCAACGGCCACCATGAGGAAGATGACTGAGGGAGGAGATGTTGACAGACCGAACTGAAGGAAGGAGGACTGGCTGAAAGACTGTGAGATAAAAGGAGCGCAGTGTGAGGAAAGCAGGAACAGACTAGAGGAGGGAGCTGTGATAAAGAGGAGGAAAGGGAGAATGTGAAGTGAGAAAGAGGTCAGGGATTGAGGCTACAAAGGGGGTCAGGAGGATTGGGAGCGAGGAAAAGGATTGGTCGTGGACTGAAAACCCTGAAGAATCCTTCATCAAGGAGGAGAGTAAGGAGGAAGAGGGCCACCTATTAGTGGATAAGCACATGGCTTGCTTCTGGTGCTGGAAAACTCTGAGACTAATGAATGTAAAAAGGCAAAAATGATAATAACACTGCACTGGAGAAAAGAAAAATGTAAATTTAGTAAGAATGGGATTTTTAAACCCTAATGAACTTCTTTACCGTTGGGTATTTTTGGAATAATAATGACTTATTATTTGTTGATGAAAATAGGAGTGGAAGAGTATCTGATAGAAAATGTGTCATTGCCAGTTTTATGCCTTCATGATGTCTTACACTGAGTTACTATTTTATTACACCTGTACAATCTAAAGCAATCCCATGTCATGGCAGTGCAATAAATCCTACCTTTGTATAGCTAAGCCCGGTTCAGTTTTTAATGGCACTGTATCAGAGAGTTGTTGATTCAACTTTGTGGTCATTATAGATGTTATAGTTAGTGGTTAGGTTGTATTTGACGGCATTATAATCAAACTTGTCTCTGAAATGTTCTCCATTTCCATATATGAAGGAACTTTAAGTTAGAAATTCCTCTCAGCATAATGGAGTCCAGTTCAACACCAACACTCACTACAGTTGCTCAGCTTCATAAAGAGAATTTATTTCAGCGTTGTTGTATGTGATCATGTTGTTGAGGTTTTCCTAATAAACTGGTAACTCAGTGTATAGGCCAGTGATCTGAATTATTGCCCCAGTCTTAATCCATGAATAGCTAATTATTTTGTTATTTTCATGCATCACTACTGAAAGCTGGATTTTAGTGCAATAAAGCACTGTCTTAAATAAGTGCATAGTTGATCTGTATTTCAAAGCTGAATGATTCTGCTGTAAAATACCCACACAAATCTTTAATAATAGCTGCTCTGTTGTTAAATATCTTTCAAATGATGCAGTTGGTATTGTATTTTGGAATGAACTTGATACACACAATTAAGGTTGTCTCCTTTGTTCATTTATTCTCTTTTTGAACCTGACTGAGGCAGACATAATATACAATTCAGTGACACATTCAGTGTTAGTCTACTAACTCATGTACCACAGCAGGCAAACAGTAAAGTCCACAATGGAACCATGTCAGTCCTGTTTCTTTTTTAGGCCTGTTTGTTAACTGGAGCTTTTAGCACCAACTCTATGTTTTAGCCACAACATAAATGCCACAGATGCTCTGGTCAATTATCTTTATTTGGATCCATTATACTCTCAGTGGTCAAAGAGAAATGTGTCACCATGGATACAGCTTTGCAAGATGCTCTGTGCTAGAATTAAGCAGCATAAATGCCCCAGTGGACCTTTGTGTGTGTGTGTAGGTGTGTGTGTAGGTGAGATCAGCAGAGCACGCTTTAGTGACCTCCCAATCTCCCGTGAATAATTCATTACCTAATTCTGACTGGACGCAGCCCAGTGACATTACCGGTACATTATTATGGAGGAGCTGCAGCAACTTAAGTGCTCAAAATTATTAATAAGCTTCATTCCTCACTAGGCAGCTTTCCTCACATTGCCATGTTGCCAGGTCCAATAGCAATTTACCAAAAGTCTTGCTATTACAGCAAGTGATAAGTGATGTATAGTCTTTCAACATGTTTGAAAATGAAAGATAGCAAACAAACTACACTCCCTACAAGAAGCTTGGCACTGAGGAGTTGTGACACACAGTATACTTTCTGTTTCCTGAGAAAGAATGTCATAGTCGAAGATCAAGGATCATTTTTTTATACACAGATCACCAAACCTGGCAACTCGTCCAGTAACTTGTACTTTCCAACTTATTGCTCTCTCTCTCTCTCTCTCTCTCTCTCTCTCTCTCTCTCTCTCTCTCTCTCTCTCTCTCTTTCTGATATCTAATCTGGCTGCTTTTTCAGATATGCTGACCAACAAATAAGCCTGTACACCTGACTAGCACCTGCTCAGCTCCAAACTCATTTCCATGATATTTCATTATCACTGTCTTCCAAGTCCTGCTGGCACAAAGTCATGGAAGCTGCATTGTGTGAGACAGTCAGCATTTAGAGGCTAAGCAGCTGCTCTTGTAATGCCTCTTTGTCAAGAGGACCAAAAAGTATGAGAGGAAGTGAAGGGGATTTGTGTGTGTGTGTGTGTGTGTGTGTGTGTGTGTGTGTGTGTGTGTGTGTGTGTGTGTGTGTGTGTGTGTGTGTGTGTGTGTGTGTGTGTGTGTATGTGTGTGTGTGTGTGTCGTTTTTTGGTTTCACTGAAAGGTGTATGATTTGTGAGTGCATGAAATTTCCTGTGTCGACTCACAGTAATTTGTGTGTGTGTGTGTGTGTGTGTGTGTGTGTGTGTGTGTGTGTAGAAATAACCTCTCATCCACAGCGGAGTGTAACTAAGTCTAATCACTCAGGCACTGTAATTTAGTATAATTTTAAAGGTACTTCTACATACGTCAGTATGTATACTGCCATTTTATGTTACTTTTACTTCACTACATTTCGCAGAGAAGTATTTGAAACACTTCAAATTGAATTTGAATTCTTTGAAATAAAAGCTGCAACTTATTTTTTATTCATTATTAATTAATCATCTTATGATTCATCTATGTTAAATTGTATGATTGCCCCTTAGAAAATGTCATATCTCTTCATGTTCAGCCTACCTGTTGTGCACTGATGGAAATACATTAATTGGAAGTGTAACCAATTAACACTTTTTCTATTTTGAACATAGTAATGTTCTACTCCACCAAATTAAATTTATTTTATATATTGCTTTTACTTTGGTAAATGATTTTAATTCATATGCATATGTATATCCTATGGCTGTAGTGATACCTTTGTGTATGTGCCAGTCGGCCAATTTCAGTCAATGCAAT
The DNA here is from genome assembly GCF_905237075.1 of Dicentrarchus labrax. Taxonomy (NCBI): domain Eukaryota; kingdom Metazoa; phylum Chordata; class Actinopteri; family Moronidae; genus Dicentrarchus; species Dicentrarchus labrax. The sequence goes on along the minus strand of NW_026136721.1, from coordinate 20,535,232 downwards.
CACAATTCATTCAGTCACTATGTGTTTGATGCTATAAACACAGGCATCCAGTTTCCAGTGACATTTGTCATATGTGTTTATACTGTCAACAAACAAAAAAAGAGATTCAGAGATTATTCTTTTGATTTCCTCACATATGGGCCTTTTGCATATCATAATGCTTGTGATGTGGTTGTGTGTTGTGCTGCTTTGATGTTTGAGAGAAGGGGGAATAAAATGGAGAGACAGAGCTGAGTCATAGAGAATAAACACATAAACCCATGACAGTGTATTTCATACAGTCTGTGTTTTATTGTATTGAGAGGAGAGGACTTATCTAATACTCATTCACTGCAAACCCACGTCTATCTTTACATGCCTATTAATATGTTGTTTTGTCAATTGTTGTGTCTTAAAAAATATATTTTCTTAAAGTAAGTGAAAAAAATTGTGGTTGGGGAGAAACCTGATCTGATCCAAATGAGTTTGTTTGACCTTTTCTGAAAATCTTTAAACAAAAACCAGATACTAAGACAAATCAAAAATGGGAAAATTATATTTAATCCCAGAAAATTATTGTATAGCAAACAGGTGAAATTATACCACTTGGTATTTTTTAAATTGTTCTACAAAACCCCAAAAAATCAACTCAGATAATAAGACAAAAGTACTCAAGAATGGAGGGTGGAGGTAGTTGCACTATTCATTACCGATTATCAGTAGAACAGCAAGCAGTTGAGTGACCTGATCCCAATCCAACCATTATTTAAACAGGTTTCATACTGACACTGTCAGAACACTTGTAATTCCAGTTTTAGTGATTTTCATGTTTTAAATAAGTAATTGGTGGGAGGAAGTTCGACAAGCCAACGGTCAATGAGACAGTTTTAAAAAACAACTTGGGAAACGCTTGTAAATGTGTATGGGTCACAAACCTGTAATGTAGGCTTTGTTTTGTGTTGTTGTCTGAATGTTTTGCCATATACAGTTGGCCCGGCAAGAGGTCACATTTGCATGTGCCCTTGAAAGGTGAATTATTTTACAAGGCTGTGGTTTATATTAACAAGTGTTCCTATAAAGCCACTGACTGAGGTATGTGAACTGTTTAAAGTGAGCATCAAACATTTTTCATAATCTCAGTCATCTTCAGTAGTCATAATCTATTGAAGATGATTTGCTAGCCGACACAAGTCCTCACTTTAGTCATGACTTACTAAATTAATGAAGTGCATTTCATCAGATCAAATTAAGTTATGAACCCAAACCGGCTGGCAAATTTACAGGGTGATGCCAACACCTCCCACAGTCTTAGATTTCAGCACACACCTTCATGTTCTGCATACACTCCTTTAGCTAATACGCCAGAGACACTGCATGGGGCTTTATTAATAGGGCAATTACTGTATCATGAGTTTCAAGATTGCGAATGTCATTTAATGTAGACCTGACTCATAACTCACTGTATCATCATATATGCACACAGAGACATGCAGGGTGAGGCTGCCACAAGCCAGTCTGCCACTCATTAGCATGTTGAACTCACATCACTCGGGCCTCTTATCGTTATTCTGCCTCTTATTCAAACAGATCTGCCTAATGCCATTATCTGGAGCTGAATATCTTCAGTATGTGTGCGTGTGCTTGCGTGTGACCACACAGGAAGAGAACGAAAAAGAACTATGACTCAGACATGAATATGAGCTCGACGTCATGCAGACTTTGAAACCCTCAACTTCGTCTATCCTCACATTTCATCTTACTTTTGTCTGTGTGTATGAAAGAAAAATGAACAAATAACATTCCCTGTGTGCATGTCTGCTACTGATAGAAAGCCCCGTGCTGCCATAGAGGCCAGTAAAATGTAATAAAACTCGGAACTAATACAGAGTTGGCTTTCTGCTGCTTCCTGAAGTACAATGACAGCCTTTCTCTGCTGAGTTATTGTCCACCATAAAAACCACATAAACAGGTGGGAGGTGTATCTCCCTCTTGAGTCCTTTTACTTTTTTTCTTTTACTCAGTACTGAAGTCTCAGCACATTCACTTACAATGTAGGACAAAATAAATAAATATAGATATGAGGGCCCAAACACAATGTCCTTAGAGTTAATGCTTGTCCCATGATCACATAGTAAAAAGTCAGCCGCAGCACTTATCAGGGGTTGTTGTATTACTGTGGACACACCACGATTGCTTGACTTCACATTGCTGCACTGAACACAGGACCTGTTCTGTATGCTGCACTGTAGGTGTGCTTTTGGCATTCAAATTACATCTAAATGGTGCCCTCTGCAGAATATTTAGCAAAACTACAGCAGGCCGATTTCAGTCAATGTTGTTAGTTGTCTTTACTTTCATAATCACGACACACTGTATCATACGGGTATGCCAAAATATATTCAATTTGTGCAACACATTATTATATTTCATTAGATTATATTTCTGAATTACTCTGTAACTCAACCAGTCTGAGGTCCTCAGGCAGTAACCTGTCTCCATCTGAAAAGGACCAAATTTTTGCAGTTAGGGAATCTCAATTTCTGCCTGAATTGCAAAATCAGTGTGCACTTTTAAATGACTTCTGAACATGTATTTTTCATTGAAAGACTTTTGTTTTGTCCCCTTTTTAAATAAGGCTAATTTGTAAATGTAAAGGTGGAGTGGCAGCCATATATGATTCGAGCGTTTTAATGGACCCTAAACCTAAACTAAATTATAATTCATTTGAAAGCCTTGTTCTTAGTCTTTCTCACCCAAACTGGAAAACATTGCAGCCAGTTCTATTTGTTACAATGTACCGCGCTCCTGGACCGTACTCTGATTTTATATCTGAATTCTCAGAGTTTCTATCAAGTTTAGTCCTTAAATCAGATAAAGTAATTATTGTAGGTGATTTTAATATTCATGTGGATGTTGACAATGACAGCCTTAGTAACGCATTTATATCATTAATAGACTCAATTGGCTTCTGTCAGAGTGTAAATAAACCAACTCATTGTTTTAATCACACTCTTGACCTTGTTTTATCATATGGCATTAATATTGAACATTTAATAGTCTTCCCACATAATCCTTTCCTATCTGACCATTATTTAATAACTTTTGAATTCATACTATTAGATTATAAGCCATTAGGCAAAACTTCCTACAGCAGATGTCAATCTGACAGTGCTGTGGCTAAATTTAAGGAGGAGATTCCTTCAGTGTTTAATTCAATGCCATGTCTGAATTTAACAGAATCCTATAACGACTTTAGTCCCTCTGAAATTGATAATCTTGTCGATAGTGCTACAGGCTCACACCACGATCAACATTAGACTCTATCGCTCCTATAAAAAGGAAATTATTAAAACATAGGAGACTAGCACCTTGGTATAACCACCAAACCCGCCAGTTAAAACAAATAGCTAGGAAATCTGAAAGGAAATGGCGCTCTTCCAAATTATCAGAATATTGCTCAAATTGTCAAGATAATCTTAAAATTTATAGAAAGGCCCTCCGTAATGCCAGAGGAGCCTATTACTCAGCACTAATAGAAGAAAATAAGAATAACCCTAGGTTCCTCTTCAGCACTGTAGCCAGGCTGACAGAGAGTCACAGCTCTATTGAGCCACATATCCCCATAAACTTAAGTAGCAATGACTTCATGAGCTTCTTCTATAATAAAATTATTACTATTAGAGAGAAAATTAATCACCAACTGCCATCAACAGTTATCAGTGCTCCAAGTTCAGGGACTTCTGTCAATGTAAACTTAGATATATATTTAGACTGTTTTTCTGCTATCGATCTTCATCAGTTAACTTCAATCATTTCTTCATCGAAGCCATCAACCTGTCTATTAGACCCGATCCCAACTAGGCTGCTTAAAGAAGTTGTTCCCTTAATTGGCACTTCTTTACTGGATATGATTAATCTTTCTTTATTATCAGGATATGTACCACAGTCCTTTAAAGTAGCTGTAATTAAACCCCTTCTTAAAAAGTCCACTCTTTAGCCAACTATAGACCGATTTCTAACCTCCCTTTCCTCTCTAAGATTCTGGAGAAAGTAGTCGCCAAAGAGTTGTGTGAATTTCTACATAACAATAGTTTATTTGAGGATTTTCAGTCAGGATTTAGAGTTCATCATAGCACAGAGACAGCTCTGGTTAAAGTTAATAATGACCTTCTGACTGCTTCTGACAATGGACTTGTCTCTGTACTTGTATTATTAGATCTTAGTGCTGCATTTGACACCATTGACCATAATATTCTTTTGGAGAGACTTGAGCATCAAATTGGCATTAAAGAAACCGCACTAAGCTGGTTTAAGTCATTTAAGTCATTTATCAGATCGCTCGCAGTTTGTACATGTTAACGATGAATCTTCAATAAATACTACAGTTAGTCATGGAGTTCCACAAGGTTCTGTACTTGGACCAATACTATTTACTTTATATATGCTCCCTTTAGGCAACATTATTAGGAATCACTCCATTAACTTTCACTGTTATGCAGATGATACGCAGTTATATCTATCAATCAAGCCCAATGAAATTAATCAATTATCTAAATTACAAACATGTCTTAAGGACATAAAATCCTGGATGACCTGCAATTTTCTGATGTTAAACTCAGAAAAAAACGAAATTCTTGTTCTTGGCCCCAAAAACCTTAGAGACTCACTGTCTAAAAATATAGTTACTCTAGATGGCATTAACTTTGCCTCTAGCACCACTGTCAGGAATCTTGGAGTTATCTTTGATCAGGATTTGTCATTTAATTCCCACATAAAGCAGACCTCTAGGACTGCCTTCTTTCATTTACATAATATTAGAAAAATTAGACACATCCTATCACAGACAGATGCAGAAAAACTAATCCATGCATTTGTTACTTCAAGGCTGGATTACTGCAACTCTTTATTATCAGGTTGCCCCAATAAGTCCATTAAAACGCTCCAATTAATTCAGAACGCTGCAGCACGAGTACTGACAGGAACTAGAAAAAGAGATCACATCTCTCCTGTACTAGCTTCTCTGCATTGGCTCCCTGTAAAATGTAGAATAGAATTTAAAATCCTCCTCCTCACCTATAAAGCTCTTCATGGTCAGGCTCCTTCATATCTTAAAGGGCTCATAGTACCCTATTACCCCTCTAGAACACTACGTTCTCTGAATGCTGGGCTACTTGTGGTTCCTATAGTCTCTAAAAGTAGAACAGGAGCCAGAGCCTTCAGTTACCAAGCTCCTCTCTTGTGGAACCAGCTTCCATTTGTGGTTCGTGAGGCAGACACCCTCACCACTTTCAAGAGTAGGCTTAAGACATTCCTCTTTGATAAAGCTTATAGTTAGGGCTGGATCAGGTGAGTCCTGAACCATCCCTTAGTTATGCTGCTATAGGCCTAGACTATCGGGGGATTTCCCATGGTGCACTGAGCTCCTCCCTTCCTCTCTCTTTCTGCACTCATTCATGTCCCATTAATGCATGTTACTAACTTCACTTCTTCCCCGGAGTTCTTGTGCTTTCTCGTCTCGCAGGTTCTTGTCGATCCTGGTGGAGCCTCCTGCCATGGTCCTGCTAGATTGCCATTGCTAATACTGTTGTTGCTGTGCACCTGTCTGTCTGTCTCTCGCTCTCTCTCTCTCTCTCTCTCTCTCTCTCTCTCTCTCTCTCTCTCTCTCTCTCTCTCTCTCTCTCTCTCTCACCCCAACTGGTCGAGACAGACGATCACCCACCTAGAGCCGGAGGATCTGTCCTAGGTTTCTGCCTTTTAACAGGCAGTTTTTCCTTGCCCTTGTCGCCAAGTGCTTGCTCATGGTGGTACTGTTGGGTCTCTGTAATTAATGTTTTAAAGAGTTCGGTCTAGACCTGCTCTATTTGAAAAGTGTCCTGAGATAACTTCTGTTATGAATTGGCGCTATACAAATAAAATTGAATTGAATTGAATTGAAAAATTAATGTGTATTTATTTGTTTATGTAAGTTGGCATATGTATTGTGCCTATGTATTACATCTGTAACATGTATGTTTGTATGTATAACTTATATTGTTGTCTGTGTGTGTGTGTGTGTGTGTGTGTTTTTCCTTGTAAAGCACTTTGTAATCTCTGGTTTTGATACATTACATCAGTATCATCAATACAGTGTATAAATAAATGTTTTTATTAATACTACCCTGTGACTGTAAAAAGGTCATGTTCAAAGCTTCATATTTAGTTAAAAGTGTACAGACTTTGTTTTTACAGAATGTAAATGTGTACTCCAAATCTGCAAATAGCACTCTGAAGTAATTTGTAATATTAGTAAAGCCTGAACAACAAAACAATCTCACTTTCAAAGTCGATTTAGTAACTGTTGTTAAATTCCTTGACAACTGGTCAAACTGTATAGTGGAAAGTTCCAGAGCAGCTACTAAAAGGACTTTGTGGTTGTGGATTGTTTTGTCATCATTTCCAGGTTAAGAATAAACTTGTGTAAGCGTAAGTGAGGTAAGTTATTCACAAACCACATGCAAACTTTATAATAACAATAAAAATAAAAATCTGTATTTAGAATCACTGGTTCAGTAACATGTAAGATCAAATAAACATTACATCCTCTCAAATTGTACAACTTTATTGCTACACGTGAAATAGGAAGTGAAAAAATAGCTCTTCCTGTCCAACTGATGCTACACTAATAAACTCAGATAAAGTACAGAGAGAGTGAGAGACAGAGAGAGGGAGAGAGAGAGAACAAGGATTTCTAATGGATCGGATGGATCGGGGTTGTGAATGTGGAGAGTGAGTTCCATAAAGGGGGTCTGGAGGACGTATCTGTAGTTGTGTCCTCACTGGCCCACTCCTGCAAATACACAAACACGCACGTACAAGCTGTTAAAGATGTCAACAAATTTCCTGTGGTATATTCAAATCATACCACCACTTGTATTGTTATATAGGTTGCCCTATGTCTGTGTACCTAAATACAGCACAGCACTGCTGATACATACTCCCAGAAATTCCCAGAACATGAGTGTAACTATTAAACTATTTCCTTAAAATACATATATATATATATATATAAAAACATGTATGCATATATACGTATATGTATATATACATGTATGTGTATAGACATACATATATAATAATATTGTTATTATTTCGACCTTCTTTGCCCTATTTATTTCATTGTATTGTAATTGTTATCATTGTATTCTATTTTTGAATTCATTTTTAATCCGTTCTGTCTTAATATCATCTTATCAATCATCTGTGAAGCACTAAACTGCATGAAAGGTGCTATACAAATAAAGTTGATTGATTGATTGATTGAATTTCTGCTATTTCCTCCCGTTCTAATCTAATCCGTCACTTCCCACACTGTCAATGTCCCTATATTTACTATTTCTGATGTCAATCAATCCTTTAATGCTACTCTTTGACTATCCTTGCAAGTCTGTGTTTCAGACCTCCAGTGTGTCCAAGGACAACATGCTTTACTCTACCAGTATCCAGCCTGCAGAGAGAACCTGTCCTAGGAGTCAAATCATCAAACCTCTGTTAACCTCAATCAATGTTGTTTACTGGACGAATGTTAAACAAGTTTTTAAACGTTATTTGCTGTTGCCAATTCAAAAAAGGAAAAAGAAAACCGCTTATGTCTTTGCTGTGCAGCAACATTATGTAATATAACAAGACATGATTGACAAAAACTATGCGTCACAAGGACACTCCAGATCACTGCTGAGACTGAGACACATCTGATATTAAATATTCAGTTCCTGGCTGTTTTCATGAGTGCTGGTTAGTCTTTCCATCAGCTGGTGATGACAGCGTTCTGTTCTCTAAGATGGCTGTTCAGTAACATAGAGAGAAAGAGAGAGCCTGGAGAGAGCCTTTAGTCTAATGAGAGCCCTTCATCAAGCTAATTAATGAAAGTGATTACAACTAATGAGAGGCGGATCAAAAACCTGCGCAACAGCACTAATAAGGAATATGTGTGGGTTGACAGTATGTTTGGCAATTGGTGTACACGTAGTCATATGTGTGTGTGCATGCATGTATGTGTGTTTGTTTACAGCAAAGGGATCAGTGATGTTTACAATTGTTTGTCACAGTAAATCTGCAGGACAAACATTGAGGCTGCAAAAATACCAGAAATACCAAAAGAAAGAGGACGATGAAGAGAAAAACATCTTAATGTCTTTCTGTGTTGAAGTGAATGCTATTGCTATTGCAAAGTTTTACATGTTTAAGTGTGGTGATATTCTATATTTTACCTACTGTCAACAAATGCCATGAAAAGATCCAAACCAGCAATTAATTGATCCCAACAAGTATTGTGTATCCAAAGCCTGATTCCTTCATTATGACAAACATGGGCACTGCAGTTAGTTTTGAGCCTGCTGCTCTAAATACTCCAAACACCAAATGGATATTATTCCACTGCAGAAAAGTCTCTATCAAATGTACTTTTGAAGTGAATTTTTTTGAACTCATGTTCAGCTTAGAAAAATATTTAGCCTGAAACTATACATAGATGAATTTATATTTGTGACCTATTTACGTCTTTTGTAGGAACCAATGGGATCGATACAGAATGCCACAGACAGTCTGGGGAAGTCATAAAGAATTGAGAGACAGATTAACACATTGTTGGTTTTGGTCTTTTCATGCAATTTGTTGACAAAAACAAAAACCCAGCCAGTTTTATCCTTTAACTCAAAGTGCTGTAGTGGAAAGGTAAGTATAAAGGGAAAAGGAAGCTATTACAAGCTTAAGTATTGATGAATATTTACCTGAGAGGTGAAGCTTGTGCGCCTGAGTGTAAGGTCTGCAAAATAAAAGACAAAAAAAGGAAGCACATTGTCAAGCAGTGGTTTGTCTCTGTATATCTCTTTACTCTGCAGAAAAAATCGCTTTGAAGAAATTAGAAATTAAAAACTGAATGAACTAGCTATGATAGTCAACTCACCCACAACATGGTCCTTAGAATGAACTTGAGTCCAGAACTGTGATTCTTGTCTGAAACAGTTTAACACAGCAATATTTTATACCACAGTATGAATGCTGCAATGCAATACTGATTTTTTATGTACCAAGTTATATGAAAATCAGCTCGATAACCCCAAATCGAAGCTGTGCAAAGACAAGCCTGTAATGTGAAATGGATCTTCAGATTGTGGGAAGGAAGGATGAATGAAGTCAAATACTTTTCTCTGCTGGCCATTATACACTTTTAAACTAAAAATATATCATATTCAAGCAAATTCTGAGCAATTCTAAATACTTTATTATGTTGCCAACTTGAGGAAAATGTCTGCTGTTGAAGCTGCCTCTAAATATTGTTCTAATGTGTCACGGCTGTCACAGTGTTCACAGTAAATCTCACTCGTCTATGGAAAAAGAAAAACTTATTCTGAAAAAGATAAACTGTGACCATTTACTGGTCTAAACTTTGCCATCTTTAAGACTAATGAGCACTAAAAACACAGTACCTACACACACCTTTTTTTCTTTTCCTCCGCTGTTTCTTTTACTACAAAGAAGGGGGAAAAGAGAAGAAAGAGAGGATATGACACATTTCAGAAAAAGGAAGACAATTATGACAGCAAATGCATCAGTGAGAAAGCAGAGATTCACATGTGAAATACCTCTCCTGTGTGCCACCACAGCTATGACTGCAACTGAACAGAGGAACAAAACCACAGCGGAGAAAGAGCCCAGTACAAGAGGCCAGTCTACATTAGACACACCTAGAGACATCACACTGGCATTATTGTGAGATACCAAAAGGACAGTGAGATATATATATATCTCTATTCACTGGAGTGCAAGTCAGGGTAGGTGTAGCTACTTAAATTCATTATGGATTTCCCTACATGCATATGAATTTCGCTGAAAGCCATAATAATGGCCTGCTAGGTCTACTCTACCTGGTGATGATGAAGGGGGGATTCCTGAAAGATGAGAGAAGAATCAAACAGTCACATTTTTTTGTTAAATCTAACCAAACCACACACATACAATGGAAATAATGAATGGTAAATCTGTACCTCTGGTTACAGCCAAAGGAAGACTGCGCTCAGAGTTGCTCCATTTCCTTCCTAGGAGGACACTGTACTGGCACTGATACCAAGCCATTGGAGTGTCCTGGACAGGCACTGAGAAGGTAGCCTGATGGTGGATTAAGGGGGCCTGGTGAGTGGCAACAGGAAGTTCATTGTCAGCCAGGTAGAGGAAGAACATGGCGCCAGGGTACGCAGGAGACGCTGCGCAGAGCAAATGCCACACTTCTGTCTGCTGCTGGAGAACAAGGGTGGGCACTGGTAACGTGTCTGGAAACAGACCAAATCAGAGGGAATGTTAGCGTCCAATAGGCTCCCATGTTTATCAATTATTGTTCTCTGGTTCAAGCTTCTCAAATGTGAATATTTGCTGGTTTATTTTCGTCCTAACAGTAAACTGAATATTTGGGGTTTTTGGACTGTTGGTCAGACAAATTCAAATATGTGAAGTTCTACTTGAAATTGTGAGGGTGGATTTTTTTCACTATTTTCAGACATTTTAGAACAAAATGTCTTGATTAATTGTGAAAGAAATCAGCAGATTAATAAATAATGAAAATAATTATTAGCTCTCCCCAATTTTTGCGAGCACTGTAACACTTAATTTGTCATTAAGTTCTGCTGACAAATGTGTACTCATCTCTTTTGCTAATTATATCCATGCATACAGTAATTAATAAAGTGGAATATTTTCCTGTTATATTCTGAAAAATAAAAAAAAGATTGTTTTTGATCAATTGAGCTCTACCAAATTAATTAAAAAAAAACGCTTAATGTACAGATGCAGGCCAATAAACATTAGTTTCTAATAAAGATTTAAAGGAAGTCAACAACAAGGTAAAACTCAACAGGGATGCTGTTCCAGAGGTTCAGTCGGGACCACTTTTGTCAAAAGAACTTTTATTTCCAAAGCAGAATGTTACATTTGGCATTATGGCCCTGTTCTGGGACCTCCTTGAGCTTGACTTCATGGCCTGCCTGAACTAACGCTGTGCTTAACATGTGGGCCATGAGAGTAAAAAGTCTTGTTGAACATCTTTACCTGTAATAGTGATTTGAACCATGTTGCTGACAGTTGAATTAATCAATCCCCTTTTTTTGGTGATCTGGTAAATGCAGGTGTACCCGCCCTCCTCTCCTCCCGTCACTGGCCCCACAGTGAAGACTCCCGGCTGGGGTTTAGGGTCCGATAACAGATTGGCTTTAGGTTGCAGGATAATGGATGTTGCCCCTGTTCGCTTAGCAGTCCTCAGCAAAAGGAAGGTCACTGGTTTGTTGTTGTAGCTTGACTGGGGCTGAGACTGGGACCCCAGGGGGGGAACCAAGCAGCTGAAGGATAGCATGTCACCTCGTTTTACCACACCAGTCGAGGGCTGCACAGACAATACGGGAGGAGGGACAGAGGGTATGGAGGGAGCAGATGCAGCAACTGGAGAAGTACAGAAAGGGAGAGGAAAATAAAAACGATTATCTCTATATTTCTGTGGCCTCATTACTTTTATTCATTTAATTCTAAGAAACAAATTAAATAAAAACCTACAATAATGTGACCTTGGTTTGCCACAGTTGCGAGTCAAACTTCCCTCTCTAACCGTCAACGCTGGAAGCCAGTATGCACAGTGTTTGATGTCTGCGTGTGTGTGCATGTGTGAGGGTGTGTGGTTTCTAAATGAAGAGCAGGATGTAACTACCACTAAACACACCCACAGAGTAGAGGACAATAAGAGACCACAGAGAGCACCTGCATGCTGCAGTGTGCCTTGAGGGTTGTAGAGGAGCGGATAGGAGTGTTTATTGTTTCATATCATACGTAAAATCAGACCAGGGGGCAGATTTACCAGATCAACTTCTGTTACACTTTTAATAAAATGTGGAGTTGCAGTCTAGACCGCATCTTCTCTCTGCTTTGTCATCTATTAGTCCAGGGTCTTGCTTCTTTCTATCTATTACAATAATAGTTTATGTGATATGTCTTTTTTTTTTTAAAAATACCAACATGTAGTGTATATAATAGATACAAATAATATACAATACAAGTAATATAGACACCTTTTTGCAGGTCCAGCTGCAAATAGGGACTGAACGCACTGTAACGTCCATCTCGGTTCTTGTACAGACAGCAATAGAGTTCAGCTTGGTCTGAATCAGTTTCCTTTAACCTCACAGTGAACCGGACCTCCTCAGCACCAGACTGCTGCTCCTGAGCGTCCACCTCAATGAATGAAAAGAAATACAGAGAAAAATAAAATCACAGGACTGCCCAGTCGTAGCACAAAACACAACAGAAAACACACACATCCTCAAAAAAATGTACCTGCTCTCTGCTTCGGTACAACATGAACACAACCCCATGGTGGCCTTCTGGGGCCCGGCAGACCAGAACCACAGAGTTCTTTGACCTTAAATGAATGCTAAGTTCAGGTGCCGGAAGAGTGGGAGAGGAAGTGGAAGCTGATAGTCTTCCTAGACAAGGGAGGGAAATAATGTACAGCAGAAGTCAGTTTCACAAATTCCTTTTAAGCAGCATGGAGCAACAATTCAACAAAAAGTAATAACACAGCTGTGATTGCAGCATGTGGTGACGCCCACTTTGGACCGGTGATTGCAGTCGATGAGAAAAATTGTGAAACTTGAAATAGAGATACTGCCTGTAACTTCAATTTTGAGTACATTTCCAAAAGCCAGTTCTTCTGTGTTAATGATTGTACACCGCTCAACCATAACATTATGACCACCTGGGCTGCCTGACTGGGCCCTATACCCAACAAACTGTGTGTTCTGACACCTTTCTATCAGAACCAGCATGAACTTTTTCAGCAGTTTGAGCTACCAACCCAGTCTCATACACAAACGTGCCCTGACTACGTTGGTCCAAAGTGCCAAAACGTAGAGGGGTTACAGAAGCTCGTCTGATGGATCGGACCACACAGGCCAGCCTTCACTACCCATGTGCATCAGTGAGCCTTGCCCGTCCATGACTCTGTCTTCGGTTCACTACTTTTCCTTCCCTAGACCACTTTTGATAGGTACTGACCACTGCAGACGGGAACACCCCACAAGAGCTGCAGGTTTGGAGATTCTCTGACCCAGTCGTCTAGCCATCACAATGTGGCTCTTGTCAAAGTCGCTCAAATCCTCACGTTGCTGACTTTTCCTGCTTCTAACACATCAACTTTGAGGACAAAATGTTCACTTGCTGTCTAATATATCCCACCCACTGACTTCACCTGTCAGTGGTCATAATGTTATGGTTGATCTGTGTTCAATTTCACCATTGTCCTTCTTCTTGATGAAAACAGAATCAGTAAATAATTTCTGGTGAAAATGAATTGTATATTACTTTAGTTGCCAGACAAAACAAAAGAAAGAATGTTTAGAAACACCTCTAGTATGACACTTACCCCAGAGTTGTAGAGAAGTAAATAGCAGAGTGTATATCCAAAGTGACTGTCCACCACTAACAACCTGCATCTTTGACACAAGAAGAAGACTAAATGGTTGGAGTAAGAAAGCACCTACAAGCCTCTTTGCTCTCTCTCTCTCTCTCTCTCTCTCTCTCTCTCTCTCTCTCTCTCTCTCTCTCTCTCTGTTGTCTTAAGTATGACATCCTCTTGAAGACAGAACGATGGGGGAAGTTGAACTTGTAAACACACTTCCTTTTTTGGAATCCACTGCTTTGTGGTATGAAGAGAATAAATAGCATGCGTCTTACTAACTCACATGTAAAAGATATTTTTGTGTCTGCAAATGAATGTAGACACAGCAAAGAAAATATTTTCTTATATATCATCCAGTGCCATTAGGATGTTATAGATCTGCTTGATAATAAGCTGCTTTTAAGTTCTCCTCAAACAGAACAAAATTAGTGAGAGAGATGTAGCCTCCCACATTAGTTTCATTTTCTGTGATATAGAAATGGGGGGGGGGAAGTAATACTGTAAATTTTTCAACTGTTATGAGTCAAGCTGGAAGGTCCGGTGTGTAGGATTTAGTGGCACCTCCCTCACTTCACCCTCCCCTTCCAAGCACAAAGGAGCCCAATGGCAGAATGTATAAGACTGACAATTCTGTTCATAAGATTCACAACCTTCACTGTTAACCTGCCAATAGCATAGACAGTTGTGGAATAACTCAATCTTATCAGATGAACCCGAAGACTACATCTTCTCAAATACAGGTATACTGATGTGTATCAATTTGGGGCTCCTTAACAAAAAGTTAGAGATCCACTGTATAGGACTCTACACAAAAGCCTGCTCTTTGTTGTATGGAAGAAGGCTTAAAAGTGTGGGGAAAATGTTTGTGGCAGCCACATCTGTAGATGATGGAAGCAAAAAGAAATTGGATAATAGTGACCAAGAATTAGGTCATTGATAGATGGAACAAGATGTTAATAAATCGTATCAACAACTCCAAACTTAGTTTGGACAACAGAGGGACTACAACTCAAGCCTAAAGGAGAGTTGAAGAGTGAATAATACATTTAATTTATCTCAAGGTGGTAAATATTCCTGAAGACCATTTAATGGGGATTTAAATCACATTAGTCTGGGAACTTCCACAAGCACCCAGCAAAATGAAGACTCGTATTTTATTATCAATTCAGCAAAAGGAAAATTGTCTCTACTAGAATTTCATTGGCAGTAAAGCAAGTTAGAGGAACAGTAAATCTAATCTATCATAAAAAATATTCTCAAGTTGGAGCCTTCAGAGTGCCCTGCCTATCACAAAGCAAAGACAGACAATGACAGTACACACATAGCAACATAACAATAAAATCTACAAAAAGATAGAAGAGAAGACAAACAAATTGTTACTTTGTCTTTCAAAAATCAGGTGCTCGTTGAAGTGTGTCTTTCCCACCCAGTATACACACAAGCATTTACAGGGAAGCAAACATGACGCACGAGAAATACAGAAGAGGGTATATTTTCTACGAATAAGATGAACAGTTGTTCTTTATAAATGCCACAGATTAACATTTTCCCAAAACAAAAAATCCACCCATTTCAACCATGATTATTTGCAGAAGGGTGTAAGTGAAGAGACACATTTATTTTATTTATGTATTACAGGGCACAGTAGAGATTACATGACATGCTGCCACCTAGTTTTAAATGCAACTCTGGGATGTGTGTGCATCACCACTGCTCCTTAAATCCTCCAGAAATTCACCGCTTATTTACAAAACAAACCGTGGGTTACGTGTCAGCATCATAATCCCTATCAGCCTACAGTGCAATACAGAATAGGATTTATCTTTTTTCCAAGACAGTAGAACAGCATCTTCTCATAAATCAGTGATTTTACACGTGGTCCCTGTGTGTGATTGGGGAACTGCTACTTTCTGTTCCACTAGTAGGAAGATACAATCTAAGACTACTAATTTAAGCTCTGTAAAATGCATGCCTATCCATTTTCAGTAAACCAGAGAAATGTGAACTAATATTCACAGATGAAACCTTGTCACATGCTGTTGTTCTGCTTCGTTCGCAACTTCCTTTTTCCTTCTAAATCAAAATATTTTTACAGTTGTGGAGCTGTCTCACAGTGACAGGGTACAGCTATTTTACAGATATTTTAATTAAATCTCTTTATAAATAAAATATATCTAGACCTCAACTTGAAAACAACTAAAGATGTGGCTAAAGATATTTGTTAAGATAAGACTGATTTCTTCGTCTCAAACCATTTCCATAATTGAAAGAGTGAGCTTCCTTGGCACAGAGGAAAATGCAGATGGTTTTGGCCAGGGAAGAGGCACATTGATCCCAGAACATCAACATTGCAGACCTCGGTTAAAAATAAAATCAGAACAGAACTGTTGTGAGAGAACAAGTTGACAATGTGACAGAGTCTGTGGTAATCTGATTAAATGAACATTTGTTAATTAAAGTTTAAATATAAGTTAAATATAAACTGACATGTTAGGGGCTGGAAACACTTTATTTTAGCAATAGATATTTCATCTAATTTAATAAATGGTTTAAAACACCTTATAATGTAGTTGTAAGCAGATGTAAGTGTTTATTAGTGTATTTGTCAACTATATACAGATAATGAATGCAAATATAACTAACTAATATACATGTTTACACACTGCACTGAAATGGGTGAAACGGGTCAGTCAGTTTAAAAACAGTTGTGAAAGCTATTGCCCACAACTGATAGAGGGCGATGCTGGTTTGTTTGTTGGTGCTTTGGTCCGGACTGAAATATCTCAACAGCTACAGACATTGATGGTCCCCAAAAGCCGAACCCTACTGACTTTGACGATTCCCCAAGATTTCCAAGGTCAAAGTTTTCATTTATCCTGTGAAAAATTCAGGTTCAAATGTGTGGCTTTGCACGAAAGTCATCTACGGACTGCCATGAAATTTAGTACAAACATTGTTGTGCCCCTAAGAATGAATTGTATTGGTGATCCCCTGACTCAAGCGCCACCAGCAGGTCTTTGGTTTATGACTGAACACGCCTACTTGCAACAAAACTAATGAAATTCCTGTCAGTCTCAGCTGTACTTTTAAACTGTGTTTATTATTGCTAATGTTGGCATGCTAATATGCTAAACTTTGATTGTGACCATGGTCAGCATTATACGTCCTTAAAGCTCCAGTGTGTAGGATTTAGTGGCATCTACAAGTGTAGTTGCAGATTACAACTCCCTCACTTCACCCTGCCCTTCCAAGTGCAACGTGGTGGTTCAACATGGCGGACTCCATGGAAGGCCACCCACAGCGTCTGTAGACATACAAGGCTCTCAGGTTGGATTAATGAGAACATATGAATAGTATTTCTGGCAATAGAGCCTCCTAAATGTTACACACTGGATTTTTAATAACAGCATGTAAGCATGTCAACAATAGCATTTCACTCAAAGACAAAGAACTAGTTCACAGTAAACTTTTAGTTAAGGTGAGTTATAATTGCCTGTCAATGTTTTGGATTTAACTTCCTGTGCTCTGTGACAAATTGCTTCCCACATTGGTTGCTATGGCAATTAGCTACTCTACAAACACAACAGATGAAAAACTGACGACAAACCGAGTGGGAGGTCAAGGAAAAGTGGACTTCCATACAATACTGGCGACGGGAAGCACTTAGGCTTCCGGGTTGGGACTTGGTCCATCTGTCCATCAGCATCACTCCTCCTCTCGCGCGCAGCAGCATCAGCATCCACGAGCTCTTGTGTCACACGCGCGCAGCCCGACCTGTTTCCAGACAACATGGTGCTGTCGTGAGCCACGTCGGGGTAAAACATCCCGAAAGAAAGAAGAGGAAGAATAAAGCAATAAAGCGATGGATGAAGACTTCGCTCCTGAGCCGGAGCGTCTGCTGACGTTGGTGAGGAAACTCAGAGAGGTGTTTGATGTGTGTGACGAGGACTCAGACGGGTTTATCCGCCCTGAACACTTGGTGCACTTGGGTTCTCAGTTTGGACAAGAAGAACAGGTGAGAACATGGTTGTGTCCCAGTATTTTTCTTGCATTTATGTGTGTCGTTTTTCTTAACTATCTAGACTGCCCTCTGCTATTACAGTGAAGTAAGGTGCTGATAGACTTGCCACACAATCTCATTATCTTCTGAAACTAAATGAACAACTGTATTTTGCCTTGAAAAGATATAATTACGGTCTTTCACGTTGCTATGTGATGAAAAAGCTTCATCTTTTATTTAGCACTTTTATTTTTGCACACACGAGAGGCTAATTGGGAAGAGCTCATCTGGACATATTGCAGAGGAGGTTCCTAAGTTCATTTTTCCAGGCTGGTGCCAAAGCGTTGCTTACCTGTGCAGTGGGAACAGTGGGAATAGTTAGGACAGTCCAGCAAAACAGCCTCATTCTCCTTCACCTCCCTGATTTGAAAGTTTGGGTACAATAGTAATAGTTGTCAAGTTGTGCTGGAGCAGGAGAGTAACTTTAATGTTCACTGGGCGTACTGTCTGGTGTAAATATGGTATTCACTTTACCACATTTTCCCTACATTTGAATTCCAAGTGCAGAATATTAGACACCTGATGTGGTAAGTCAGGTTAAAACCGCCTTCCCTTTGATTTGACAAAATCCAATAATACAAGGAGTTACAGCTGACAGACAATGATGACTATTGGAAATATTTACATGTGAACAGTGCAGATTGGGCCCGCAGAGGTAAATCAATATAAAGAGAAGACTGATAACTTGGCCACTCTGATATATATTAGCTCACATTAGCTTACTGACAAAATATGGGTATTGGTCAATATGTTGTACGTCTGTCATGAATATTTTTTGGGGCGTTTTAAAATCTGTTTGGTTTCGTAGCTTCAAAGCTTCTACTGTTGCCATGGGAATATTTTTTTAGGAAGACAAGTCAAAACAGGCAAGCTTTGCATTTCTGCGTCATCAACCTGATCAGAGCGTATATTTTTCAGAGGCAAATTTCTCATATGAGCTCCAGAGAGTGTCTGATAAATCAGGTCCAGACACTGTCTCTTACTACAAGTACTCATATTAGTTTAGGCAAGGTATGGAGAAACTATTTACTCACTAATGTGAGTGGAGAGTTGTGTTACCGTATCTCAATCCGTGTGTGCGTAATCAGATTCGTAAATGTGCAAAATGATCTGTAAATATGTACTGAGATTTGTGAATGTGTACAGGAATCTGCAAATGTGTGTTCAGAATCCATGTGTGCGTAATCAGATTTATACAAATGTATTGAGATTTGCAAATGTGTATACATGTAATTTAAATCTGTAAAGGTGTATATAGATCTGAAATTGTGTGAACAAATCTGTAAATGTGTGAACAAATCTTGTGTGAACAAATCTGAAAATGTGTGAACAAATCTTGTGTGAACAAATCTGTAAATGTGTGAACAAATCTGTAAATGCAGACATAAATATTATGTGTATTATGTATTGTGCTTCAGTAGCTGTACAGCCTACATACCACCAGTCGGTGGTAGTGTGACATTGCTGCGCTGTTTATCGTTTTTCAATCTACTTTAGATGAAACCAAAGCAAAAGCCACGTGTAAAAAGAGCCAATTGAGAGTCCTGCCTGAGTTGTACCCGTTGAATTGTCTGTATTTCAAGCTTGGACCAAATACTTTGACTCTCAGCCATTAATGTATGTCTGCATTTACAAATCTGATTACGCACACATGGATTCTGAACACACATTTGCAGATCCCTGTACACATTCACAAATCTCAGTACATATTTACAGATTATTTTACACATTTACAAATCTGATTCCGAATTTGAGATACGGTTACACAACTCTCCACTCACATCTGTAAATTGTTTTGCTACAATAACGGGTTCATGCGAGGGGTGTCGCCTGCTTACAGCATGCATGAGGAGGATGACTCATTCGTAATAATGACTGTTTTTGCATTGATATCAGTGCTACATGTATTTGGGTGTATGCGTGATACTTGCAATAGTACGGTAGCATTCAGGTCAGCGTTAATATGTTTTGGGTTTTTTTTGGTGGGGGTTGGGGGGGTGGCTTTTATTGGCTTTGATCAAAAGTGACAGCTGAATAGTGACTCAGCATTGTTATATGTTGTTTGACGTAATTTAGAATGTGACAACATTACATAAATTGTTGTTTTGTTTTTTTACTGTAAAATGTCTGTATCCTAGTACATATCCTGTTAACAATTCTTCAATAACCACATTTAAGGGATTCCTATCAAAAGTGTTTGATTGTATTATGTGTTAATCTTTACAAAAAAATATATATATATCCTTGTCAGATTTTTATACTCTAAAATGCCAAACTCCATTATTGGTCGAGATTTAAAGAGTATATCCAGAACATTTTGCATTTGAAGTGTATATAATCCTAGACTGGCGACCTGTTCAGGGTGGGGTGCGCTATGCCTCTCATCTAATCTCTGCTGAGACAGCTCCAGCCTCTTGCAACCCTGAACAGAGTAAAAATTGAATCCAAAGAGGGTATATTGATTGCCACATACATTTGACCTCCTTCACATCCCTGCTTGAGGATATCATTGGAAAATGACCAGGACAGCCTCTCTCTTTCTCTGCTGTCATTCCGCACTGAGGCTAAACTGTAATGAAACAAAGTCTACAGTCTGTATGCCATTATTGTAATGATGTAATGTAAGCTTAAAATAGGATCATTTCTTTTTGAAGCATAGTACATTATAAAAGACATGCCAACAAAACAAAGTGGAAAATACTATGGCATCATCTCTATTCGACTCAAAGTGCTCAGTTTGTGATGAATAAGGGATATTATCGGTTGTATTTTAGATGTTTTTCATCACAGTGGACATCCCTCAAGC
This sequence comes from Dicentrarchus labrax, assembly GCF_905237075.1. Classification (NCBI taxonomy): domain Eukaryota; kingdom Metazoa; phylum Chordata; class Actinopteri; family Moronidae; genus Dicentrarchus; species Dicentrarchus labrax. The sequence goes on along the minus strand of NW_026136721.1, from coordinate 20,514,916 downwards.
CTCTCTGTGTCTCACTGCAAGTCGGGGTAATTGAACACTGTCGTTGATTGGCTCCCCAGTGTTGTGTTGCTCGTCAGCAGGAACATTGTGTAGGCACTGATTAGGTCCTGCGGGAGGCTTTCCACTGACCTGGGAAATCGGTTGATAGGATGAAGTAGATGCAATTTGTATCTCAAGGACCTACATGTTAGTAGATCCTATACAGTATAATGCAGTACATTTCACACTTCATACTGCACTACATTACCATTTTATTTATTTTTAATCGTTTTTAGATAGGATAATTACATTTTGCAAGTAGTGTGATGCTGAGATTCTACACAAAAACCTCAAAACGATTAATTCTATGAAGATCATGTGACCCAAATTATATAGAAATAGACAAACACATGCACATTACATCTACTCTGTTTGATGTACCATATTAAGCAGTCCCCTAGTTCCACTGCATGTGTTGCCCTCTCATGTCATTGCCCTATATGAGCAAATCCCCCTGGTTGCTTTGTGGCAATCTGACCTACTATTGTACACAGTAGGTGCCACTCTCCCAGTTGTACAGTCACGTGGCAATGTGCACACACTCACGTAACCCTACAGTTTTCTCCGCTGACTAGGGCTGGGCGATAAATTGATTTTATCGATTAATTCGAATTTGTAGTAAAACACGATTTATTTTTAGTTAACTTAAAATCGGTTTTCTCTTGAACTTCCACAACACCGGCGCTTCCTTTGGACTCCTGTAGGTCAGGAGTGCGCTGACCCCTCCCCCGCCTCTCCACAGATAAACACAATATGGCAGCAAGCCAGGATGAGCTCGTCCCCAAACAGGCACAGTGTCGTCGGTTGTTTGGAACTGGTTTGGTTTTGTGGCGTCCGACAGCGAACAAACCACGACCCACTGCAAAGTTTGTTTGAAAGCTGTTGCAACCAAAAGTAGCAGTACGACCAATTTATTCCAGCACCTCAAGCAGAGGCATGTAGCCGAGTGGGAGAAATGTTGCTCTCTGCGAGATATACAGGACCGCAGCCCACAAACACCCGCTAAAAAACAGTCTACAAAAAAACCGATTAAAATCGTAAATCGGGTTTGGTGTGAAAAAAATCTATTTTATTTTTAAGCCATATCGCCCAGCCCTACCTCTGACCTCTTTTCTTTCCCCTTTTCTTTCCCCTTTACTTTGTCCTTAACAACTTAGGACAAGTCAGAAACAATAATCTAGGCTGTCAGCAGTCTTGAACGGGGCCAATCGACATATACAAATCTGTTGAAATTGGGTTTGATCCAAATAGATAGAGTGATCTAAATCCTCCAGTGACCTCAATGCAGAACACCTCAAAATGCTTTAATCAGCAGCAGCACTATACATGTGATGCATTTACCAGGATGATGGTGGATAAAGGGTGTGAGATGACCAATGTGAGTGTGTGTGTCATACGTTTTAATAACAGGCAGTGCTCATTTAAATAAAAATAATTCCTGAGGCAAGTATTGTGTATAGTTGCACACTATTTATCTATTGTTGCTATTGTAACACTTCACCTCTCATAGTTGAAGCATCAAGATCCAACCTCCAAAGAACCAAAGTTGTTTTTTTTTTACTTTGGAAAACCCCTGAAGTTGTTTCCATTTCAGTCACAGACTTTTGCTAAAATTAGTGCTGTTAAAATTGAAGTGGCTGTGGGTAGCTTGCAAAGAGAATAATGCATTATTCAGCCGTGGTGCAGAGTGCTTAAAGGCAGCAGCCCTCTTCACTGATGTGAATGTGGGAGGATTGTGAGTCAGGGCGTGGATGTACTTGGTCATGCTTTGACTACTTTCATGATACAAATGTCTGATATTGCACATGAGGTGTGTTAGATTCGTTTAGTAAACCATCCCATTGCCCTCAGTTTTGTTTCAGGCTAAAAGTTATTGACATATATATTTTAATTGTAGACACTTTTGACTCAGTGAGGGCCTGAGGATGGCGTCCTCCATCTGTTGGTTTGTCAGCAGGTTTGTGAAAAATACAGCTACTGGTCAAATGTCCATGTAAATTATTGTATATTGTCATGTTTCCCAGAGGAATATTTTCTAATGATTTTGATTACCTCTTGCACTTTCTTCTTGTGTAATTAAGACAAAGTTTCCACTTCTACTCAAGAAAATATCAAAGTGTAATGGGCCCACAAGGTTTGATTCCTGTTCATTTTCATGAACACCATTAGGACAAAATATTAAACACATTAAAACCCCTAGGTGATAAAGGTAATAAAGCATCTTGATTTTAAAGGATTTCTCTACTAATCTTCATACATTATCAAGACAGACTTAACACTCAGTACTCCTAAGGCAAAACCAGAATAGAACCATCCATACTAGTATGTTGTTTGGTCAAACAAACACTTTAGCATTCTGCAGACTCCAGTGAGGCTATAAACATATCTTCAAAATGACAAAGACAGAAACTGCTTTCATTTAGTCACCTATTGTTTGTACTATAATCCTACAGGGTTATACTATTTTCACATCCCATGTGACCTATTTTACATGGCATCGCATAGTAGACGTTCTGAAGGAAAGTTCAAATGTGTTTGTTGAAAGAAGCTTCTGTGGTCTGTTGTTTGAGAGACATAAGTTGTTATTAATATAATATACAGCATTGAATGCATAGTGTAGCTCTATTTGAAAACATTGTGGTTGCATTAACAATGAAAAGAGAATAGATGCAGCATGGCAGAATATTCTGACTATCAAACTATCATACTTAATATGTAAAGAGCCTTGATGCAGTATTGAAAGTGAGGATGAGTCATGTACTAGTTTGTACTCATCAGCCACCTCTATCTGGCAAACTAATTGGTGTATTGTGGCAGTGGGGGCACAGACCTCACATACAAACTCACACATACTAGGGTTGCACAATATGGAAAAAATATATGAGGATTATTTATTGCAATATGTTTCACGATTAGTGGGAATTATCATTTTTGGAAAAACACTATTAAACTGATTATGATGTCACATTTTCGGTACCAGTCTTTCTGTCTTCTATCTGTAGAACAAGATTTGTTGACCAGGGTATCTCTGCAACTCTACAGTACTTCGTACATTATAATGCTGTTTTGTCACAAATTATACCTTTATCAAAAAATTCCAACTTCTATTGCACTTGCGAAATAATACTACAATTAACTGTACAGCCCTAACACATACGCACACATGCAAATACATGTTAAAGAGGCTAACATTGTTGGAATGACGCTAGATATCATAGGTCATTTTTTAATAGCCTACTGACACCAAAAACATACTGTGTTTTTGTACTTTTATAAATTTATAAAATTAACATGTGCCCAGCAAGCACAGAATATATACAGTGTACATGCAGTTCTTTTTGCATCAATTATGTTGTATGTTACTAGTCATTTTTTAGCATCATGGATACCAAATGATTGTTCTGCAGGACCTAAAACAAACAGATTATTATATTATTAGGTGATACATGGAATAAAATAACCTCATCCATACTTAATTTTACTGTGCATTAACAGAAATGTGTGAAAGTTGTGCTGTGATAGCCTACATACTTTTCCACAGGTGAAGAAGTTGGCCAAATGTCTGGACCCTGACTCTCATGGGAGGACTGACTTCAAAGACTTCTGCCGCGGTGTCCTCACCATAAAAGGTTAGAATGAGCTCATATAAATTGCTCCCCAGGGAATACATTTTCTGTGTGTGTTTATGTGTGAATGCATGACTTTTTCTGGTACTGTGTTTTGTTCGGATATTTGTGTGCCGCAGCAGGTTATATATCATATCAATAATCGATGAAAAAAGAATCCAGTCACAGTGTAAAGAATTAATAGTTAAAGGGTAGCAGACTGTTGGTTTAGAGAACACGCTGTGAGTCTGTAACTCACTACTTACTGACTGTAGCTTTGAGAATAATTTAGCATAGGCTACATTTCTATTTCTGTTACTACTACAATGATCTGATTGTAACTGTTGTTTAAATACATTCTCTTGTTTGGGTTCTTTTATACATGTATGTATGTAATCTGAACCAAGCCTCCACATTTTAGACAAAATATTACAGTGAAAAAAGAGTGTGGCTAGACAATTCAGCTTGACAGAGTAAAACCAACCAATGCCAATCATTATATTCAAACCCTTAAATTCAGCCATATTGTACTGGGGTGGCAGATATCTAGAAATCTGGGCACATAAAGCCAAAACTGTCTGCATGGCCAGATACCACTAAAGATAGGTGAGATCTCAATTGTAGGCATTCCCGAAGAATCTGTACATGTTAGTATTTCACAGTTTTTATGTAATTTACAACAACAAGAAGACATCAGGCGCTGCTCTTCTAAAATACAATTAGCTGGTCAGCTTAGAGTGTCATGAATGCATACTGTATGTATGTGTGAAGCTCGAATACTACCCTGCTTAACCAAGTGGAATCAAGTACCAAGTAACATTTATGCCAACTCATCATATTTCCTCTTTGGCAGTCTTGTTCTCTTTGCATTCTGCACAGACTGAGAGTCTCTGTAAAACCAGGTCACTTTATCCACTACAATGGATCCAGGCCAACCAGGACACAGGAAGGGACAGAGTACTACCACTGAGTTAGAGTGGAATAAATTGGGTTTCTAGTTCTGCATTGTTGAGTTGTATGGAGATGTTCATTTAAAACTTGAGTGTCAGTTAATGATCTGTTTCCATATGTGTGGGTCAACTACCCAGCACCAAACAGCAGACAGACACAGTTAACAATGAGCAGGGGAACAAAGTACATAATCACGTACATAATTTCTGGTTGCCATATGAATCATTCAGTTTCCGTTGTACTGCCTCTTTGGCCCAAACGGAAATCAGACACCATGTTTTGTACTCCATCCACGAAAATCCATTTTGCCTGTTGTTATGACTTCTTCTTGTTGTTTTGCACTTTGATAGGATGCCATTGATGCATGAATGAGTATTTACTTCTACATACACACAGGATGTCAGTTGAGTAGGCGATCCTTCAGCGTGGCCCAACACACATTTGTGTATACTGCTAAAAGAATGTGGCCATAAGTAGAGCGATCAGGTCTCAATGCGTCCTCAGTGCATCTTGGGTGCATTCACACCTGTACTTAGAGCTATTAGACTTGAGATTAGATCACCCATGATGCCTGTTAATGCCAGGTGGAAACGGGGCCTTATATTTGCCATGAGGTCAGAAACACGACTCCAAATGAATGTTAATGTTGCTCTGTAACTGCTGGATTTGTAAATAAGCAACTATTGCTAACACATCCACCATATCAACTTCAAGTGGCCAAAAAGGGAAAGTTTTCTTTCCATACATACAGTTTATTGTGCGTTTGGCTGGAGAAACTCAGACATCTTTTACCTCATGTCACCTCTATAAGGGATTATGTAAGCCCTTCCCTTGGTGCAATTTCACAACTGTTTTCCTGTGTTTCTCTCAATGGCTTTGGGTTTTAACAAGTGGTTTCAGAAATTACACCACTTATCTGCTTTTTTGCTGTACAAGTTTTATCACTGGAAGTATTTGTGTTTTTGTCCTGATTTTGACCCTATGTTTACTTCTCTACTTCTCTAAACCAAACAGAGATTCTGGTTGTTGGGGCTTTTGGAAGGTTTTGTTTAACAAAGTCTAATTTATAAGCTAATTTATACTTTACCAGTATAGTATTATTTTAACACATGGTACATGTGAGCATGTATTATTATTATTATTATTATCATATTTTGTGACTGTCTGCTTTGAATGAGGTTACAATGATATGCAAGGTAAAATTACCATTGTTGTCTCTGGGGTATGGTGAATGAGAGTGATATTACAGCTGTTTCTGGTTATCCTTTAAATAATGTTGCTAAACATTAACAATCTGAGCCTGTCAGTGGCAAAAACAAGCATGTTATGATATACTGATATACTGATATATTTTGAACTATATATATGTGTATAATATATAATAAGGGTTTATTTAGTGTTGGTAATTGTTGGGAAGACTAACAAAGTAGTGAGTTTTATTTTCTTTCTGTCACATTGTTTTGGTCTGAGATGCTGGTGCTCTAGCGAGACATCCAGTGGCAGGTTATTTTCGTAAACATAACCTTTAAATATTGACTAAGGTGCTGGACATTTTACACTCTTTGTAATTTGAAAGCAGATCAAAGTAATGGTATTCAGGTGAATAACATAAATCGAAAATCAAACAAAGTCACTTCAACAACAAAAACAAATATGCCAGTCCATCATCCCTAACAAAAACACAGCACACGACATACAGGTGTTTGTATCACCAGTATATTGTATAATTAGCAGCACATTCAGATTGAGCATCTCAAATAGGAAACGATTGCTCTGCAAAATCTCGAACAGACTGAGATGAGTCATGCATATTTTTTTCTTTGCAGGTTATGTCGGGAATCTTAAAAAAAAGAAAAGTAGGGCACAGTTCATCACGTGGCCATATGAGACAGCGGAGAGTTACTTTTGGGTAAGTTTTTAAAGTGTGTGTGTGTGTGTCTGTGTGTTTGTGTGCATATATTAAGTGTCCACTGAAATGTATCATTGCCAACCACAGTTTTTTTCTCAACTGTCAGGGTACTGTATAATCTCCCTCTATTCTAAATTAAATTAATAATCTGGATTCATTTTCTCTGCCAGTGTTGGATATATCTAGATTAATATCAGCACTGCGGCACATGAAGTAAGCAGCAGATTAATTGTGGTACAGCAAGAAACTGCAGAAAGTGCTCGGTAGCTTCCCTGTGGCTCCCTCTGTATTAGCTTCACAGGCACACTCGAGCTGTTATTGGAGGGGGATCCCAGCATACTGATACGATATCTGACATAAATAATGGTTTGACACCAGTCCCAATTCCTACCTTATTTTTTTAGACTCAGGTACAGTAGACTATGGTTTTCAATAATCAGTGTGTGAATAAGAAAATGTGCTAAATTTTCATCTATAAGAGCAAGAAAAAAACAAAAATGTAACAGCCGTGTTGAGAATCATACAGCAGCAACAGTGCTGCAGCTTGTACTTCACTATTCTGTCCACTTGGTGGGGGTGTTCAACTGCACTCTGGCAGTCACATAATGCAGTAGAAACATAAAAGACATTCTGCATCCCAAGATTGCACACTTACTTGTATGTTATCCGTACAATCATCCCTGAAGAGTTCTTGCATTAGATACATTTCATTTGCGCATCTTAATAATTTTTCCTGGTTTTTGGTTAAATGATAAACTAGTTAAAGAGAAAGGTTTTTCTAATTTTATTGTCTACTGTGAAAATTTCACATGAATTAAATTGATTTGCAAGTTTATCTTGCTGGTTTTTCAGATGGAAAGTTTTTATGGTCTTTTATTTGACTCCAAGTGACGCCTGGGTACACTCAGATAATTGGCTAGTTACATTATAGTCTTGAGAGGAAAGATCCCTAGGTGTTACATGTGACATATTTCATAAAGTCCTAGGAGTATCTCTTGGGAAATTTGATACTTTGTACAATACTACTCCCTCCCAAAGTACAAGGGTACTTTGCATAGCAAGAAACGTCAAACAAACGTCAGTTCCACTTCATAGTTGAGAAATAACTGTTTCCAAGTATTCTGTGCAACAATCTGTCATCATTGTTCCAGCTTTAGATTGTTTCTTTTTCAACTTGACTCCACAGGTTTAGGGAAGTTTAGAGTCTTTACACTGCGATCGGTACAGTATAACATTTCATTCTACCAATGGAGAAGTGCTCTTAAAATATTCACACTGGGTGAAATGCAATACGGTTGCTACCTACTGTGTCTTTGACGGGCAATACAAAACACTTCCCTTTTTTTTTTAAATGCTGTCTCATTTGTGCCCTTCCCTGTGAAACATGGCCTATAAATGATTTTCTATTAGCAGTCATACCATCTTATATTCCAAGAAGAGGTGTATCTTTTTATCTAAGATAACTTTTCACTGTTTTTAATTTTTTTCCACATAGTGACAGGTAGGTGTGATTTGCAGTTGCAGGTTTTGTTGTTGTCTTTTGAATAAAAATGCATTGTGTTTTAAACTTGGAAATGTCTTTTGGATGACTGGGAAGGAAACAGCAAAAGAACCAGAATGGAAACATGCATGTTGTTGTACTTGTGTAGTGTGGAGACAGACTGAGGATAGATGATGCAATGTATCTCCCACTCCTAACTTACAGTATATGTAATATGATGATACTGTTGCTTAAAGTGAGGATAATATTGAAGAGATCTCTTCAAAAGGAAAAAAGGAAAAAGATAAGATAGGTTGAGCTTTTGTATACAGCAAATAGGCACTCTTTTATGATGGTAGCTCTGCTTACAACTGCTGATATGAGAAGAACTTGGCTGGTCTGTATACATAATTGATCTGGTGTAAGATCAATTATATCTTGCTAGGCAGCATCGATGGTCATATACATGTACAGAGCTCTTCTGTTACAAACAAAATATTATGTTCTGCGTATTATGTCCTTGTTTTTTATGTTTTCTTGAATGTTTCACGTGAGTGAAATACTCTTAACTGCTACATAAGAAAGCAGCCATTGCATTTAGAGTCATTGGAAGTTGCAGTCAATGTTATAGTGTTGGTTTCCAGTACAGACGTACAGAATGGATTTGCAGGTACTTCCTCTGTCCCGTATATTGGTCTCGGTACAGAGCGTATCTCATTTTCCTGTTGGAGGGAGCTTTCCTCTTATGGTGGATAGAGATAACGTGAAACTGATAACGGCTATTTAACCGTCTCACAGATAACAACCACTTCATTAATATCTCTTCAGTCTACTGGAGGTCTTTTGTAAAAGTCTCCTTATCTCATTTTCCCATCAGAGAGGATGAAGATATATTGCATATTTTTTTTTATAGATGCTCAGTTACTTTTCTTGTGTCCAATTGTGGGCAAAATGTCCAAGAGTGAAGTTGTGTTGCCATAGCAAGGAGAGGGAGGAATCCCAGAGCTCCCCAGGGTAGTTCTTCAGGGGTGTGTGCATCCATGTGTGTGTGTGTGTGTATGTGCACGTGTTTGTGCCAGAGAGACGAAAGAGAGAGGGAGTGAAAGAAGAGAGGGAGGAAAGGTGAGAAGTGTCTCATTATTGCAAGAGACGCTGTAGGAGAGGATTTATTAGCTTGCTCTCTCCTGCTGCTTAGCTTCACACACTTGGACACGCACACCCATACACCAAAAATTTAGTACAGTGGAAAGACTCAGCATTGCCAACGCAGGTGCTGAAATGAATCTTGGCATGCAGCAAAGACAGATTAAACTGGTGCACTAAGCAGCTGGGAGGATACATACATCCTGTGTCTGTATGTGTGTGTGTGTGTGTCTGTATGTGTGGGTGTGGGTGTTGGGGGGGAATAGCAAGATCAATAGGAGAAAGGATGGGAGAAGGCTGTAAATGGTATAATTTATGGACTGGAGCAGAAGACAGAAAATGAATAAAATCTATATTACCTGAAATCCATCCTTGATTATAGTTACAGCAGCTGTCTGTGGATATATTATGACAAATGCTCCTCCATGTGAATCCTTCTCAAATGTGAGTTATATTCTGAAAAACAAAGTGACGAACTTATGGTATATTAAACCATGTTTTATATAAACTATCATCAATTGATTTTTGTCCACAAGGAGACTTTGCAGCAAGCTGTAAACACATCACGGACATACTGACACCTAATAAAGTTGTAATGGTGAACATGTTAGCAAGCAGTTTACACATCCAGCAGATAGGGAGCAACATTAGCATGTCATCTGCATGTGCAAGTGAAACGCGAGCAGTAACGCCTCTTGTGTAGACACTTTGTCTGTCTGATGTTTGGTGATGGACAGGTAGTGTACAGTAGATTTATCGGGGCTTTTTTGCTGTAAACAGCTGCCGCCTGTTGCTTAAAATGAGGAAGTGATAAGAGTAAATCAAAACAGTAATTAGGTTGCCAAAACAATGGGCCGAAAGCTCCTAAAATGCTCTATAGAGCTGAAGGAACTGCACAGTTGGGTTATAATTATATATGGGTTTGTCACTACAAGTGGGCCCTGTCACATAAACACATCTGACCCACTGTTAATTTAAAGTCATTGTAGTAACCCAGCCTGCTTAATGTTGTTGTGTTACTCCTAATCATCTGGAAACAAACGTTTGGCATAGAGTTGTAACCACTAATTTGATCTATGGTGATAATGCTTGTAGATTATTATTCTGTACTTGCTAATACTCATTTGTCTTACATTCTTAATTCATCTTTTAAGAGACAGTTGATAAGCAAACTCCCACAGAGAAAGAATACAGGGTTACATCCCAAAGTGGGAAATTAAATCTAAGATGCTGGCATTGAAATAACATAAAAAGTAGCATTTCAGAGTTTACTAATGTTTTTTAAAAGCCAGATCAAAGCAAAGCACAACATTTACAACATTTTGGAGCTTATTTACTTATTTTAATAACCCCTCCAAATTTAGTGAGAGGTAATTACAATCCTAAATATCTACATACACCAGCCCTTAATCAGCAGGGAACCTCATGGAACCTGATCCTGAAAATATGTGAAAACTGGGTGGGGGCCCAGATTTGCTCAGCCGCTGCAGAAAAATAATCTATAATTTACACCTCGTTTGTCCTCACATGAAGAGATGTTAATGTTTTCTCCTCGGGGTTTCCATCAGGTCAGAGGAATCATCTGAGCTCTCTGCCTCTAATCTGCTTTCCTGTCAAAGCTTTTCCGCTCTTTCCCAGTGTGTTTTCTTCATATCCTGCTTATTTAGTTTGATCTCTGTGCTCTCAGCGAACGCACATCCTCCCTGAGTTATCGTCAGAGTCTGTTGTGTGTGTGTGTGTGTGTGTGTGTGTGTGTGTTATGGCTGCAGAAGTGGGGTTTACATGTCAGGTCACTCTATCTTGTCAACCTCATCTCTATATTTTCTAGTCGCTTCTATTTTTGTCCCCCGTCCTCTGTTGTCATATATGCTGTTTTTTTCTAATTTTCTTGTGCTTTATTCTCCTCTCGTCTTTTCCTAAAATTCTCTTTCATTCTCTTCATTTCTCTTGCCGCCATCCACTCATTTCCTCTTCCTTTCTGCCCTTGCACGTAAGCGTCTTGCTCTCCCTTCCTTTGATTTCTCCATCTTTTCCCACTTCCCTCGTCCTTCTTCTCCTCTTCTCCCTCCTTCCACATTAGCACTTCAGATGAACAGTGAGGAGGAGAGTGCTCTGCCAGCCTCTGCAGTCATTTCATGGTCTGATTAAAGAACTGAGACGTGAGGAAAGTGAGGCAGAGAGGCGAGAATCTAGATGAACATCGGTAGGGGGTTGTAACGGCAAAAGTTGAAACAAAGAAAAACAAAAAGGGGATGAAAAAGGGAACCAGCAAGAAACAGAGAGAGAGAGAGAGTACAAAGGGCATGTTTGTTGTTTACCATTGTTTGCGCAAGAGCGTGATGGGAAAACCAGCCAGCCAAGCTGCACTGCAGACTTTGAAGCAGAGGCAACATCCTCATTGCTTTTTGCAACATGAACACTTCCTCATGATGACTATCAAAAATCCTTCCTCAGAGCTGTGTGTTGTAGTGAAGTTTTTCTTTTCTCTCTGAGTTAGCAGAAGTTTGTCTAAAGGTCAGCATCAACAATATATTCATGTCTTTGTGCATGCAGTTTGCATTAGGTTGTAGTGTCCTTCTCACTCAGCAATGTAAAGATGCAAATAGCTCATGGTTCATATCACAGTCAGTCATTTCATGCAGGATTAATCTTTGCTATAAACAACACTGAATAGCAAACAGCCGCATCCGTCTGGAGCTAAATGTTGATACCCTGTCTGCAGTATTACTTGATGCTACATCAGCACTGTTTGCGTTAACTGTGCCTTTACTGAAGACTCTCCTCACTCATTTGTTTACCTGACAATGAGCTCTTGTAGCCATGCAGATTGTGACTGAAGCAAAGATGAAAGTATGACGTTGTTATGGTACCTCATAACCTCTTAGGGGGGAGGTTGACAAAGTGTGTGAGTTTGATATGCAAGACCACTTTTTGCATCCTGTTTCCTACTAACAGTCAAAGTTTTCTTCTTTTAACCATGTCCACGGTATTATATAAAGTTCGGAGGACTTGCTGGTTTACTTTGCATCATATTGTTGTCTATATGTCTGGTAAAAACATAGCGGAAGGCAGAGGCGGGTCCAATTCGTCCAAGCAATTAGTAATACATATTATATAATTAGAAGGCATGTAGTTTGTTGTTTTCTGGGGCAGATGTAGAACATGCTGGATAGACATCTCCCAGCAGGCATGTTTGGGGATCCCCCATGAGTAGCTGGGCGAAGTAGCTGAGGTGTTTAGGCTGCTCTGCTCACCCTTGTTGCCACCGTGACCATGTTTCCATTGAAAATCACACTAGGGATTACAAACATGAACTTGTCTTATGCTACTGTTTATAAGTTTAAAACAGAGGATGTATAGCAGGACTCTTGATCTAGTGGCATCTATTGTTCTGTTTAAATAATTAATATCCACTGCAGGCAAAGACTGCCTGTATGATTTTTTGTGGTTGAAATGTCTTGGTTTTGTATATTTCTGTGTATGTTTTATGTTTTCGACGCACACGTGGAGCAGCTTATACATGAGTGCCTTGTCTGCGTGCATGTGATGTTTGGACAATCCAGGACCAACATGGTGGACTTTCTGGCCACATTAAAAGCCACAGAGCTGACTGATAGCCCTGTTGACAGCCATGGAAACCTCAAGATATGTGATGCCAAATTGCAAACCATCTGGTATGATGTGATGTGATGGCACATTTTGACAAGCTGTCTTTTAGATTGACCATTTTTCTTGTGATCAGAGGACAGTGCTGGCAGTGTGGGCCTTTTCTGTGATGTCTGCTAATGACCCAGACCTTTCTCAGCTGCCGTGGTTAATGTTGTTTGGACGTTTTGATTTGAGACAGCTGTCTTCACATGTCAGACAGAAGTGTTAAAAGCAGTGTTACATCTTTTGTGGACTTTCATAAAGCAAAAATCATTTTCAAATCATTTTCAAAATATGCAATGTACAAATACAGCTTCAAAATATTTCTGAGGATGTATAGGTTAATGGTTGTACAAATATGTTTTTGAGTTTTGAAATGTTTACATGGAGATGGAAGAGAGCTTATTTTGATATAGTGAAAAGCCGAGCCTTCAGCTACGATTACAGATTTAGGATTTTGGAATGACTAGAAAGATGCAGGCTCCCCCTTGTCCGCTTGTTCAAAATAAATCAGGAAATCAATATAGGACTGTATGCCGGTGAGCTAGACAGCTTTTTCAAGTCAAGCCATGTGAGGATATTCACAATGACCCCGATTCATGATTATCACTGTAATGGAAAGTCAAAGTCAAGTTAAATGTATTTGAGGGTTTTTTTATCACAATATGCAATAATATCATATGCCATCCCATCACTATTCTGTTCTGGGCTACTGCAGAAAAATGGCGGACTCCTTAAAAAGGGACCTGGTCCCTCTGTAACTAGAAATTAGTAAAATGATCAACGTACTCTAGCATTTTTGTCTGTAGGTGGAGAGCAGCATGTGGATCAACTAGCTGTAGCACATACAGTATTGCCTAAAGCAAAAATCAATTGGTATTCATTATGTTATGTTGATAGTATATTGACTTTGAATACTGACTATGTGAGCTTTGTTAACCTCTGCCTGAGCAAGTGAGAAGAAAATGATGGGGCAGTGATGACAGTAGAAAGAAAAACAATGACACAAGAAAAAAATTAAGGGAGTTAAAGACAAGGAAGTTAGAGAAGAGGAAATAGTGATAAAGAGAAAGATAGATGGGATGTGGTGGGTCGAGTGAGAACTGATGGATGTGAGGGAATGAGAGTTTGGAAAGAGATAAGAGCAGCAGATGGAATGCAGACAAAGAGGGAAAGTCTGAAGAGAGACGAAAGGGAAAGAGAACAGGAAAAAAACAGAGAAAACAAAGAAAAGATAAGAGGTGTATGAAGAGAAAAAACAGAAGAACAACAGAGTTAAAAAGAACTAAGCAGCATCTTTATCTAATTTATGGATGGATTAGCCATTTGGCCTGTGGTTGTGAGTGACAAGGCCTGTTAGGCAAGGTGACACTCATCAGGCCTCACTTCTAAATCAGCCGCTGGCCTTTCTCTGTTCAGATGGAAACAGGAACAAATGATATGGTCAGGATGAGCCAGGAACGAATGTGTGGGGTCTGCACTATGGCTCTTACTCAAAGACATAAACATGGTGTCCACAGATCCTGAAAAAACATGAAATTATGTTAACGGAAGATCTTAAAAGTCTACAATGCAGTTAAACATTACATTTTAATTATGTTATTCATCAAGACCTTTTACTGTTTGAGGTTATTGTGATAGGTCAGAGTGAGAGAAACTGTACATGCAATATATTGTCTTAAGCTAAACTTTTACATTGTTTTTAGTATTTTACTGTTATTTAAATTACAAAACTTGCTTTATTGCATTCTGACATTTAAAATGTATGAAATTTAAGTTCCGCTTGCAACTGCCTGTGGTCTCAGTGACTGAAACTCATTCTAAACCTCTGAGCTCCTACGAATAATACAGTCTATTCTTCAATTTTACCTTTGAGTTTTGCATTATTTGAAGCTGTTTGATCTCTGTACACTGAATTGACTACTGAAACAGAGTCCACCTGCATTTCCAGAATTTGGAAAAATTCATGTGGTCACATAAAACCAGCTGTAATGCAGTGTGGAAAATATGCTCAGTTTTTCACCCATCAATCACAGAAGTTTGCAAAGATACCCTTGAGCAAAGCGGCCAGTCTTCCCAATATTGTGGCGTTGCAAAATCATTCTAACACTGTTCCAGCCGGAAATGATCAATGGATAGTGTCAATAAAGAAATGCTGCATAGTGCATGTAGGTGCAACACTGAATCTGCTCGAGGACCATTGTCAGTTACCAAAATCCGCCATTAAAAATATTTAATGCAGGATATGGCGCTCATTGCTGTTACTATTATCTCAGTTATACATTAAAATTCTCAGAGGATTGGAGGATGCATACACAATAGGCTGATGGGAGAGGAAGGGAATTACATTTTGTTGATTTGGAAGAGCACAAGCATCGCTGCCTCACAGTTTTTGGCACCGATGTGTTTGGCTTAGTTGGTTAATTAAAGTTTTGAAAGACACATACAAACACACACACTCAAACATACACACAGTCTGGAATAGAGACAAGGCCCAGCAGAGTCCCACCAATGACAGTCAAGGACACACCGCCACCGAGCAGACATGATTATCCTGTAACTGTCCGGCTATAAGGGAGGACTGCTAATGAACAGAAACATCACTCGTTCACCGTGAGTCCCTCCCTCTCTCTGTTTCTCTCCCTCTTTCTCTCTCCATCTCTCTCACATATGCACATAAGAATTGAGTTTATCCCATGATCTCACTGACTAGCAATGGCTTTAAATCTTACACACAACTGGCTCTCTCTCATTTCTGTTGTGCTCTCCAATTCCCCAGTTTAATGTTTATGTATAAATGTTCTGTACATGTACATTAATTTATTCCTTCTCAACCTTGTTATTTCTTGCATTTATACTGTGTTGTGTTGTCGACCACCTCGTCTTTCAACTCGCTTTCTTTGCCTCATCATCTCAGAAAACCAGATTTCAGAGCATCAGTGCACACAGAAACAGATGCAAGTAATTTTCTTTCAACTTTCTGATAAATGATACTTTTCATTGGCGTTTGATTACCACCATGTTGATATAGTGTGTGTGTCCCGGGGGTGTTTATTCTGTGCTATTCAAAAACAGAGTTGCAATATTTAACAAGTTACAAACTCCACTAAAGGTGCTTAAAAATCTTTTTATAGTAACGCTCATATTGCTGATATAAGAATATTACATTACATTTCGAGCTTGAGGCAGTGTTGTGATATGAATTATCTTTTGAGAGAGAGCTGCAATGAATGTGAGCAAGACTAGAGTAAAAGAGGAAACTGAAGAAGGTGGTTTTATGGTAGTTGTTCCTCTTCAGCTAGTTATTCTGCAAGTTAACATGACCTTGTTCTGACTTTGAGAAGGCTTTGAGTCTTTCTTTCTATCCCTGTGTGTGTGTGTGTGTGTGTGTGTGTGTGTGTGTGTGTGTGTGTGTGTGTGTGTGTGTGTGTGTGTGTGTGTGTGTTTGTGTGTGTGTGTGTGTGTGTGTTGCCACAGGTCCAGACCGTCTGTTACTGGACAGAGGTCACCTCCTGCCAGGAGCATCTGGGTGGAGAGCATTAAGCACGAGCTTTTACACACACTTACACACAGACACAAGTAGACTTGCAAACCTGCATTTATTTCTGTGTGCATGCGTACAGGGAAGCTAATAAATTTTACGCAATACTCACTGATAGTCAGACAGCAGAGAGGGCAACACATTTTCATTTTTAACTTGTCTTTGTGGGGCCATGCTTTTTCCACCTAAAGGGCTTAATTTGTTTGGTCTGTATCTCTGATTTATGACCGTTTGCTCAAGGACCTCTAATGGTTTTGTAGATTCACAATAAAAAAAAAAAACTATTTCATAGACCTATGTATTTAATACTGCCATTGACTGCTAACTCCTCACCCCCTTAGTTGGTAGGGGTACAGTATTCACCATTTTACGATTTGCATTACGACATAGCAAAAGGCATTTCCAGCAATCTGTGTGTAGGATTTAATGGTATCTAGCATTGTAGTTTCAGATTCAATTTTTCTGGCTTACCCCTCCCATTCCAGCGCAAGGGAGAAACTATTGTGGCTGCAAAATCATGAAGTATTTGGTTTGTCCGTTCTGGGCTACTGTAGAAAAAGGGTAGTTCAACATGGTGGTCAACAAGGAAAACCACAGTGTCTGTAGATAGCCAGGCTCATTCAAAGGTAGCAAAAACACAACGATTGTTATATTCAGGTAATTATACACTAACAAAAACATACAGATGAATATGAATGTTTTCATTTCTGCGAATAGAGCCTCCTAAGTCTTACACACTTGACCTTTAATACATTGTGATTGGCTATATGTTGGAAAGCGCATGTGTGTTTGTGCCACAGAATTTAAAGTTTGATAAATGTGCTGCCATTTGCTACTCTTTGTCCTCCCAGTTTGATATGACCCGCAGTCCTTATTGCTTTTTGCTTGAGGAAGGTGTATACAGACCAACCAGGAGTACTTGTTAGTCGATAAGGATCCCTCATCACCTCCCCAGCAGTAAACTTAAGTGGGGTCGCAGCACTGCTGCAAGGGTTTGAAATTTGCACCGGCAAATTAGTGTTTTTTTCCCCCTGTCCCACATAGGTGCCTCAGTCAGTGTACTACCTTAACTGACTTTACTAACTGCACTTTATGTGCTTTCAGAAATACTTAGTACCTTCATGGTGGATCAAAAGGTATACATCTGGGGCCTGTTATCTGCCTGCGCTTCTAAGTGCCGTTCTGAAAGGCATGGACAACAATGTATTTATTCGTTACATTTGGAGGATTTGTTGGGATAAAGAGAGTCTATACAACACTGTATGTGCTTACACAGCTGTTCTGTCCTCACTGTCCATCTTAGTACTGTATGTGCGTGGGTGATCTCTTCTGGCCCTTCCTTTTTTGATGATACTCCGCTAAAGACTTTGCTTTGCCATCAGTTTTAGCTGTTAATTTCCAAACAACTTCTCTTTCTGCCTGGGTGCCTTTTTCATTGTTTTGTGCAAGACAGAACAGAGTGCAGAACATGTGAACTGGCACAGCTGTTGTGTGTCCATTTGCCCAAAAATGAAGAAGGAAGCAGAACACAGAAAAGTGATTGTCCCTGCAGATCATCAACACTGTTGCAAACATGAACATGGATGTGCAGACTTATTTCTTCGTACATGTATGTATATAACACCAGATCTGATATATGCAAATACTTATCAATGGATATACACTCAAAATAAACACATTTCTCTTCATAAAAGCTAAAAGGAGAGATTGTACTGTTGTTAACCAGCTAATGGCATGTCCAACACCAAGCCCTCTCAGTCACAACAGTTACACAGACTGCACTGTGCCTCAGTGCTATCAGTCTGAATGATGCCTCACATGAAGGTGTCAGATAGCTGAATCAGTGTGACCACTGTCATTTAGTTTCAAGTCTTTATTTTTCTCTTCATTTGTGTGAATTTTTCCAGTTTCTTTGCAGTTTGTGATCAAAATTGTACCACTGCTTTGACATAGTCGGAAAAATATTACTTTAAATTAGTGCTGTCAAACGATTAAAATATTTAATCGCGATTAATCGCATTAATGTCGTAGTTAACTCGCAATTAATTGCACATTTTATCTATTCTAAATGTCCCTTGATTTCTTTTTGTCCCATTATTTTTTCTCATTTAACCCATTTAGCTATGGCTGCAGTAAGTTTGTTTTTAGTTGTGGTATCCATGTGCTTCTCTCTGAGGTCATCCATTGTCGCCTGGCTTTGACGAGGGGGCGGAGAATTCGCATCAGCTGTGTGCTTGGCCATCAAGTGGTATTTCAGATTGGACGTGCTGCGATGATAGCTCAGTTCACAACGACAAAACACACAGATCACTTTGGTCTTGTCAATGGAACCATTTGGCAACTTTTTAAAAGTAAACTTTCCATTCAGAATATTATTGGCATCCATTTCGGCGTCTCACGCTCGCCATCCACTCAAAACATAACGTACAAGTGTGTGCGGCGTGCCTGTTGTTTTGTTTCTGGTCTAGCTAGATCCGGTGTGGTGTTGTAGTTTTTCTAACGTTACTAGTTGTTGCAACAGCATGTGAAAAAAACTACAAAGTGTGCTAGGCCAAAAAGAACGTTAATCTCATGATAAAAAAATGTATGCCGTTAAAATAGGTTTGCGTTAACGCTATTAATAACGCGTTCAACTGACAGCACTACTTTAAATAAAACATTTAACTCATTCCCTTACTTTCTGTCCCATTCTCTTCCCTTCCTCCTTAATTTGCTGTCTCTTTCCGTCTCTCGCCACTGTTATCTCCCTTGACTAGTACTGGAGGTCTGGGCAAAGCTCTGCTGTCCGTCTCCCTTGTTATCCATAATTAGTGTCCAGACCCTGTCTTCCTCTTTTCAAAGCGGATAAACTGAATTGCTTACAACAGCACTGTTGCCCCTAACCTCTCTCTCTCTCTCTCTCTCTCTCTCTCTCTCTCTCTCTCTCTCTCTCTCTTTATACCCCTGAATCTGAGCCAGCATTTCTCAAGCATTGCTCAAGGCCGTAAACGCTGCACTCCTCCTCACTACCCCTGTTATCACCCCTCTTCCATTTTCTTACTTTACTTTCTTTTTAGTCAGCTGCTCATGTTTAATTTGGGCGTTGCCTGATTTAATCCTTGAATTTTCTCCACTAGATCTTTAGGTCCTCTCATCCCCTCCCTCTCTATGCAGTTTTTTTTCTTTGATCCTCATTTCCTCCATTGTTTTTCTCGCTAGCTTTTTAATCAGTCCACCCATCTTTGTTTGCTCCAGCATCACTTTGTCTTTTTCCCCCTCATCTTTCCTCTGTTTTTCTTTTTCTTTTTTTTCTCTCTCATTCTCTTTCTGTTTGTTTAATTAGGTCGCTAATTGTCCTGTGATGTGTAGACTGAATAGAAAAGCTGTCACAGGAGCTCAGTTCTGGATGACTACCTCCTCCTTCTCCCCCTTTCTCTCTCTCTTTCTCCCTCAATCATATACAACAAAGATATACACACTTGAATTGCATTCACCAAACACTGGCAATTATCATACACCTTTAAGAGACTGTATTATTTTGAATTTAGTGGGATATTTACTAAAATACAGAAATATTAAAGCAGTGCAGTTCTGAAGAAAACAAGAAAAGATTAAACTTGATTGACCCCCACAGGAGCATATAGCATTTCCATGTATTAACATATTTCAGAACTACAACAATGCATTCTTCACACTCAGCAGTGAAGTTTTTAGTTAAATATTAGTTAAATGATGCTGTCAACTCAACAAAAAGGTAAATTGAGTTAATTGAAGTTGAGTTGAATTATGAAGGATCAGTCCAGTTCATATGATGCTCTTCTATGTATATTCTGATTTATTTTTAAGCTCCAGTTTGCGTATCATTTGTTTTGTAAAAAATCTTTTATTCTAGCACTGCTTTAGCACCGACTTGTTCCAGCTGTAAGGAGATGGACTGGTGAACAGCATATGTAGCAAGTTTACAAGGCAGTTTCACACATAAATGTTGCCTGCACCTCAGGGTTACAATACAGCCATAAACGAAGGGTATGCTTGCTCAAACTGTTTCAACAGGTGTTTCAGCAGAATTGTATCCTCCACAGTGTCATAACAGGGTGACACACTATAACCTCACAGCTGTTTCAGATCCTTTCCATGTAAACGAGAACTGTGAGTAAAAAAAAAGGACTGGTCTTGGAGTAAATTTTTACTGTGGCCAACTTCCTGTGTCAGCACCCAGGTGTCTGTAAACCACAACACTGCTGCACTGCTTTCTGTGTAACTGGAATAATGCCACAGAATTAAATATTTTAATATAACTGTCCAGTTCTTATCTTGATATTGGTCCCATTATGCATGTCCGGTATTCTGTTAAGTTACTGCAGTACATGCTTTAGCACAGTTTTTCTCACATGGGGTATACATACCCCTAGGGGTACTTTTGAGTACTGTAGGTGGTATGTGAGATTTTTTCAATAAAAAAGTAAATGTAAATTCAATAAATTACAGTTTCAATTAAATATTCCTACTTTCAGTGCAGTTTCCTAACTGCCATAAACTGTTAACTGCAGTAAAACCTCACAGAATAAGAAGAAGCAACGAACGCAATCGTTCTTGATGATGTTTATTTACTGTAGGAAGCTAGTTTCGATATTGATATTTATCGATGTATATATATTTTAAAGGGGGCATGTATAGAGAAAGGTTTGAGAACCACTGCTTTAGTATCATATGTCTGTTGTGGCACATTGCAATAGCTGTAACGTACTTTAAATGTGAAGTATAATTACCAATCAATTAATGTGTCTGTTTAGGATAAAAGACTAAAACATGTTGGGAACAGTTGAAAGTTGGAGGTTTGAAAATACTGTTAATCTCTATAGTGGTCCCACTCGTTAAGTTCAAATACCTTGTCCACTGTGTGTGTGATTTTTGTGCATCTCTTGTGTTTGTTATATCAAAGTGCATTTATATTCCATGACCTTGGCCCATAACTCTCATGGTTCAGTGTTTTCCCTCCCGTCTGTCAGGCTAATTAGCAGCCATTGTCTAGTTGCATTGTTTCGGTTCAGCTCACACAGAGTGCCCTCCCTACCCACCATAACCTTTTAATAGAAGAAGTGAAAACCTTAAACCCTGAACATCCTGCTCTGTGGCACTTCTTCTTCAGCTCTGAACCGCAAATACACCGTGGGTTTCGACATAATGGCTAGAGTTTTGTACAAAACTTGTTGTAACATAAATCCTCAAATCATTCCTGTTCTCGCAGTCTTTCCATTGTCAATTGCTTTCTGTTTGTCTCTCTCCCCTTCCTATCTCGTGTTCTAATCAGACTTATCTTAATCTTCCTCTTCCTCACTTCCTCATTGATCCCTCTGTCACTTTCTGTCCCATTGGTCTGATAGTGATTTGATAGATGCATGGTCAGGTAGTGTGTCAGTCATCTGTCAGCCGGGCCTACTCAGCATACTGACAGGGAGAAAGAAATCTCTTTTCCACTCTTTTTTAAGGCAGATGACACACATAGACAAGGCACAACATGACAAGAAAAAGGAAAAAAAATTAGATCAGAAAGTTATACTGTATACGCAAATTAACTGTGTGTGTCATTGCTGCAGCACTGCAAAAATCAGCTCATCACAGCTAATATTTTATACATTTTACACACCCAGTTTTTTCAGGAAATATACCTTAAGGTGTTGCCCGGCATACAGGGTTTTGTATAAAGTGCATACCATTCTCTCTGAGTGGAGACTAAGTCTTATTGTATACTGGATACTTGTCTGTCATTCATAACTATGTCAGAGTACACTGTGTACCTCCATAAACAGATGCATCCTCACAATGTGGACAGTAATCAATGCCTTTACAACTGTGTGTGAGTTTTCCCTACAGGCAACGCTAACCCAGTAGCCTGGTTTCACTCATATTACAGAGGTATAGTCACCAGTAGATAGATGTGTCCTGCTGTAGGAAGTGGCGCATCCTTTACATATTTCTCTTGCAGGATTCTCTGTTACTAGATAGTTTACTACTTTTCAGTTCAACAGCGATTGTGTGAAAGCTTAGTTGTTTTTATGAAGCAGGAGACAATATCCAATAAGTTTATGAAATACTTATCTTGCTTGCTACTTCTGCATGTGTCATACTGTCTACAAACAATGGTGTATATTGTTGCTTAGATTAAGTGCGAGAATAAGTTTCTGGAAGTCGCTGCTCATACTTTTTGTTTGAGAGGACAAATTCATGATTTTATAATAAGAAGTCATACCCGTGACTGTGTGACTTTTCATATTGTTTTGTATATTTATGTGTGTGTGAATGTTTTTGTATTTATAACTCATCGTTACCTCTGTGTCCTTCCGGTGTATGTGTACAGCCTGTGAACACTGCCTCCTGATGTAGTGAAACTAAATTGAAATTCCATATTGCATAGATACATCTCCCCTCTGTCATTCTCTTCATTTGATTTTTGTGTTTCTCCCTCCTCTTCGTGTCTCATTTCCTCTTGTCAAATTCATCATCTAAATTTTTCAATCACATGTACTCTGACTCATTTATTCGGGGTCTCACTTTTTCTGTCAAGCCTGGCAATCTTAAGATAGCAACAGATGTGATACTGTTGCTATCACTACACTTCAGCTCTTTTCAATCTTTCTCTCACTTGCTTGCTCGCTGACTTGCTCACTCACACTCTATCTGACCCCTTCCTTTCACCGCCTCCACTGCCTACATTGTCATTATCGTGAATCTCGTAAAGTTGTGCAGTTGAATGTTGTCAGATCTGAGGCTCTGTAACAGATGTCAACTTCAAATGCACTCCTCCAAATGGTAACCCTGTATAATGACAGAGAATAATTATGGCATCTAAAGTGCAGCATTTCAGATTATGTGTATTTATTAATTATGCGAGAAATTATACATTATTTATACACTGTAGCACAGTCTAGTAGTCAGATCAGGCCAAGCCATGATACAGACTTGTGCTATGGAAATTATCGGGGGCTGGAGTGCCAAAGAAATTCAGTAGGCTGGAGAATCAACTGCAGCATGCAGTCCTGAATGCCTGAGGCTAGAGGGATTAAGCAGCTAAATGACAGCTGGCCTAATGGTGTGACATGAAATTTATTAGTGGCTAACAACATTGTTGCAGGTAGTGTTAAAGTACACTTGTGGTGGTCATATGTCCAAAGCTCTGAAAGAAGTAGCAGCAGAATTATTAGCATTCACCGCACTCAGCCCAAATAAGCAGCCTACCCACCAACCCACTGCCCCCTTAAGAGTATCCCTGCCCCGTTTACTTCTTTTGAGCTTCTTCTGCTTCCTCTCTTATTCTGAGGGGCCTCTCCCTCTCTCGCTCTATCCATCTCTACCCCCACCCTATTCCTCTCTGTCATTCCTCTTGCTGCATTGCGAACCCCAGCAGCTGGTTTGAGAATCCCCACAGAGCTGTTTCAGCTGAACTCTGCAACATGCACATTTGTTTAGGTTTTTTTTTTTTAATACTACTGTATGTGCACTGGAAGGTGTGCGTCTGAAGGTATGTGTGTGTTTTGCTTCAGCCCTGTGTCCATTTATCTATGGGTATAATGCACCTCCTCTTTGCCAACTACCCTCATCGCTTTAATACTTCACCTCACTTCTCTCCATTATACACACGTTACAGAATAAAAGGTAATAATGTCTTTCCCTCTCTGAATAGCATTAACATAACTATGTTAACACTTTGTGACAGCACGTAGTGAAAACCAGGCCCTTGGTCCATAACTATGTGTTGCAGTGTGAATGAGGCAGGTAGACATGAATAGAATTGTAAATGGCTTCTTTGAAAAGGGGGGAAAGGGGCCAACCCTCTAACAAATTGCACATAAACAAATAGCCACAGGCCATTGGTTGAGCCACTGCCAACATCTTTGAGAAGTGACAGAGAAAGAGAGCAAGAGGGAGGGAGAGAGAAAGGAGACAGTAGGACGGGTGCATTCCTTTCCATATAATTAGGTTTTATTTGGCTCCCTCAGCTTGGATCGTATCTCTTTCCTCCTCTTCATCCTTCTCACAACCTCTCCTCTTTTTCTCGTCACTCCATCAGCATAAGAGTAGGCCTACTCACACCAAGCATCAGGACTCAAGCAGCTATGACTTTCCAACACATATTATATGAGATATTGGCCAGCATGCAGAGTATGACTCATGTAATTAACTCTGAAAAACTGAAAATATGTCAACAGGCGGAAGAGAGAGGGATAGCAAGAAGGTAATACGTTCACTGACATTTCCTTTCCATTTAAGCAGGATTACCTTTTGGCTCGGCTGCCATCAGCTCTTGCCAGAGGCTGCTGAGTCCAGTTACTGGAACAAGATGTGAAATGGTGAAACCTGAGCTAACACCATACAAACAAAAGCATGGAATCATCCATATAGCCAGAAAGTACAAAATTGTATCTTAAAATTAAATTGACAGATTAGTCTAATGTTTTGGAGGAATGACAGCCAGAAAGTAATAGAATAAAAAAACAAGTGCACAAAAGTAGCGTACAGCAAAAAAGAAAAAACACACAGAAGCTGTCATCCATCTCTTTTTATTTCAAGTAGCACAGTCAGAGACCGAAGGGGATTTGTTGTGATGGCAGTAGAGTGTGTGATTTATGTTTCCACAGCATGGGGAACAGGTCCTTCAAGTGAAGTAGGACAACAGCAATATGGGAGAAACAATATTAAGACAGAGCGGCGTGTAATATTAGCTTGTTCAGTCAAGCAAAATAATGCAGAAACATAGCAACTATATCTGAGAAATGATTCATTGTGAAATATAATATTTTTGGGATCTGTTTTTATACTGTATATAAACAAACAAATTGAACAAATTGACAAAAACAGACAAAGAAGACTCATCTCCACTCCCACTCACCCATCCTACCCTGTCCCATCCCTAGCTACCCCTTTATCTTCACTGAAACCCTTCACTACCACTAACTTGGTGACCTTCATCACCAAGACATAAACATACGTCATACACTTACAGTAAAACATAATCTGAATAATAATAAGAATTCAATAGCCAGTTCTAGACCCGATATAAGGAGCACAAGTAGGGCATGTGAGAGTTATGATTTCTACTGTAAATCCATGTGTTTCACCTTCTGCCTGTATTGCTTTGTGCAGCACAAACAAAAGCAGGTCATCTCTTTGTCTTTGTGGACAATGTATACATTTATAACTTCACACAAATGCACATATTTTGGTAATTAAAACAAGTTCAGTCTGCAATTATTACTGTCATACATTATGGCCCATGGGGGGTGTGAGTGTAAATTATGATCATGTAATGTTGGAGCCTATACAGTAAACTCGAGATACATTAACTTTCTCTAGGAGAGCAAGATACAGTCTTTAAAACAATGTGAATGCAAAAATAGCTCCACTAGAGGATTTGGCACCACTAAACTAGTGACAAACATGAAATCACATTGTCGGAGCTCTAATTAGAAGACGTCTGGGCTACAAGTGAGGAGTAAAGCCTGGCAGCTGGAATGATTGAAATGCCCTGTCGAGTTAAGATAAGACCTGAAAAATGAATAATGGTAAACCTTGCAGAGAGCCTGACTCAGACAATATATTCTCTACATTTATTTAAAACGTCTATAGACTTCTGTATAATAAATACTATGCTTATGGGCACATCATTAGGACATTAAGTACTGTGAAATTATATAGAAATGTAGAAGAAATGACATAGCAGAAAATAGAAGTAAACACTTTTCTAGAGGGGCTGGTGCAAAGGTTATTTAGGGTCCCATCATCCATTTCGTCCATTCTGCACATCAAATTATAAAAATGCAGATGTATTATTTATCTTAGTTTCACTGATTAATTTAAACTAAGAATCAGCTCTTATAAATATGAAAACTTCGAGTTTTGGTACATGATTCTTCAAATATCACATTGTAGCTGCAAAATGCAAACTTTTCAGAAATCACTTGTGTATATTGATTATGCATTTTTTAAAGGATTTCATGAGAGATTTGAGGATTTTCTCAACTTTTAATCAGATGATCCTACAAATGAATGAACATGTAAGTCACCAACGTTGGATTAACCAGGGTTTCACCCTTCACCCAATATACCCTTTTGTTTGTGATGTGAAAAGTAATTAAAGTTTATGTTAGAGCTGAGTTTATGTTATGCCAGATGGTTTGTTACACGGAACCATCTGGGAAGTCATCAGTGCAAACTGTTTGGAAATGGGCTGGTATTTTCTAAAAGTACTTGGCAAGTGATAGAATGAACCATCTGTCTATTCACAGGCAAACTTCAACCAATCAGATCAACGAACCATAACGTAGTCAAACTCTTACCTAAGTCAGTTGGGAGAAGAGTGAAAACATCTTTTCCACTGAGAAAAGCCTTCAGAGTAGATCTTTGCTCTCCTTTCAATGAAATCCATTTATGATAGTTATAATATAACTGATGCTAGCACCATCTACACTAATCTCTTTAGCCGTCACTTTTAAGTCACTTCTCCCACTCGTTGTCACACACACTTAGTGTCAAATCACGGCCAAAGCTCAAGCCGTAGCTGCCAGTAGTTTCTCGTAGCACGCTGATTGGTCAGAACCACTGTGGTTTGGACACAGGCACATGGCTTGAAGCCTGGCAAGATGGATTCTCACATGATCTTTTGATTTTGTGATCTTGCAAGTCTATCAAGGTTACAAGTTGGCATATTCAAATCGCTTGTTTTGTCCAAAACTCAAAGATATTCAATTAAATAATATAGAGGACTAAGAAAACCAACAAATGTTCTCATTCTCAAAAATAGTAAACAATTAATCCATTACTGAAATAGTTGCTAATGCATTCTTTGATTGACTAATCCATTAATTGAATAATTCTTTCAGCTAAACTGTAATTACGGTGTCTTTTCCTGTTTTTAAATGACTTGATTTGCTGAACTCATTTGACAGTTTTAGCCAAGTGAAATAAACAACAAATGCCTCCACTTTGCCCCCCCGTTTCTCCTTCCCAATTGTGACTCTAACCAGGACGTCTTTTCTTTTTGACCCATGTTGTGGAATCTGCTGCATCACTGAAGACAAACTGTTTCAGTTTAAGTGACAACAGTCACCTCCCGCCCCCTCTTCACAGCCCACACAGGCACTGGCCTCTTCTACAGCAGAGACAGACAGAGAGGCAGGCTGGGCTTGATATGCAAATATAGCCTGAGTAGGCGGCAGCCGAGAGCCGAGTGTGCAGCAATGTGAGGACTCTTGCAAGCCCCGCCCACAGAAGCCAGTTGCTAGGCGACCACCCGCAAGACCAGGAGGAGGGGTAAGGGGGAGGAGGGGCCATGAATTCAACAACTGTTGCCTGATCTGAGCTCTTACTGTGTGAATGCGAGTCAGCCGGCGAACCAGTCAGCAAGAGAGGCAAAGTGTGTGAGTGTGAGGGTGTGAGGTCCAGAGTCTGTGCTTGTGTGTGTGTATGGGTGTGTGTGTGTTACAGAGAGAGAGGGAGAGGGAGAGAGAGAGAGGCAGTCGCAGTCTGTCTCGGTGCAGGAGAAGCCAGGCAGCCGGTGCAGTGTTTTAAAGTGAACGATACATCCTGCTCCTCTCTTTGGATTATACCACTAACAGGGACTCACCCTTTGGACTATCCCGACGCTTCCTCCTTCTCTTGCCTTTGAAGGGAACACCTGTGTGTGGTGTGAGAGTGTGTGTGTGTTTGTGTGCAAACCAAGACAACGGACTTAGCCCTGGTGAACAGGGCGAGTGGATGACTTCAGTGGTTGAGGGTTTGGCTGGTCGAAAGAGGGGGACTGCTGACCATGGACTCCCCTCACTAGTAAACGGGGTAAGCAACACAGACTGCACCCAACCAGCTGGAAAACGGGGGTGATGATAGATTATTTGACAGAATGGGAACAAAACAGAGACAAGACTCAATGGAGAAAGGGTTTAGTGAAAGAAAGGCGAAAACATAAAGAAAGAAGAGATAGTTTTTAGTTAAGGGGGAAGACTGGCGAGTTAAGGGGGATGGGGTGTGGAGGGGGTTAGATCAGCGGCAGTGCAGAGTCCATTGTCCCCCCAGTTTGTGTTTGAATGTGTGTGTTACACGCAGTTGACCCTGCCTCGCGGCTCCCCTGTCTGTCTTGCTCAGCTGTTGGCGTCTGTGTCATCACACTGCACTGTCCTGTCTCTTATGTTCACTCTCTTCTCATCCCTGTCTGCTTTCCAGTATCCCTCCTTATCATTTTCTGTCTGTCTGTCTCTCTCTCTGCCTCAGTCGCTGGTGGCTCTGTTGCAGTTCAACATCTCTCTGATGGTAATGGGATTAATTGGAAATCAGGGTAGCTGCAAGGAGAGGGAATGACAGAGAGAGGGGGGGAGAGCGTGAAGTGTGGAGGGAACAGGACAGATATAGCATGTCCAGGCACAGATAGATAAAATATTAGATATGAGAACAACAAGTTTGCTTTGGAAATTGATTGATTTGGATTTGTTTAATCAGGCCATAGTTTGGTGAAAAGAGAGAAGTTTATACCCGAACAGTCACATTGTGTTTTGAACCAACCACACTAAAAATTAAGGTGTACCTCAGACATAATACACATTTTAGATCATCTAGAGAAATGTAGTCCATCAAAAAAACATGATTGCAATGAGCTGTTGACAATAGACGAGTATCAGCCTGTTTAGTCATGTGATGTTGACAGTACACCTGATACTTGCTGTACTTTTTGTACCTTCTAATATTCATTCATTACTCCAAACATAGAAAAGGCAAGGTGAGTCTTATTTGTATTGTGGGGATCACAATGGCAGCAATGTGACGTCAGACTCTATAGTCGTTTTGAATACTCCTGGACTGTGACTGGACATTACATAATGAGATTTACTCTTCTTCAGCTGAGCAAGAAATTCCCTGTCGATTGTCCCAGACTCAAAAGGTTTCTGGAAGACTTTTGTTTCCCACTAAAAATAATTTTGCATGTGTTGATATAGTTGAATATAGTTGCTTTTAATACTGATTTGATTTTGTCAAACGAGGTTGACATTCAGCATTCATTCAAGTGCATTTGACGGTGCACAGTGTGTACACCAGGACTAGAATAACTAGATTAGCATGCAGCACTGAGCTGTACTGGATGAATAGAGGCTAATCTTCAGCAGTTAAAACAGTCACTCCTCTCTCTGATTTCTTCTTTACTTTCTGATACATTGCTACTGAGAGACTACACAGTAAGCTTTAGCTGAAACAAATTCCTTTTAGAAAATACCTTAATGAGTTATTGCTGTGCACATGCAACAGCTGACAAGAAGCAGGGGTCTGACCACCTGCTGAGGGTCTGCCACTAACAGCACACTGAAATGCCCCCATTCAACGGACAACAGAAGGAGACACTGTCGCTCAAGAGACAGACAATGCACGTTGTTAAAGAAACACAGAAAAGTCCTTTATTTTCTTTTCACTGGAAATGAGTTTGATGACTCAGAGAGGAAAATCAACACGCAAGGCCCAACACTCTTTGGTTTAAGATGATGGATTTGAACACTGAATGAGACGGAGAGTTGTTAAGTGTTTTGGCTGCTACATATGAGTCAGGGTGTTGTCCTTTTTCTCTTGTAGATGAATCTAACTTCTTCCTTGTAATCTCTAATAGTACTAGTGATGATGATAATTCATGGGAAACATTACTGAAGCATACCAAATGCTGAATCAGTAGGCCTGAAACTATTGGTCAATCAACCAAAAATGAATCAGGAAAAGGAAGATATTTTTATCTTTCAAGTCAGTTATCACGCAAAAAAGCTACAAATTCTCAAGTTCCAGCTTCTAAAATTAAAAGATTTTCTTCTTATTCTGTTACATCATTGTGAATTAAATCTCTTTGAGTTGTTTAGACTGTTGGACAAAACAAGAAATCTGAAGACATTACTACGGTCTCTAATTGTAAAGGACATTTTTCACTGTTCTGATCATTATTTGCAGCCCCAGTATTATATGTATGCATTTCACAGTCTGTCGAAAGACTAAAAACAAAGCACACTCATGACTTTGGTTTGACTTCTGTGGGTTATGCCGACTTCCTTGTTTTGATATGAAGCAGTGGCGTGTTTTGTTCAAAGTTACCGTAAATACTTCTCAACACTTACAGTAAGAATTCAGAACAGGTGATTGACACCCCGAGGGTAAACGGACTAATAAACCCCCCCCACACACACACACACATACTGTCACACTCACACACCTGCCTACACGTGTGACAGCTTCTCTAAATTACACATCAGTATGACAGTGATGTTTGGCCCACTGTTGGATTTTTGTAACATTTAGCTTCGCTTTTACTTTCAGGTTTCTCTGAGGGATTGGTGTGAAAAGTGCACAGGCATGAGAAAGTAGCTCTTTGGTTTAACTTTTGGAGCATATTGAGCCTTTTTATGATATCGCATATTCCCACACTGACACACATAACATACACATGTAGAACACTGACTAAATGTTGTGCACCAAATACTTTGTGTGCAGCTTTGTGGTTTTACAGTTACCGTGGGCTAAATTGTCTTGACTTGTCATGTTCTGTCAGGAATAAAATGCGGTACAGTCATTAAATCAAACACAAACTGTGTAATAGGACTTATTAATCACTCATAAGCAAGGGATGTATTTCAAGTTCTCCCTGTTTGACAGGGCTATTGTATAAACACACTCACACACATGTGCAATTTGGTTTGAAACACTTCACAGCACCTACAGCACCAATTTAGTAACCGCTAACTTCTTGCTAAGTCTAAATGTTCACCAGTACTCATCTTTCTACTTTTTATTTTACCCTCCCAGAAATAGAACCGAAAACCCTGGCGCACACACTGTTTTACCTCTCGGGGTTTCCTGTGTGTCTCTAAGCTGGGTTTCATTGAGAATACCTCCACAGTCTCCAGTGTGCAGCTCCTGTCCCTCCCCACATTGTCCTTTGTCCAGCACAGCATTCCTGGTAATCCAAGCAGCTACCTGTTTCCCTTGAGACTGAGGTGGAAAGAAATCTGTGTATGCATGTGTGTGTGTGTAGTGTTTTTATAGATGTGTAGGTGTGTGTGTGTGTGTGTCAAGCTGCTCCAAAAAGCCCCAGTGTTGATGTTTTACTTACCGTTTTGACTTAAAGATGAATGAGCAGAGAGGAAGAGAGGCTTTATTTAAAAGTCTCAGGCGTTTTTGTGCACTATTTGTGTTCAACGAGTGTGTGTGTGTGTTTGTGTGTGTGTTTCATTTACTGAAGTTGATCCCAGTGTTGATTTAACAAAATGTTCGTGAAAGATGAGTCATTACTTCCCCTTTGTGTAATGTGTGAGTGTGTGCGTGCGTAGGAAGAGTATTGCTTACTGTAGAGTGTGAATAATACAGACATGCAGGCAGATACATGCACATACACACAGACAGAAAGTGTTTAAGCTTCTTTGTCATGGTATTTTGCAGTGGCATCAAAATGATCCATGTAGGTGTGAATATAAATAATCCTTACTCAACAAATAAAAACGTATTTAAAGGTAGTATTTATTATAGATTATTCTGTTGAAAAATGTCAACCATCAGTGCCCCGAAGCCCGTGGTGATGTCTTCAAACAGCTGTTCAAAATCCCAAACTATTCAATTTAATGTCAGAAAAGCATCACATTTCAGAATGTTTTTCCTTCAATAATGACTCAAATGATTGACAAATCAAATAACGAACATTTCAGCTCTTATGAATTAGAATATTCTTTTTAGGTTCTGTAAAGCCTCTTATGCCCTCCTGTACCAGTGCCTCTTGTTACCCACTGGTGAGATCTGAGGCTCAGAGTGACAGAAGAGCCACTGATAGAAAAAAACGCTGATTATCAAAGAAGAAGCATTAAACGATTCACTTTATAGGTGAATATTTGTGTGGTGGCGGCACCTCGGGGAGCTCAGAGGATGAAACGAACAAAGAGAGAGAGAGACAGAGATGCAAAGCTTCTGCAGAGAAACGCCTCTTATCTCTGGAGCTCAGTCTGAGAAGCAACCAGAAAGACTGCTGATCTTTCCCTGCTGCCCTTCTCTCTCTCGCTCCTTCCTCTCTTCTCTTTCTGTTTTCTCTCCCTGATCCATTTCTCTATATTTCCCCCCTTTTCAATTTCCCCCTCACTCTTGTGCGCATCCTCCAGTCCCTTTTACGGCTGACTCACACTAAATCAAAGCTCCATCGGTGTGGATCGATCCAGTCCATGTCAGTTCGTGTGTCCGATCATCTAATCCCACCCCACGCTGGTGTAGCACTCCGTCTCTGTTTTGTCCTCTCTGTCTTTGGCACAACAATTGTTTTGCTTGATTGTTCAGCAACAAGATGGTTACTGTCCAACTAGTTATACAACAAATAGACCACAGGAACAACACCTTTTAAAACCTTATAAGCTGTATAATTCCTTTAATCTAGCTTTGCTCAAATGACAAACCACAAAAATGTTCCTCAAATATTTGTAGTAGGCAGTCCTCAGGAGAGATCTTGGAGAGCTCTTATAAGATTGCTACATCTCTTTTTGAAGGAAGAAGCATTTATTAATAAAATATATAATGTAGATCAATTTGCATCAAGAATTCTTTAGATTTGTATGTATTTTATTGATATTTATGGTATCATCTGCTGTATTCTGGGTTTGGAAATCGAGATGTTTTTATGGAAAATTCTGCAAAAGTTGAAAACAAATTAACAAAGAATTTTATTATAGATAAGTGAAACTAAATTGGACACATTTCACTAAACTGGATTCAGCGTTTTCTGCCGAGAAAATAAGATGTCCTCTTTTTACATTTAAATCAATAGGCCCTCGAAATGCATGGTCATCCACATAATTCTCCACCGTGCCAGAGGGGCAGATTAATGATTGGTTCAGCACTAAAATGGTATTGACCCCTCAGCACTCAGCTTAGGCTAAAGGGGTGTGAGGAGAGGTGGATCGAGAGTCTGTCTTTTTAATGACGGCTGCAACAATGCTGTTGTCGTTACTGTTCAACCTGATAAAGAGTTGGGGCTTTGATGACTTTAAAATTGAACACTAATCTCAATTTAATTGGCCTTTCAGTAAGTAATTAGCTCATGTCAGTCTTCCTGTCTCTCTCTCTCTCTCTCTCTCTCTCTCTCTCTCTCTCTCTCTCTCTCTGTGTGTTTTGTGTCTGTGTGCATGTAAGCTTTTATTGTATACAAGAGTGTACTGGCACTGTGTGTTAGTACATTAATTAGATACTGAAAACGAGAGTCAGATTTCTTGTATGTAGAGAGAGAAACAGAACAGACATTTTCTTTAACTGTAACAAGACACCCCTATCATCAGGACACCATATTTGTTGGTGCCTTTTAAAACTGCAAGTAATCACTGTTGACAAATTAGGGCTGGGTGATATTGCTGAAAATGTTCACAATCAGTTCAGTCAATATTGATATTTATTGATCATTTTTGATAACGTATTTTTTAAAAAGGCCATGTTGAATTTAACCACTTGATTTATCAACGGTATTAGTACTGAGTATTGTTGCTGAAGATCTCTCCATTATGGACTGCCTGTGGATTGTTTCTTGAGATGTAACAGATGTCGATCGTGACTCACGATATAGCTATAGTGATTCACTCATAGCCCGCATCATCGTCAAGGAATATGATTGGCGGTTTATGAGCGGGGGTGAATTCTATGTGCTTCCATGGCAGTTTGCATTTATTGCTTGCAAGTGAAACTATCGATATTATATTGAACTTTTTTTTTTTTCTATCTGTTGCAGTTTTATTGCCAAAGCCTATGAAAAATCTATGTGTTTTATGAAGTGACTACACTACGGTTAACAGTTTGGTTAGGTTTAACTATGACTATTACATTTCGTTAGGGGACCGTTATGGTTACAATAATAAACTCTTAGTTAAGGTTATTGGCCAATCATGGTCATGCTTTAAAGGTCTAGTGTGTCACATTTAGGAGGAGAAATGGGATATAATAGATGCCGCTAAATCCCACACGCTGGTCCTTTAAAGAAAAATAACCAACTTTAGTTGGAAAAAGGAAACTGCAGTGGTCATAGTGCAATGTTTTGTTGATAAAACGGTCACTTAAATTCCTCTTTTGTTCCTTGTGGCAACAAGAAGGCTTTGTCACTTGAACATAAACATATGCTGTTTTGGGCCACTTGCTGAAACAATTGATGCTGACTTCTTGGGAGGACAGTCTTGCTTTGGTAAAGCACAGGTGTAACTATTTATAATTCATTTGAGTGTACCGGTAAGCAAGCAAGCATATAATAGCAGAGCCCTGGACCTGGGATGGCCATCATTAATATTATGAGTTACATTTCAAAATGTATACTGTGAAAGAGGTCTGTTTGCCTTTTATGTTTTCTTCTTAGTCATATTCTGTTTGACATATACGCAATACAAACTACCAAATCAATTTGACTTCCTCAGAATAACCGTAACCGTAACAAGCCATTTTGTCCATAAGGAATTTGCATCATGTATTTGGATGTGTCAATGATTTGACTACAGGTGATGTCAGAGGAAATAAGATTGCAACTGAATATGGGTAGGAGGAGTTCGAGATAAACTTTTCAGCGTGTCTCTGAATGCCTCCCGCTCACCTGCTTTGTTCCAAATCTTTCTCAACAGACACACAAACACTGAATATTTGCCTCCATAGCAACCAATATTGTAGCAGTAATTGCAATACAATAACATTATTTTGCATATTTTCTATAGTGTAATCTTCCACAGTGTTGCTCAACAACTGTAGCATGACAAATACATTAGTCAATGTTTTGAGTTTCAGGACTGTTTCAACATGGTGGGATTGGTAATCATCATTCATATTACACAAACTTCTGTCTATGCACTGCTGAAAAATCAATTTTGGCTGCCAAGCTCAACTGAAAGTTAATTATGAGGTCAAATTATTTTCCATTTACTTCAAACAGATTTCCAAAGTGTTTCACAGATATATAGCAGTGCTTGTTGTTTTTCTAAGTTACTTTCAGTTGCCTCTGATCTTTTCTCTGCTGTACCATCTGTCTCTCTCTTCCTCCTTGTCATTTCATCTATTTCTCTCCACTTGACATGTGGTGATTTCTCTCTCTCGTCAGATCCCCGTCAAGAAGTGACAAATGTCCCTGCTATTTATTTTCTGTCCCTCTGTCGATTTTCTCCACAATTACTACATTTTTCTACTGGAGCTGCAGTGGATGTAAATAATGCATTTTTCCCAGAGATCCTGGCTGTGTTAGAGTCTCTTTCTTCTCTGTCTCATACATTACTATTCATGCTGCACAACTGTTTCTCTACCTGGAAAATCTGTGCTGGCATCTATATTAAATAGTGTCTGACCTGAAAAAGTTTGCAGAGTACACATGTTTATTCAGCCATGTGTGATGAATTAAATGCAATAAATTACATGTGAGTAATTCAGTGATGATTAATGATGTGTAAAAAGGGACTTGGGGTTTGGCTGAGGTGGTAGCTCTGGACATAGAGAGCATTCACACATACACATATGGCTCACACAGTCACATACTGCATACACATTCACGTTGTCTTCCTTAAAAACACTCAAACTGACCACGAACTTACAGCAAAGGTCTGTTCGCTCAACCTGAATTTCTTATCTGCAAAAAAAAAAGACTGATTTTATTTTGTCTTCTTCATCATCTTTTTCTTCTATAGTCTCACCTTGGAGAGTGGGAAGAGAAGCAGGGTATGTCTTATGTCTGTTTTAACTAGGTCAGACCCTGCAGCAACAGACTCAGAGAGATCGGAAATATTTTTCCTATTTATGTAAAAAATGACAAGAAATATGTACAACAGCATGCATGCTGTGCAGAGGGATGATATAAAGCTGCATTGTTTTTATCGTCTTTCTTGTCTCTGTCTAGCAAATTTCTTTACATCTGAAAAAGGAAATCCATGGACATGAATGTTGATCAAAGCACGATGCAGTATAGACTCTATTTCATTTAATACAGTTCTGTTATGCATTTGGACTTTTAAACATCTTAATATTTGGTATGTATTTTGACTATAAAGCATCGGAATAATTAAATGATATTCATAAACTGGAAATTGTTGGATTCTTAAGTTGGGTAATAGGTTGTGGGTATTAAACATTTAAAAGAATTGAGCACAGTTTTATTGTAGATATACGAATAGTATAAGTAGGATAAAATAGATGTTGTGTACTAGATGAGGCGTACTACCAAACACTGAAAGACACTTTTATCACCTGATAAAACCTGCTTACAAATCACCGTTGAAAGTTTGCTTGGGTAAAACAGCTCTATCAATGGTGATTTAATTGTAATGGTGATAAAAATCCTCTTTCAGTCAAAGGGTGATGTGAAAGCGCGTCAGGCCTCAGGCAGAGCTTGAGCCAGAGTTGAAAGCACCACAGAATCTGGCGTCATTGGTTCAAAGCCACCGGCATGTTGGATGCTGTTTGGCAGGCTGGCTGTGTTTGTGCTCTAGGGAATCGAGGAACTCAAAACACTCAGCAAGCTCTTTGGCAGTTTCAGCCCCGAGGCTGTTCTAGAGCAGGATGGTAAAGAGAGAGGCATACTGTAAACACACGCACAGTTCCTACCTTGATCATCACTTTTTCTTTACTATTCTCAACAGAGTGACTGGTGAAGAGTACAAAGTACTTCTGTTTGAAAACATACACACACTGAAGGATAGTACTGTCAACTGGTGTCTTTGCCTGAAACAACAGTAGTCAGCAAAGCTTTAATTGGCAGCCTAAATGATGGCACGTGTTTCCGTTCTCCTGAAAATGATTGTTGAGTGACTCTGTCTGAACACTTCAAAGACCAGTGTGTAGGATCTAGTTTTAGGTATTAGTGTAGCATAGGCGTAATGTAGTTAATGAGTGGGTATTAATAACTCTGTGGATAATATAGTCAGAGTTTTGACCTTGACGTAATTCTCAGGGTATTTCATTATAATATCACTTCATCCACTGAAAAATGTGTTACCCTGACATTGAAGGATTTGAATGAAGGAAGGAATTTCCAGTTATAGTTGTCACATTATTAGGAAATGTATTGTGCAGGATTTCTTACCTTATTAACCCATATTGAGGGGCTTTGTTCTATATTTTGACAAGCCAAGACATTGTTTGTTTATATTATGTAAGCTTGCACTGCATATGAAAAACTCCTCTTCTCTCTTCCTCAGAAGGAGCACAACAGGTGTCAAACTTCCCCGTTGTGTTAGCTTGTTCAGTTTATTGAATTATTGTGGTGCAGCACAGAGGGGGGTCTGCGTATTTTCTTGCCTCACGTTGTTTCTTTTTCTGCTGCAGGGAAATGAGGAGGACTGGTCTAAGGAATGCTAGAGGTCTGAAGAGACCTTTATCCTTCGTTTTATTCTCTGTGATTCAGCTCCAGACCCCATGTTGGCTCTTTGTAACAGTACAGAGCCTTAGTTTATGAGTTGAATGAGTACTTTAGATAAAGGTACATGGCTGCATAGGCATGCACGTTTGTGTATTTGTGTATTTGGTTGGGTATGGCATGGGGATGTAAACAAATATGAATATATTACGAGCAGATAATCCGTTCAAATGTTTAGACGAAATATTTGTACCTTATAGACCATCTCAAAAGTGAGTACAAAATGGCCAAGAGAGCTTTTGGGATGTCCGTTGCTTTCTTCATCTGGATCTGTAGGCACATCCTCCATTTTGTAAATAAGTAATAAGGCCCAATTATTTATTATTGCCCATTTATTTATGTGCTTTTTCATTTTCTCATTAGACACTTCCACTGTTATAACCTTCATCCCCACCCAGACTGTTAAAAGCTACGCAGGGTTGAAGGCAAATAATTTTATTTTGTTGATTAAATATTTATATATATATATATATATATGTATATATACACTACTCACAAAAGGTTAGGGATATTCGGCTTTCGGATGAAATTTCAGAATGTACATAAAATGCACTATAACCTTTCCAGGTGATCTTAATTTGACCTTCTACTTAAATGCCCTACTTTCATGATATAATATCACTGTAGCATCAACTTTTTACATTTTCCATAAATTTCACCCGAAAGTGGAATATCCCTAACTTTTTGTGAGTAGTGTGTGTGTATATATATATATATATGTGTGTGTGTGTGTGTATATATGTGCTGTTCAGCTAAGATTTCTACTTCAGTGGAGCTTAAAGGATGAAAAGTCAGGGTTGTGTGAGAGAGAGACAGAGTGCAGTCTGAAGTCTTATATTAGTCTATAATGTTGTCTGATATTGACCTGACTCCTCAAGCTACTTTGTTATCTCTCTGCCTCTCCTGCATCTTTTTATTCACAGCTCTCATCCTCTTGTCTAATCTCACCCTCACACTGTACCGCTAATTCCCTTTCATTCCTTTGCGGCTTTGTTCCTTATGCCCTCTTTTTCTTCCCCTTATACTTGTTAGCAGTATTATTCTGTTCTGTACTTATTCTCTCCACCTCTATCCACACTCCCATCCATGCCTATTTTACTCCCTCTCCACCATCCTCTTACTCACTACCCAACATATTCATATATCTGCTCTCTCTCCTCCCTGATTGCCTCTTCATCTTCACCCTCCTCCGCTGTGTGTTTCAGCTGTTCAGTCATGCCGAGAAAAGACCTTGTTAGATTTTAGCTGTAAAGCGTAAAACTAGATGGAGCAGGACCTTTGACTTGTTGCCCTTTCACCCCTCCAACCCTCCAGACACCCCAAGTCAACTTAAGACCATTCCCACAGTGAAGGAATTTATTAAATGCATGTATTCCAAAGGAAATTATTTGGATATGTTTTGGAGGGATATAAACATTTCTCCGCCCTGTAAAATGTTTAGCGCTTTGAAGACATAAGATTTTCACTAAGAGTGATTTTGGTAACATCACTGTGATCACATCAAGAGCCACAGTCAAGTCAGTAAATGTATTTGTAAAATTACTCATCAATAATCTCTCTCTCTCTCTCTCTCTCTCTCTCTCTCTCTCTCTCCCCCAGGGTGGTGTGGAGGATCGGGTTTGTCCGGTCATCATGTGCACGCGGGCCTATCCTGACCCCGTCCCTGAGTGCCAGCTGTTCCCGGGTGAGGTGGAGGAGCCAGAGGAGGAGGTGGCAGACGAGGGAAGGGAGAGGGAATCAGACAGAGACAGCGCTGTGGAAAGCACTCAAGGGTCAGACACCTCTGACGGCCTGATCAGATCAGGGGACAAGGAAGACGCACTGGGGGATCTCTTTTTTCCTGGGGAGAAGTAAGCCCTGTTGATTGTCCTCACTGCTGGTGTTTCTATCAGACTCTCTGAAATTATCGTCAGGCTATATAGAGTCCTATAGCCAGAGTCACCTATCCTCTGTTTTTCTTTCCACTACTTTTTCCGTATAATGTATCAGTCCACAAGTGATAAGTTGGGGAAAATGTATCCTCGAAACTCAAATAAGCCTATGATATACTAGGTTATACTATGAATATAATCATCATTAATTTCAGATCAAAATCAAAAAGACAAATCTGAAACAAATTTCTTATCCAGTACCCAAAATGAAGATAATGAATTTAGAGTCTAACACCAACTTCTCTCTCTTCTTCCTCAGGTGTGGTCAGACCAGCATCTCAGTGACATCTGACCTATCGACGCGTTCCTCGGCTTCCCTGAACGAGGAGCAGTTTGAGGACTACGGTGAGGGGGAGGAACCGGACTACATTCCCAGCAGCCCCTGTCTGGACGACGAGACTCGTACCAACGGATACTCCGACCTCGGCTCATCTGTTCCCTCTAGGTGAGAGAGAGTTAGACAAAGAAACATTGCTCTTCATGTTTGAAGTGGGACAGTATGGTAAAATGTCACATTGTTATTCCAGGATTTTCCACAATGTTGAACAGCAGGGCGGTGTCACCTCACCTAAAATAATGACCACAGAGCAGATGGGCTGTTAAACTCAATACATTCAAAATTATTAAATGGGTGTGGCGGTTGTTTAGATCGTCATCTACTGAGATGGATTACGATCATTTGGCTCACCACTTCCGCCAATAATTTCTGTGGGAGAAACCATACAACAACATACATCATTTTTATAGATATCTGTATTTGTATTGACAATGTTGCGGGCTGGCGAACAGTTTGCATATTAAAACACACATATTAGGTCTCTCTCCTACAACCTCCAAATAAACTCTGAAGTTTTGTCAAATTCTCTTTCAAACTCTTGATGTTTTTGCTCTTCACCCACATTAGCCTGTTGCAACAGTAATAGGAACCATGCACGCTAATTGTGTAGTTAAGTGGGTGATGACGAATTGATTATCTCCTGTACTGATGGCCTACTTCAGTCCAGAATTAGTGTCCTGTTGTTTTGTGTGTGACAGGTAGACTCAGTACAGACAGTTCGCAAGGTTAATAATGACTCTATACATAGCCTTATTAGCTATACATTTATATACTTATTATTGAGCTTTCTTGATGAGTGATAGCGTTTCTTCGAGGCCCAATAGCAAACGTTTGGTGGCTCGGTACCTTGTGTTCGGACCAGGGGTTGGGAACCACTGTGTTAGTAAGTGCAGATAATTATACTTTTGAGTTGTGTGTAGGCGTCTTTGCTTTTCTCAAAGGTTAAGTCTTGATGAAGACATTGATCACTTTCTGTAGTTTCAACTCTATTAAATATTATGGACTTGATGCTCCACTGTCAAGCTCCAGAATCATTACCTGACTCATATTATTCCGAGTCTTGACTGTCGAAGTGTAGCTTAGGAGTTTTTGCCCTTAAGGCCACATTAATATTCATCAAAGGCCTGTGTTTAATGGGATTAAGTCTCCCGGCTTATAGACTGGCAATACTGCTCCATGTTCCTTCCACGCATACCAAGCAGACAAAACTCACCAAATGGAGTTGGCATGGAGATTTAAATTCAAAATGAGGCCTGGATTTACAAGAAGTCTTTGACAACTCAGCATGGGAAAGAATTTTGAATATCTACAGTACGAAGTGGGTTAAAGGTACACTTTTGGTATTTTGGTATAGTGGCTCTATAGTGAGATTTTAAAACTCAACTGTGAACTGTGTTGACTTATATAAACAGTGAGGGGGAGTTATTGGAAACTATATCAAAGTCAGGGAGTATATCTTTATGTACATACATGTAAAACATCAAAGCTTGAATTTCCCTCGGGATAAATAAAGTATCTATC
Source organism: Dicentrarchus labrax (assembly GCF_905237075.1). Classification (NCBI taxonomy): domain Eukaryota; kingdom Metazoa; phylum Chordata; class Actinopteri; family Moronidae; genus Dicentrarchus; species Dicentrarchus labrax. The sequence goes on along the minus strand of NW_026136721.1, from coordinate 20,473,423 downwards.
TATCTATCTATCTATCTATCTATCTATCTATCTATCTATCTATCTATCTATCTATCTATCTATCTATCTATCTATCTATCTATCTATGTTTTGCTCTCTTGCAGCACCTTCCCAAGATACTGCAATACAATAAACTAACTGGAGACTGCAAGTTATATTTTTTCATTATCAACATAGTGTTATTGGTTCCACTGAGTTCCTGTATGTCAAATGATTTGTCCCAGAAAATATGGATCTCTATGTTTCTCCTTCCTTTGACATCTCTTTCTCTCTCAGTTTCAGTTTTTATTGGCGTTATTTAGTGAAAAACTAGATCAATTGTGTCTTAGTACCAGCTACAGGCCTCACTTCTGCACACGCTCAAGTACACACGTAATCAGAGCCAGTTTGATTTAAAATGCGGTTTCAGCAGATAAAAACTGTGTCTGTATGTGTGTTTACAGTGCGGGCCAGACTCCTCGTAAGGTGCGTCAGCATTACACTGGTGAACTGATGGATGTCTACTGTTCTCAGTGCAGCAAAAAGGTCAACCTCCTAAATGACCTGGAGGCTCGCCTCAAAAACCTAAAGGCTAACAGGTAGGACACATACACATGCACACAAACACACACAACACAGTATTACACAATATCTATAGCCGCTAAAGGCCAGTTGTTAGTACAACTTCAATAAGGAGTACCTTTGAGTAAAGGATTGTTACAGTTTTTTGCCATTTTCCTGACCTCAAACTTTTCCCTCGGACCACCATACTCATATTCTGACTGTAAGCCTGTCACATCAAATCTGATCACCAGCCTGTATTTGCTGACTGCAATTTTTCCTGCCACTTTTATTCAAATTAAACTTAATTTGACCCCGCATGGTGAAATATACCGTAGCAGCCACATAATAACCGAGTCAATACACAAAGGCTTCTAATTGAAAACAGGTAGGGTGACCTGTTTCTGTGAAAAATATTGTGTTATTTGTTCTGGCAGGTCATTTTTAGACACATCCACGGTCTTATAGAAGACAATGACTTAATTGTACATGACAGGAACTGTACACCACACTGCGATATCACGCTGTCAGCTATTATGTGTATTGTACAGGATTCGCACAGAGGCATTAGAAGTGTAGTGGTCCACTCGCATTCGACTGGTGAGGTTGAGTCAGGGGTCTCTGTTTGTGTTGGCTCTTTTTTAGTATAATGTAATAAGAGTGATGTAATATTCTTACAGAGGCGTTTAATGTGTTCCTCCTCCTCCTGTTTGATGCATGCACAAACATGCACACACACAAAGACTAACTGATTGTTATATAAGGCTGTCACTCCTGTGCTTGCCTCATCAACCATTGTAATTGGGAGTCTATTATTAGAAACATAATCCATGGTGACCATTAATAGCTCTACTGTCCACCTGCAAACACAAGTGCACACACACACACACACACACACACACACACACGCACACATACATACACAGAATTATTTGAGGAGACTAAATGTTGTATGTTTTTGAATATAGACTGTGGAGTCACTTTTTTTCTTTGTTATATAGACTCTGATGAGTCAGCAGGACCTATAATCTAACATGGCTCTCCTAATTAGATCCATGCTTTCTCCTTATGAATAATGAAGTAGAGATGGGCAGAAAGAAAGAGTTAGACAGTGGAAAGAGCAAGAATAAGAGAGTAAGTGAGATGTTATCGATTGGAAATATTAATTTGAATAGAGTGAGCTCATAGGAAGTGGACACGGGCTAAAAAGGGCGTTGAAAGGAATGGATTTTGATGAAAGATGAAATAAGGCATGGATAGAGGGTCATGTGGATGGGTGGATGGAATATAAAACTGAAAATTATACAAGGCACCATATAGATTAATTAAGAGAATTAAGGATTTTATGCAAGACTAAATGGATTCAGAATGGACAGGGGAAGGAGCTTTTTCCACTAAGCAGCATATAGTATTTAAAGGATCATTTGTGCAAGTCAAGCTCCTTTAAACAGAATTAATTTAGTGAAATTGGCCAAAGTGTCTTATGGGTATTTCATTTTAAATCGGGCATAGATGAGGAAAACATAGTTGCAATCATGCGAACCAAAGTCCAACCAAGGTTTTTGGACTCATGGAAGAATATATGGAATATTGGTGAGGTATTCATGTTAAATATCCTTTTTTTAGTACAGTATATCTCACCATGAGAGCATCTGTGCATTTAATTTACAGGAGGAAGCGATGTTAGAGGAAAAGTTTACAGTTAATGAGTTTATTTTGTATGTAAGTGCACCAGTAAATGAAAGACTGGAACTAAAGTACATTCACTTCCACACACGAATGTTGTTCAATAGTAAATGTGCAATTAATTACACGGATGAAAAGTTCAGAGATTAAAACTAAAGCAGAAATTCTGCTCCACAATTTGGCCTCTTAGACTTCTTCAAAGAGGACATTGGGTTAAGTGAAACATTGGCTGCAGGGGAATGATTTTGTCACTTAGGATTATACACTCTCTGTAAAACTTTGCTTCATCTAAATGTTGAGAGGATCAGCCTGTTAGACACCCTTGTCAGTTATTTCTTTGTACCACTCTGTTTTCCACAATCGCTGTCTGCGCTGAATATGAATATCTGAGCTCCACAGTTTACGTGATTGTGGAAGCAGAATGAGTGAATTTGTGTGGACCTTTTACCCTTTAAGTCGTGAGAATAGTATATGACACGATCGACTACAACCCCCATAATCATTAGCACCAGACACGTGTGATAGATAGAAATCTGCACAAAGCTATTTTACATGGATGCAACAGCAAACGTTTTGTATTTGCACAGCATAGATAGTTTTATAAAAAAATTGTAAATGTTACTGTCAAGCGCATCAACTGTCGTTTGTGTGACCCTGCAGTTTGCTCATTTTTGTTAATCCAATGTGAAACCCAGTACAGACAGACACATCAGGCTGAAAGAGTCTTTGGGCTTTTGTCCCCCTGAGACAGTTGCTGAGCTGACAGAAACCCCCGCTCACTGAACCAGGAGTGAAATTGTATTATCATTGACATGTCCTTCAGTGTTTCTTTCTTTCTCTCTCTCTCTCTCTCTCTCTCTCTTATTCCTACATGTCTGCCACACTGAAAAGCCAAAATCTTAGTTGCCATCAGCAACTCCAGTGCCTTGTTGAGCTATGTGTCTAGACATATCCATGGCAATTCACTGTCATTCACAGTCCTTTTGTTTTTCCCTTTGTAGCCCCAACAGGAAAATCTCCAGCACTGCTTTTGGAAGGTAGGTCACTCACCTGTGTGTGTGTGTGTGTGTGTTGTGTGTGTGTGTGTGTGTGTGTGTGTGTGTGTGTGTGTGTGTGTGTGTGTGTGTGTGTCGGGGTGGGTGTGTGTGTCCAAGTGTGCCGCTGTGTGTGTCTACACTCACTTGTACTGTGTGTGTTTATGCATTGTACAGCCTGTGTTGCACGTGTTTGATCTATCTGTTGGCCTAACAACACCAACACACACACACAGCAATATTAGTTGCTTCCTTATCAGTCAGCCCGACCGTTGTGCTCTAACATCCAGTTAATTACTAACCAACGTCTGGGTGGAATTAATCTGATCTAAAACCAGGCGTGCAGTAAAATCGTTTGTTTTTGAGTTGAGAAAAATAGCTTGGACATCAGCTTTTTCAGTGGCAGCCATGTATCAATTCATGTCCTGTTGGTCTGTACTGGCTGAAATGTTTTGTATCCAGGCTTTTGTTCTATTTCCACCCACAGTAACTGAGTTATAGGGACACAGTGAAAATGGCCTGTCACAGCTGATCTATGTATTCAATATAAGGTTTGGCTCGCTCCCCGTGTTCCTTCGACTGTCCTCTCTGTCTGGTTTGATTACTTCTTCTACTTTACTGCTTTCTTTATCTGTTCTTCTGTTCTTTCTCCTCTCTGTTTCCTCTTTTTTATGCCTCCATGCTGGCATTATGTTTTCGGATTGTTTGTCCGTACGTCTGTCCCGTTCTTGCTATATCTCGAAAACGCCTGCAGGGAATTTCATTACATCTGGCACAAACATCCACTTGGACTCAAGGATGAACTGATTAGAATTTTGATGGTCAAAGCTCAGGGTCACAGTGACTTCACGAAACACGTTTTTGGCCATAACTCAAAATTCCACAAATTATGATGTTTTATATCCAAAAGGTCAACGGTCAACTTCACTGTGACATCATAATGTTACTCAAAGTCCAAATACTGTATATTATTTGAGTCCGGACCTACATGTACAGTATGTAAAGTGAAAGTTGACTGAATGGCGGAGGCTTACAACCACAAGACAGCAATTTTAGTTTTATCTCCTCTCCTCTCCATATTGCTGCTAATCTCAGTAATGGATGAGCTTGCTGTTCTCAAGTTATTCCATCAGTGTAAAAAGGGGGGCAGCTGTAGTCACATTACCACATGAATGTCACAGTTGTATGTATCACAGCCAGATAAACACCTGTGTGTGTCTATCTGAGGCATCTAAAACAAGGGCTGTGTGTGTGTGTGTGTGTGTGTGTGTGGGGGGGGGGTGTACTAATTTTACCTCACTAAATGTATTTTCTGTTTGCACCACCTTCTCTGCTTGGCACTGTCCTTATAGTCCTATATCATCTGCATCACTGCAGGGTAGACCACACTTCCTTTCACTCTCTCTCTCTCTCTCACACACACACGCAAACGCACTCAGAACCAGCTGGTCCTCACCTGGATCTATTCCCGGCAGATTCTTTAAGTTTGTGTGTCTCTGTGTGTGTTTGAGCAGGCAGCTGCTTCACAACAGCAACTTGAGCAGCAGTAACGGCAGTACGGAGGACCTTTTCCGAGACAGCATCGACTCTTGTGACATCGACATTAATGAAAAGGTATCGATGTGTTAGTGTGTCCATATGTTGATCTTTGTCAGTCCTGTATTTAACTAAACTATTTTACAATAAGCATTGTACAAATGTTTTGGGAAGTAATTATAACCCTTTCTGTTTCTGTGTGACAACTTGAAACTCATAAAAGATTAAATATATCTCACTTTCAGCATTTTTACGCTCTTAGCACTAAAATCACAGAGTGAAGAGCTGTTCCTGGTGGATGCTCAGCTTAAGCGTAAGAGTGCTAATTCTTAGGATGAGCTCTGTCAGGATTCCTCTTACGTCTGCAAATTTAAGAAATAGGGTTATTATTTAAAAGCCTTTAAAACCTTGGAAACTCCACAATTACTTTCATGGAAAACCTTGTTGTTTAGTGGCAGTGTCTATTATTTTTCTTTATAAATAGATTCATTTTAGTTTTATCTCATGTGATATTTCTTGTTTTGCTGAGGGATATTTCCTCATTTTCATGCTGGCCAGCATTTTTTAGCATTTGTTTTTTGTTTCTGTCAGGTGAGCTCTCTGGAGAAGAAGGTGGCAGAACTCGAGAATGAGATTCTGATGAATGGTGATCTCAAATCCAAGCTGAAGCAGGAGAACACACAACTAGTACACAGGTAGAGTCAAAAATAGATTTCAAAAAGATTAATTTAAGAGCAAATAAACCCACCAGACCCAGAACCATATTATACAGATCATAATCTACTGTTTCAAAAATGAACAATTAGCTCAGTAATGGTATTTTATTCAATTAATTTTGTGTGACGTGTTCATCATCTCAGGGTTAATGAACTGGAGGAGCAGCTGAAAGACCAGGAGACGCGAGCAGAACAAAATCTGCAAGAGGAGCTAAGACGACACAGGGAGGCCTACAGCAAGATGGAGAGAGACAAGAACACACAGATAGAGCTGCTGACCAACCGGTGAGAAACACACAATAACCAAGCAAAGTAATGCGTAAATATGTATAATCTGATGCTGAGATACAGTTTAGGTTTGGGTTTTTTAATGTAAAGAGCTCAACTAGACAGCCTTGCTTTTAAATCCCCTGGATATGGATATTGACGTGTTTGCCTGTTAAGAGAAAATGCAGAATGTAAAACTGTATGCTAAACAGGGCTTAGAGATTCCTCCTGGGGTTAGTCAGTTGCCTCTGGAGCTACAGAATATACTGTGGAAAGCACCACTGTAAACTGGAGCTTTAGCTGACTATGAGACACACTCAGCTCGTATATAAAGGAAAACTGATCAAGAGAATTTTGCATTTTAGAGTTAAGCATCTGGAGGAGGAGAACAATGACATTGCTGTTAACATGGGCCGGCTCAAATCACAGACAGAGAAACTGGATGAGGTAAGCCATATTTACTTTTTGTCTTTCTTCGTATGTTTGTTACTTTTATCTTATTTGTCTTCTTATTTAAAGTGGAACTCCAACCACCAATTTTACATATCAATTATGTCTCTCAGGTTGTGGGGCATAAAAATATGCAAAAAGTTGCATTAAGTCTTTTGTGGCTAGAAGGGAGCTGTTTGAAATCTGATTAAGTGATGTAACTTTAAGCAGTCTAGCAGCTCAAGGCTACAATATTATAAGCTACATTACATTAGCCGCTACTAGGATAACACATCCGAATCTCTAACTGAAATGTCAGTGGTGGATCATTGTGGGTAATGTAAGAGCCAGGTTTTAACAATGAAGAAGAATGCATGTAATAAAAAAGACAATATCTCTGGTCAGCAGTGGCGCCAGTGAATTGTGATGTGGGGAGCTATGGAGGGCTGTATTTTTAATAGCAGGTGCTAATGAATTATAATGCAACAAACAACAAATAATGCTACGACAGAAAAACAAGACTGGGATAATAATTGAAATGCACATTACTACGTTTTTCTTTTGCATTATACAAAAGTAAGCACAGTTAATTCTGTGAAGTTAGAATTAAGAACAATTTCCCCTAGGGGATTAATAAAGTATATCTTCTTCTTCTTCTTAGGAAATCAAATGCATATGAAAAGTACATAGTCACCACAGAAAATATCTGGATTTACAAAATACTGTAGCTGTGAAAAAATACAACTGTAGCACTTGCTACAGTATGCTTGCAATAACTAAAGTACAGTACAAGTACCAACTTATGTATTTCACCGAATCAATTAGACACGTGTAGGGACTGAACTGGTAACATCACCAACCAGTAAGGATGCTCCGATTGATCGGTGTGTGAGACAGAAGTATTCTTCATCACAACACTGGGTGGGGAGGAGGAGCTTAGGGAACGTTGTCTCTGGTTCTTCTGCATCGATTTTCATAAATAGCTTTACCTGTCCTGACAGTTTTGTAGGAGTGCAGTGCTACATCGGTGTTCTCCTTTAACACATTCAGCTGATACTCTTATCTGAACGCTCGGTTTCTCTTTCTAACATGGAAGGTCTTTGTACTTTCCATATCCACACTTATTTACACAGTCCTACTAGCCCTTTCAAAAATATGTCGTTAATAGTCAAATGGTGTGTACACACTGGCAGAATGAAGAACTGTAATAACACTAAAGATGTGGTGTTAGAAACAGCCTTCAGGTGTTGAACAACACCTCTATTTTGAGACATCACCTATTTAAATGACACCAAACCAGATAGCTGTCAAGTCAAGCTCACAAAATGTGTGACCAAAAGAGGACACATAACTCCTTTGATACCAAATTTTTAATAGTATTCTGTATACGAATGTACAGTAGATATGTGTGAATGTCTTTGTTTTAAATTGTAAATACTATTTACAGTACAGGAATATTCAAATGTATGTGTGCTTACATTTGTGTTGGATTAGACATAACTGAAGCACGTAAATACCACTATAAAACTATAACAGTGTGTGTATGTCTGTCCATCCTCAGGAGAAGCAAAGGATGACAGACAAGCTGGAGGACACCAGTTTGCGCCTGAAGGATGAGATGGACCTCTATAGGAAAATGATGGACAAACTGAGACAGAACAGACACCAGTTCCAGAAAGAAAAGGACGCCATGCAGGAGGTGGGAGTGGACTATTTTATGCAATCAGACACAACGACAGAGTTGGTTGTTTGCTCTATTGCTCACTGCAGTTATGCCAGCTCATACACCTACACCTCCAAAATACTGCCCTGACATTATATAACACTGTTCATCCGTCCTTTCTCTGTGTAGCTGATAGAGGACCTGCGTCGAGAGCTGGAGCATTTGCAACTCTTCAAGCTGGAGACAGAGAGGCCAGGCCGCGGTCGCAGCTCTTCCTCCGGGCTGGCAGACTTCAACAGCAGGACCAGGGAGGTGGAGCTAGAACATGAGGTCAAAAGGCTCAAGCAGGTGATTGAAAGGCTCTGTTTAAATGTCTTTGTTGTGCATAGTCAGCCCAGTGAGTAATATAGCGACTAGACCTTGCTTTAAGATGTGGAGATAATCATAAAGAGCTTTCACATTGATTTTAGAGAGTGGGAAGCAACATGGCGCCTGCTGTACAGCTTTCTTAAATCTGTTGGTGTTTGCACAACTACTAGTCTGCAGGAAAGCTGTCATACATAAGAAATGAAAGGATTTTCAAAAATATCTAAACATGAGACTTCAGAGGGTAATCACAGCGAACCGGGATTGCTTTTCTGAAGATAATGCCTTGGTTTGGATGCAGCAGATACACAGAGAAGCTAAATCCCAAATCAAGCTACGTAATTATGCTTTCACAGACTGAATGCTGCTTATCATCATGGTTAATGATGATAAGCATTGGCTGACCAGATGTTTTTATTTTTTGAACAAATGACTTCTTTTCCTATGCTTGATCTTTGTGTCTCCATTTGACATTTTGTTCATGGTACATAGTACAGGTTGATTTTATTTTGTTGGCTTTTTTCAAATATTTCAACCATTTTACATGTTGACTAAGCATCATGCTACTTATCCGGTCAGTATCTTCAGGAATTTGCAATTTGTAATCGTCATAATAAATGCAAATTCATCTAATCCCTGGATTATTTCTAAAAACAGATTTTTCAAACAGTCTTTTTGTCAAACCATCCTTTTCTTTTGTCGTTTTTTTGGGGTGGAACTGCAACTAAACTGCTTTATAACTATACCGTAAAACAGTATAGTTATACAGCAATACAATCCCCTTTTTATATTATAACCCATCTGGAAGTTCCTGGGAAGACATACTTGGACAGTGATTCAGATGATACACAAGATTTATAATCTTACTTTTCTAGGACGTATAATGATATACATTTAACAAAATAAACTGGTTTATGTACTACCAGAGGAACATTAAATGCACTGATTTCAAAAACCAAGCCTCACACTTTTGTTATTTTCATAGTTGCAGATGCCAGGTGCACGCTATGTGGCACTGAAACAGGGTGGGTTTAGGTAGGATATATTATCATACATTACCAGTGGAGTTAGGAGCTTGTAACGATCACAGGCAATTACATTGGCTCCTCTCGTTCCCTTAAAATCCCCTTTAAAATCAGCACACTGTCCTAGACATGTTATACTGATGGTGATGGAATGGAGAGATCACTGGAGCTTAGTTTGCTTGGTCACAATTTATAAGAATAGCTGCAGAGTGCTTGTGATTCAGTAGTTTCAGTATTCCTAGATACAATGACTTGAGGTATCTGCCTCCCACAGTTAGAGGCTCAAATGCCAAGTTACTGTTATCGGTCCTGCAAAGTGTACCAACCTGGTGCAGAGTAAACATCAGAGATAAGGGAGTAGATGAGAGTGTTTTTCAGATGTCCTCTCTGATAACACTACTACTTTCTGAAGTTGTACAGAAGCCTGTGTCTGACTCATTTTTATGACATGTGATGATATGCATTAGATATAATGCTTCCAATTTCCTAAACCAGCAGAAAAGGCAATACAAAGTTATGAAAACCGCAGAGCCTTGAAATAACTCTGTAAGTGATACATAGTCAGTTATAATTGCTGATTTGCACAGTGTATGCATCTTTTCAGGGACTAAGATGATAAGGTCTGTGTTCTCCTGTAGCCTCAGACCAAACTTATCTCTTTAAGTGCAGGCAAGCAAGAAGGGAAATTATAATAATGGGTTTTCTCTGAATATATCAACTTACTATCCTGAGATACTTCAATTCAATTTTATTGTCCGTCATTCGGACAATTTATATTGGTCTCTGTAGGTAACAGCTCTACTTTGAGAGATGCTGCACTGTGACATCCACCAGGATAGGCTCACTATCTTATGCTTGCCTGTGCACCTCTGTAAATGTCTGTATGTGTGTGTGTCCAGAGATTTGTGTCCCAGGACTTTCTTCCCCCTGAATTCCAGCACCTGGTGTTATCTGGGGCTCGGCTCCGTCCTGGTCTGATGGTAAAATTGCTTCTGTGACCTTTGACCTCCCGATTAACCACTAATCACAATGGAGTAGAGTGAATTTGCCCGAGCTGAATTGGGGTCAGTGCTGCAGTCCCCTCACTAATGGCTCAGGATAGAATGAGGGAAGAGCAAACTGACCTCTTGTCAGCACTCAAAGGCAACCTAATCATGGAGCTTTCATAACACACCAGACAAAGCAGGGGAGCAGTTTGTTCTGTAACACGCATAACCCATGTTATGTCCTTGTAGGTGTTACCAAAATAGTTGCTGTGTTTGTTGCTGGATGAGGTGCCAAGTGTGCAGTGTGTCTGTCACATGGGTTGAGTGAGGCTTGAGTAGCAGCCATTTTTAAAAAAGCATCATCACTCCCGATACACTTGTGTCTTGGTCCAGATACTTATCGCATTCTCTTCCTATCACTCTCTCCTCTACCTCTCACCCTGATTCTGTATTTTAGGAGAACCAGAAGCTCAGGGAGCAGAACGATGAGCTCAATGGCCAGATCCTCAGCCTCAGTCTGTATGAAGCCAAGACCCTGTTTGCTACACAGACCAAGGCCCAGTCTCTAGCTGCAGAGATAGATAATGCCTCCAGAGACCAGGTAAATATCACATGTAGTAGTAGTTTATAAACTGTATTTCTAGGAAATATCCCAGTGTTCTAGATATTACATTATTGTAGAACTTGAATCTAATATGCATAAGATGGAGGCCGTCACCATGACTGCATCTCACACACAAACACTGACCAAATACTATGGAAATAAGCCAGATCCATGGAATAACTATGAAATATGTGTTTACTGTATGGCAACATTAGAACTGAAACAATTTCCAGATCCTATTTTGTGATTTTTAGTGATGTTTTGTTTAGGATTTTGTGACATTTTATAGAGTAAATGATTAATTGGTAATTAATAAATGCAAAGAATGTTGGGGAGCTTAATTGATAATGAAAACAATTGTTAATTATTGCCTTAAGCAACATTCATGTACCTGATTATAGCAGGTGTAGCCATAAAAAAAATATTTATTTATTTTATGTATTTGTTTATACGTAGCCAGACTAGTAAAAAGAAGCAGAATATTCTAGCTGTAACAAAAGTCCCAGAGGTAAAAACTCTTGTATTATAATAGTTAAAAACTACAGCTGGTGAGATAATAGTTCACCTTGTTGATAAACTGGAAAGAAAATGTGTTTGACATACTTCTCTCTCCCCAGTTAATGGAAGCCTTGAAGGAGCAGGAAGAAATAAACATACGTCTGAGACAGTACATGGACAAGATCATCTTGTCCATTCTGGACCACAACCCCTCCATCCTGGAGATCAAGAACTAACAGCGACTCAACTGGAATGAGAATCGTTTCCCGGTCTCAAGAGGCTCATTCCAGTTGTTTGATCAGAACCTGCAACCCGGGTCTGGAATCTGTACAGAAAAGGAGAGAGAACCAGAGCCAGTCTTACGAACGTATAAATAGACACACATCGCCCCCTGCTGTTTGTGGCGGGAGAGGACTCCTCTTACAGAGAAGATAGAAAGGGATTCTGCAAACTAAAGGGAGTTTTCTAAAGGGTCATACGACTGTGACTCTTCAGCTTGATCTACCCTGCTCTGTTTTTATTCACTGTCTCTGCTGTAAACTGTAGCCACTGTCACAACTTTGAACTTTCTTCACAGGAATATCCTGGCCCCCAACATACTCTGAGGATGGACAAAGTCGCTCAGTGTAGTACACTGGGCATATGTACCTTGTGCATAATAACTGGAACAATGTAAACAAACCTGACGTGGGTTCTACTGTATCCTGGTGAAATATGAACTGTATTATACACAGATAGACAACTTGATCCGACGTAGAGAGAAACAGTCGTGTGACGGACAAACAAGTTGGCAAAACCCGACTCTGAGAGGTATGAAGGCAGACCAGTCGAGTGTTGCCTGATCCATAAACTGTCCATATTTTCTCCTCTGTCATGTAGGTGTTCTCTGAATGTTGGTGATGTATTTGGATAGGCACGTTTTAAGAGACATTAGAGAAAAGTGGCAAGTGGTCAGAGAAAGAAAACAATGAGAAGAACCCCTATAAATACAAAGCGAAGTGGAACATTTTAAGTTAGAAAGGAAGAGGAAAGCATGTCTTCCCTAAAGAGGTGGGGAGTCAGATGATGGGCCGTGTATGCTAGCAAAGGAGGGTCTTAGTAAAGTCGATGATGGCTAATCGAAGGTGAAGATTTTTGCTTTTGTTTATTCTCGAGAACATGTCTTCCAGTAACCTTGCAACAGCACTTGCAATGTCAATCAGCCAGTAGTGAATAGCTTTCACTGAGAAGTGGCCCTTAGTTGGTTCAGACGAGTAGTCGAGTGTCACTTTAAGGAGCAGAAGCTGCAACCAAGGAGTGTCTTTAAACTGTAACTTCCATGGCTGCTATTTGCTAACAATACATGCAGCTTGCAAAAAGGTACATTGTTGCTAGCGATAGACCCGATGATGTTGTACAGAATTGTAAGGATATGATTGTACAGGTGTGTGACTGGTAGCCATTGTAACATGGTTTACTGAATCATCTCTCTATGCTCAGTGAAATCATCTCAGATATTGTACGTGAGCATGCACAGGAGACTCACTTTTTGGTACGAAAGACTGGATTAGCAATCTCACTGAAGCATACAGGTTGTTTTTAAAAGCCCAGATAGCTCTCAGAAACCCTCTAATACTGTAAATATCATGAATGTACAACTGGATATTTCACTTTCTGTGTGGCCAAAAAAGGCTTTTTGAATTTAAATTGCTGTAATTGGTCGAGATATGTTGTCGTACACGTGTACAGTATTCAGTACTGTAATGAAGAGGGCATTGTTTGGAGAGGGGGAACAATTACAATCTGCTGTATTATGTAATTATTCTAAACTTGAGTTTTGCTTCCTTGCACAAAAAAAACAACAAAACGTTTTGTTTTCTTTTGCATGGTTCACCTTTTCTTCTGTCTGTGCCTTTTGAGGACATTTTCAAGATGATGTTGCTATAGATTTACATAGTTTTTTGAAGCTACATTCTATGTCTATGTCTGACATATTTTCTTGACATATTGTAAATGTTGTAATTATATAGTGATAATTTGTATTCATGTGCCACTCACCACTCTTTTTCAGATTGTTACTATGAAAACTATTTTATACAGTTTTATCAAGAAAGAACTTGTGATTGCTTAGCTGTCCTATTAGAAAAGTGATATAGCACAATTCTTTGTATGGTACGCAGGCCAGGTTAGCATTTTGGGAATATTTTTTTCAATGATTTTTTTTATTGGGGGGGTGTTTTGTTGCATTTCTCAGTTTTTTGTTAGTCGCGGTGAGTCCATTGCTTTTAACTTTGCTGGCTTTTTACATGGTTGCAAACTGTCTTCCTAACTTAAACTAAATGGTGAGCATTATGAGCAATATTAACTTATTTACCAATACCTGCTGATTTGTGTCTTGTTTGCTTCACAAATCTTTTCACTCTATAGCTGCTCATACCATTCTGGATTTTAAAAGAATTAAACGGTACATCAAGCTGTAAAATTGGTCATAAACTCATTTCTTGTAGCTATTAAATTTTGACTTATTAGGGCTATCCAATGCAATGTAGTCACTATAAATAGCAATAAAAATGGCTTTGGCAGTGATGCTGTCTCATGAAATCCTTTTAAAATTACAGTTATTTTTCCCCAATTCCATTTATATAGACTATACTTTCTAAAACATGAAACCACTTATTCTGTGCCTACAGCTGCTGTTGTCTTAGTGTGTTGTACATACTGAGCAGTAAATAAAAACCTTTGAGCTGACATTAAAAGAACCCATTTCTATCCAGTTACATGACATACAATTTAAGTATGTGTGTATTCCACACTTTGATTGTGACAATTTTAACAGCACTGATTAGTTATATTCATGCTCATTCCATTAGCTTTGTATATTCTCATTATTGTGTCTTGGATATAACAATATAACAGCAGTATGACTGGAGTTGAAAGACATACTAAGGGAGGGACACGTCTATCTTGTAATCAATATGTGATGGGTTTAATACATTACCAGCCTGCGCTCTACTGGGAAGGCTTTTAAAAACCTGGCTGCATGAATTTTCTCTAAATTAGTCATTATTTTAGATTATGTTAGATTGGTGGTGGTTTGTCCTGTTTGCATGGGAGTCAACGTGACAAACAGCTAATGGCACTAAAGACAAAGACATACACTACCAGTCAAAAGTTTGGACACACCTTCTCATTTAATGGTTTTTCTTTATTTTCATGACTATTTACATTGTAGATTCTCACTGAATTATGTAGTAGACAAAAAGTGTGAAATAACTCTAACTATATTTTAGATTCTTCAAAATAGCCACCCTTTGCTTTGATTACTGCTTTGCACACTCTTGGCATTTTCTCGATGAGCTTCATGAGGTAGTCACCTGAAATGGTTTTCCAACAGTCTTGAAGGAGTTCCCAGAGATGCTGAGCAGTTGTTGGCCCTTTTGCCTTCACTCTGCGGTCCATCTCATCCCAAACCATTTCAATTGGGTTTAAGTCAGGTGACTGTGGAGGCCAGATCATCTGGTGCAGCACTCTATCACTCTCCTTCTTGCTCAAATAGCCCTTACACAGCCTGGAGGTGTGTTGGGGTCATTGTCCTGTTGAAAAATAAATGATGGTGCAACTAGACGCAAACCGGATGGGATGGCATGATGCTGCAGGATGCTGTGGTAGCCATGTTGGTTCAGTGTGCCCTCAATTTTGAATAAATCCCCAACAGTGTCACCAGCAAAACACCCCCACACCATCACACCTCCTCCTCCATGCTTCACGGTGGGAACCATGCATGTAGAGACCATCCGTTCACCTTTTCTGCGTCGCACAAAGACACGATGGGTGGAACCAAAGATCTCAAATTTGGACTCATCAGACCAAAGCACAGATTTCCACTGGTCTAATGTCCATTCCCAAACAAATATCTTCTGCTTGTTGCTTTTCCTTAGTAGTGTTTTTTTAGCAGTTATTTGACCATAAAGTCTCCTCTGAACAGTTGATGTAGAGATGTGTCTGATACTAGAACTCTGTGTGGCATTCATATGGGCTCTAATCTGAGGTGCTGTTAACTTGCGATTTATTTCTGAGGCTGGTGACTCGGATGAACTTATCCTCAGCAGCAGAGGTGACTCTTGGTCTTTCTTTCCTGGGGCGGTCCTCATGTGATCCAGTTTTGTCGTAGCGCTTGATGGTTTTTGCGACTGCACTTGGGGACACATTTTCCAGACTGACTGACCTTCAGTTCTTAAAGTAATGATGGACTGTCATTTCTCTTTACTTAGCTGATTGGTTCTTGCCATAATATGAATTCTAACAGTTGTCAAATAGGGCTGTCAGCTGTGTACCAACCTGACTTCTGCACAACACAACTGATGGTCCCAACCCCATTAAGAAGGCAAGAAATTCCACAAATGAACCCTGACAAGGCACACCTGTGAAGTGAAAACTATTTCAGGTGACTACATCATGAAGCTCATTGAGAGAAGGCCAAATGCTTGCAGCGCTGTCAACAAAGCAAAGGGTGACTAATTTGAGGAATCTAAAATATGAAACATATTTAGAGTTATTTCACACTTGTTTGTTCACTACATAATTCCATGTATTCATTCATAGTTTTGACGCCTTCAGTGAGAATCTACAATGTAAATATAAAATAAAATAAATAAAATAAAATAAAGTAAAACCATTAAATGAGAAGGTGTGTCCAAACTTTTGACTGGTAGTGTATATGTCTATGAATCGGCGCAAATATGAGTGTAATAGCTGATGGGCAGCAGAGAAGTGGGCTGTCCTGCAGGAGTTGTTTCGAGAAGTTGCTTTTGTGCCGGTAGGGGTCACTGTTGGATCAGGAACTTCTCTGACTCTAAGATCAGACTCACGTCTCAAGCATTCATGTGGTTTATGTTTGATACTTTAAACAGTTTCAAATGGGGCAGTCCCATATAACGCAATTTAAACTGTATATAAAGACTCAGCTCTGTCAAATATGACATTTTATTTGTGTGTCGCCCCCTAATGGCGGATTATTAGCCTCCCGTACAGCGTACATCCCATTACCAACACCTGCCCGCGGAGGTGTCGAAGTCGGTCCCCCCCCCGGTCGGTGTGTGCTACACGGGGGAAGGCGTACTTCAGGGTACAGTACAGGTAAGCGGTAGCTATCTAAATTAAATTGAAGGTAGTTAGGAGAGTTAAGTTAAGGGGTTGTTGTGTAGCTGTCTGCTGTATGTTGTTAACTGTATTGTTAAACACATTTAACGTCACTGTCAGCAGCTGTCAGTCACAACCACGATAAAACGTTAGCTAACGTACAGCTAACGCTAGCTGTACACAGAGTCAGTGTTAGCTGTCTTTTATCGGGGTCGGGGAAAACACTTAAATGTACTACTGAAAGTAAACTCTCTTGTTATTATTCTTTTTTTATTCATGTTAACGTTAGCTCGGGAAGGATGAATCAACATGTATCAAACAAAGAAGGAGAGTTAATTAGGTAGTTCAGGGTCAGCGTCACAGTGAAGTGAGTTTATCAATAAAGACTGATAATTCACACTAAACGTAAATATTTGTACTAGACCTAATTTAATTACTTTTTTTTTTTTTTTAAAGGCCAAGTTTTATTCAAAATCAATCTAGGACACAGTAAGTGCAAAGGGAAGGATACTAGGATTACTACTGTAATTCCTATTTGAACGATAAATGGCTTATATACTACATTACCCATACGCCTTAGCTATTGTTGCTATGGAGAAGCCAAGCAGATGCGTGATTCAGACTGCACCATAGTTGTTTAATATGTCTAACATTGACTCAGAATCCAAATGATGTAGTTTGGTGATCAGACTGTTCTCTCTGAAATGCTCCCATTGGAGCTGTAATAGTCATTTTTTTCTATCAACAAACCACAGATTTTCTAGTGTTCGTAGTTTCATGCTCATCCAAGCTTTGGGAGTACTCTAACCTCAAGTCATCAAGCATTTATATCATCAGGTTTATGCAGAAAATGAACAGGACCTTTACTTCAATAACCCTGGAAGCCACTGAAAACCTATTTGGGTTATTTGAAGTGTATGTTAAAAAAGACTACAACGCAGGCTGTAAGTTATATGTACTGGTTTTTAGTAATTATTATTAATTATGAATCTGTTTGTGATCAGTGAACCATCTTTTGTTGTAAAAAAGTTAATCTTATTTAGATTTGAAGTATCCCGGTTTGTTTTCTTTTATTCTTTGCGCTTACAGGGTTTACTATACGTTACAGGTGACGTGATGCCTCAGAATGATATGAACTATGAGGGCAGAAGAAGAGGAATGCGTTACGGTGCCTGTAAAGCCAACGGCCAGGTCAGCGGTCACGTCCCACACAGAGCTGTGGTTAATGGAGCCGTTGTTGACGTCGGCTCCCCGGATGCTACCGCCAGAACCAGCAAGAGGACACCAGCTGGCCCACTGAATGGTGCCAAACCACAATGCATGGTTAATGGTTATATTAACCATGGGTGCAAGGGCAAGAGTGTGAAAGCACCGCCGCCAAGGACACTCAGGAAACAAGGAAGCACAAATTCAGCTGTCACTGATGCCTCAGCAGCTCGCTGTGTCAGTAGTGCAGGCATTCCACGTAGTATCGCAGTGAATGGGGACACCAGTCTAGACGCTGTTGCTTTGCCCTCTAATTCTGACCAAAAGGCACCAGAGCCCAGCCCGTCTGCAGCAGCTAAGAAGCCGAGAAGATGGAAGAAATTCCTACCTAAAATGAGGTGCGCCACTTACCTTACAGCTGCTTTGAATTAATCTTTCAGTCCAAAGTGTACATTCATGCATAGTTACACGCTCCTGACAGTTGAATCTCCCCTATGTGACTTCACTGTGAGCTGTTAAAATGGAAATGCATCTGTTCTGTCCGACAGGCGATTGAAAAACACTTCCTCACTGTGTTTTTGGTGGGCCTGCCAACTTTATGAACTTGTAACTGACAGTGGAGATATTGAATGCCTGAAGTTTCATTTTGGGCTACCGACTGTCTTTTTTTAACTTTATTTTATTTTTTTGGTGACAAAAACAGAACATACAGAACAGAGGACAACCAACAGGATCATTGTAGGTAAGGTGAAATGCTGGACATCATGTTAAAAACAGGAAATGGAAGATAAGCTGGGTTACATTGCAGTTCATTGACTTTGATTCACGCTAAGCCAGGATTATTTTAAGGGTACATCATAAGTGCATTCTTTTGTCCTTAGTCAGGTAGGAAATTTTAAAAAAAAGTTCTCTCAAAATAAAAAATCACTCCAGATTCAAATAAGATTTCCAGTATTTTTCGCATATTTTTAGTGGCACTTCCCAGAGAAAGATTCTGCCATTCCATAGTATAAATTTCCTAAACTATTTATATCCATTCAGGGATTGTTGGAGACTTTGTATTCACCAGTTTCCCCATTTCCTGCCTGCTAGCAGTATTTGTAAATGCATTTTTAGCCCAGTTGGCACATTTCCCAAATACATAACACTGAACTTTAACTCAAGCTCTGGACTGATTATTGATCTGATCTCTGTTACCATGTCTCCTTAGTAAGAAGAAATGTTAGGACTCTCCCAAGGGCTACCTACTGTCATAAGAGTTGTGCAATGCAATAGTAAAGGGCAGCTGGATTAACCTAGGATATTAGACAGAAATGACAAGACGAAACAACATGGTAGAGGCCAGGGAAGAAAATGAGAATGAAAGATGAGGACGGTGAAAGTGATAGCCATTAAAAAAAACATAATGTAACAACAGAACATATAATATTTTAAAATAAATACAAAAATAAGAGAATAAAAGCCATAAAAATAAAATAAAGTACAAAGACAACATCACATAAAAGCAAGTCTATGTCTGATTTAAAGGAAGTCACTGGTTCTGCAAGCAGAGTGGTGCAGTGTTTCCTCTATGCTGATTTTGGAGCGGCGGCCCGCCACTGTTAAATTTCTGCTGCCACGGTATCAGAAATGGGGCAGACGCACAATGTAGTCACGGTTGCTTTTTAAATGATCCTGCCGACATGGGGGCTGTTCGGACGGGCCTGCCCCCACTGCTAAAATAAATCCTAGAGGAAACACTGTGGTGTCAATATTTTAATCTTAACAAATGTTTCCAAAATGTAGAACTATTCCTGTAAGTGCTCCCACTGCCTCCCTGACTAAATATTTCATGAAAATGTATTGACAAGAAACAACCCCAGTGTCAGATAATCAAAAAATAATGTATGTGAACATTTGGATAGTTTCCCTTTGTGTGCCTGCAAAGATGAAATGCTCATTTGAGACCTGTCAATCTTTTGTAGAGCCTCAACAATGCCACCACAAGAGGAGGAGGACTGGGAAAAGGAGATCCAAGAGGTCACACTGACTGACTGGGAGAAGATGTGTTTTGGCAACCTACCATATGGTAAAGACAGGAAAAAAAGATTTAAATATTATATAATATAATCTCTCCCAACACGGCACTGTACTGATACTATATACTGATGAGAAGGATAATTGTAGTATTGTTTTTACCACTGCAGTCACATTATGAAACTAAAAATGCAAGAAATTACAAAACTATTTATCACATTCATGTACAGAAAATGCTTATGCTTGTGGTCATTGTTTGGGATCTCAACTGGCCGGGACCCAGTGGGACCTACAGGAGTGTACCTGGACAGAATGATTTGGATATGAGCTCAAAAATGCTATGAGGAAACGTTAGTAACGGCCAATTTCAGCTTTCTTTCAAGGTTTATCTCGCAGCAAGCTCGTTCCACTCAGGCTAAGGTTCGGCTTCAAAGCTATTTTTAGGATTCAGGCCAGGCTGAGTGTTTTACTGGTATTCTGTGCCTCCGCCAGGTCCAGAAGATTTGCTCCATTTTTCTCTGCGGGATTTGACACTTAAGCAAAGGGACACAGGTTACCTGCCGGTGACAGCCAATTACAGCCCAACCGTACACCACCCACGCCCTGTCCGATGGTCCTCCTACAACATGCCCACTGTGCCAGAGCAGTTCGCAGACGCTGACGAGTAAGCCGGACATATGCTGTGAGGGGATTGGTAGAAATCAGTGATCACATACCAACATTACTAAGGAGTTCTGTTGTAAATGTAGTTAGCCCATATTGTTAGATTTTCCAATTTCGGGGAATCTGGATAGTAACCATGCTCAGATTATTTGTTTAGTCAGTGTCTGTCTTTTTTTCCCCCTCATCTAAAACGTTAGTGGAAGAAATTAAACTTACTCTAGTTTAGCATCAAAATCAAATGCTGTTAATGCTGTCACGGGTCAGAGAGTGTAGGGTGGATTCTAGGTTGCAGTGAGGTTATTTTTTATTATTGTAGGTTTTATTTTATCATTTATATTGAGATTTTAGATTTGTTTTATATCGCGTCATATTAATTTGTTAAGCTTCTATGATCTTAAGGAATGATTTTAGCTAGCTCTCATACTTTGCTGTTGTACCCTCTTTAGTGACTGTTGTTACTGAGTATGGTCATGCATTTGCTGTTCTTCCATTTAATATCTTCATAATTTTGCTAGTCTTCCAAGAACTGAAATAATAATTTTTATCTAAAGGTTTTTTGTGTTTTTAAAATGCCTGAAATGGGAACACTGTTGTCATAATAAGTTGCTCTTTCGAGCTATGCGATCAACTTTATTGTTTATAAATTGCACATTGTTCACAGCAAATGAAGTAACTATTTTAATTTTGGGCAGCCAGCCTACCTGAGAAATTATGGTTTAATTATGTAAAAACAGCAAATCGTTATCTGCTTGTTCAGACCTTCATTTTCACAACCACAATAAATCCAATTTTCTTCTACCTTGTGGTCAAATCGTGCATGTTTATCTCCACTAGTGGCTCCTCCAGTTAAAATGAGCCTCAACGGTGTAGCTGGGCTGTTTTGAGTCCCATTTTACAACATAAACCAACATATTTGCTCATTTTGCCTAGTTTAATCTTTTCTTTTTTAGAAGTGATGACAACTTTTGGCCACTAGATGGGAGAGTTGGTGTATTCCACACGCTTATGGGAGTTCAATGGGTTCATTCCCAAGGACTTGGGAGACACAAGCACTTGCTTGCATACTGTTCAAACCTCATTTCTCCCTGGAGTTTTATTCAGAATGCAACTGAAGATGGAGGCAACTGTCACTAAGCTGATTAATGTCATCTAATAATTCTAAACCATTCACAGACACCATGTCAATAATAGATTGTGGTCATAATCTCTCTAAAGTCGTGTTCTCTGATGAGACTTTGCAGTTGAATTTTAGGAAGAGCTCTGGGTTTGCTTTCTTTTTTCAAGCAAAGTATGCAACATCAGATCCATCACTATCAAAGAAATGAAGTAGCGTTTGATGTTCCCCAGCCCTGTGAGTTTCACTGTTGATGTTGAGGGAAAAAGTGACTGGAGGAGTGGTGTTGATAGGGAAAGCTTGTGATATCGTTGTACTTTTCTGTTATTTGTCGAGACTGCTGGAAGCTGGGGACTGAATGGTCACTGAGTACCTTGTGTGTACCATTGAACTGTTCATAGGTGTTTCAGACAGTTAAAAATGGAGAAAATACCACGATGTGTCTCAGTCATTACCACTATTCAATCATAGCAAGAAGTTGGAGTTTACATGTCCTGTGTTTCTGTCTGAAGACATGGAGGTTGGATGCAGTGAAAATACTGTGTGAATGTGAATGCATTTCTTTGTCTGTTTATTATGTCCTTAATGAACCCTGCCTCTCGATCAAGCAGGGATAGCCCTCAGCCCATCTGCCCCTGAACAGGATAAGTGGTTCAGAAAATGGATGGATGAGAAGAGCACAATGCCTATCAAACATTTAGAATTCGAAATAAATTATTAATGTTATCAATCGATAATTTATGGACTATAATTATCGGAATAATGCACAATAATATACATTTCTTATTGTTGAACAATAATTTATCAGCCCAGATGATTATTGTGCATCCCAACAAAGTACACAGCAAACTACTTTTTAAGATGTTTTTTGTAATTCTAGGTAGTTCTGTTCATTTTTCTGAAAGATTTGGTTTTAATTTCTAATAATAATAATAAGTGATGCTATAAAAACTGGGGTTTCACATCACTACTGTGAAGACTTTAGCTCCAAATGACATCACCAGCAAGATGGCAGCGCCTCTATCCGGGATTTTTTGGCTTCATTTTTGTGGAGTGGGAGGAAGTGGAGACATGTCGTCCATCTTTTTATACAGTCAGTGGTCTGAATGTTAAGTTTAATCGGTGTTTGTCTTTATCTGTTTGAAGCATTAGCTTCCAGGAAGCTGACCCACACTGATTGTCATTGTTAATTTACTTCACCGGTGATCATTCGTTGCAAACTTGGCTAGCCCTAAAGTGAAAATCCACTCCAGAGCAGAATTCACATATGTTATTTGTTTGATCTTAGACAGCTTAATAAATATTTGTGAGCATGAATAACTGTCTCCTAAATCCAGAAACCATAAAACCCAGAATCTAATTTGTCATGTCATCATGAGAGATTAAGTCTTGTAGCTGGTTCTTTGACAGTGTTACACTGTCACTGTTTTCACTTTCATGTGACCTATTTTGTTTATAAGTAGATGCTATTCAAGAAAAATGTGCCTGTTTCCTCATTCCTCATTCAAAGTTCCCCTCAACCCCTATCAATCTGTTCCCAAAACCCATCTGTTATTCATTCTCATTGGAGCAGCTTACATTCTGTGCTTCGCTTTTAGCTTTGCGAGCATGTTTCACATTCACAGTTATTTGACTAAATCAGCATCATTAAAAAAAAGGTGTGTTTGCTTTGGATTTCCCCTTGAATGCTGCAGTAGCTATAATCGTCTTGCATTATAATTTGGTGGGGGTGGTATCAGAAGTACATTGTTAAGAAATAGCGCGTCACATAAATGTTGTAATCCTAGCGAGTGATTAATCCCTCCATATGTCTCAATGGACCCTTTCTCCACATCCTGTGTTTGGACAAATAAGCAGACACACTGGAGGTATTGTGAACCAGCCCTGCTTGTCCTCCTGCGTCCACGCTGCAGTTATGGTATGGGTCAAGTTCAGCTTATTGGTAATACACTACGTTATATTCTTATACTGATAACCAGGTAGACTTTGATTATATTAAAAGTTTAATTTCCCAGTGCTGAGGTGGCTTCGGGAAATTAGCTCCAGGCCTTTAGCAGCACATTTCTCAGATGTGAATCACCACCAGTTATTCATCTGTTTCCAGTGGGCTCAGTCATTTTGCATTCAGCGTCTTGATTGATCTGGCAACATAATGGTTTGTTAGCCTGGCACAGGAAGAGACCCAGGAGGAGACAGGAAGGAGGATTGTGGTCAGCTTAACCTCCTGCAGCTAAACAAAGCGAACACACTGCGGAGAGACATTTGTCACAAAAATCAATGTTATTCAGACCTTGCGGTCCTAAATTGCTAATCTTTCCTGTTGTTAAAGCCTCAGCCAAATGTCCAGCCTAGTTGTAGGTACAGGTGGTAACTTCAGGTCAACTTAAATGACAAGTCTGGTGATATTATACTGTATGATTTCCTTACTGTAAACAAATGCCATGTCAAGACCAAAACCAACAATTAATTGCTGATAAGAGCAGTGGTTCGCAAGCTTTCTGGTGTCAAGGACCCCAGAATTGACATACATCAGGCCGCGGTCCCGTATTCGATAACATGTGGTCTCAGGGGTCTCCATGTGATAAGTTATTGTATAACTATCTATACTATAGATTGGCAGATTAACAGTGAAGACTTTGAAACCTATGAACAGAATAGTAATTCTTTTACATTTTCTTGTTGGGCTAACTTTTATGTGAACCCCCTCAAGGACCCCTGGGGATCCCTGGACCCTAGGTTGAGAACCAGTGCACTAGAGAATCAAATGTGTAGTAAAGGTCCAGTGTGTAACATTTACGAGGATCTACTGGCAGACATGTAACATAATATTCATCACTATGTTTTCATTAGTGTATAATCGCTCTTTTTGAAACCTTAGAATGAGCCGTTATTATCTACAGAGGGAGCAGCTTTTCTTCCACAGAGGCCGCCATCTTGAGCCAGTACAGTAGTTTCTACAGTAACCCAGAACGGATACACTACATGAGTGAGGCAAGGGTGTTGTATTGTGCAACTTTTTTAACACTTAATCTTACACGCTGCTCCCTTAATCCACCAGTTAAAATAGTTTGCACAATGCACTCCTGTTTGAGTAATGTTTGTTAGAAATACAGTTTTAACAAACAAAACTGTATATTTGTGACCCTTTTTTAAAAAAGGAAAAAGAAAGATTTTACAAGTTCTTTTGGAAACAATGGGCATCGGGGTGCCACAGAGAGTCTGGGGAATTCAAGAAGTACTGAGAGATGTGTTGGTTTTGGTCTCTTTGTGGGATTTGTTGTAGAAAACCTAGAACATGAATGTGATGGTCATTCAGTTTTGAGCTTGGGTATCTATATATATATTAACAGATTCACAAAACTACAACTTTTCACATTAGAGTGCACAAATCCATAATATATAATATCATATAGAATATCATCCTAATCATAAGCTTTTACGATAACCTTACCAAAGTAAACTTAGCCTAAACAAAACAATGTAACCAAATATTGTATATGTGGCATTTTATAACAGTATGCATCAGTCCCACTAATCCAAAGGGCTTTATTGATGCAGGGTGTAATTAGCTCACCACTGGGAGCAATTACCACCAAAGAAATTCCTCTGTTCCTTCACATACAAACAGTAACTAAAATGTGCTGTATCAATAGGACCTGTCCCCCTTCCATCTCCTTTAAATGACCTCCTGCAGTGGATGATAAATTGTACACCCAGTTCAGACAGGCTTTTTATTTCTCCTCTGTGACTCACCTACAGTCATGGCTTTTTCATCTCTCCTCTCTGTGTCCGGGCATTTCCGTGCCTTCCCTTGATTGATATTTTAACGGTATGCTGGCAAGCACAGAAAGATGCCTGTGGTTCGCTAACCACAGCCAGAGCTAACCAGCACAAAAAAACATTTAAAAAAATTGGCTGTTTTGAGGAGTAGGGATTCCGGTAAATTAGAACAATTATCTGCAGTCCACCAGTGAAACTGGTAAAAGATGGAAACTACAAGGCCCTTTTGGAAAATTTGCCTCAGTCAGGAGAACCATGCAAGTGTTACGACATTTTCTTTTCCTTTTTATTTGGCAAAGAAATGGCAGCATTAAATTTAATGACACTTTTAAATTCTCTCAACTTTCTGGAAATGGTGGATAGTATTTTAATGGTGTGTTTTAGGCTGTGAGGATGTGAACGCATTAATTTCTCTGAGGCTCTATAAAGCTAATTGTATCCCTCCAAAAGAAGAGGGGTCAGGGTTTCCTGTCATTGTGACTCGACCCAGTAGGATGACAGCCAGGGTGTAGAGATCTGGGTGACAGACCATTGAGAAAAAAATAAAAAGCACAGCCTGTGGAAATAGCTGGCAGCAGTGACTGTAAAGGTTACAACAGCATGATGACCGAGCACCCTGTTTCTACACTTCATGATGAAACGGTGTCGCAATGCTCCTGTCAGTTCTTCCAACTAGGTTCTTGTTACATATTAAATCATCTCTAGACCTGAACCCTGAGCTGGTTTATTTTTGTTTGTATTTCAGAACTTGGGGCACTGTAATTAAGTTTTAGCATATATAGTGTTTTTGGGTGGATTGCTCTGAAATAAACCGTTGCCACATCTGGTGAACAGAGGAAGAGCAACAGATTTAGCTGAGTCAGAGTGATTGGAATCAAAGGGCGTTTGCCTGGAGTGAAATCTTCACCATATGGTGAAACTGGAGCACTGCGCCTGGTAAATTCACTTCCTGAGTGTCACTGTAATACTATTCTAGGACATTCTTCTTGTAACATGATGGCTTTTATTAGGGTACAGTTAAGGAAATATGTCTGTTCTAACAGTGATTCCTCCTGACTTGAATTATAGCGACATATTTCAGCTGTTCTCAATGACAGCCCAGCTTGTGGACACTCACAACTGTCTCTAATATTATGAAGTGGGATAGATAGTGCTGTGCCATCCCTGAATGTCACATCACATTAACATAGACTTTAAAAGAAAAAAACTGGTAAATGGGACAGTGGCAGGGTAATTTTATGGATACATTTTATGCTCACGAATATTGAACAATTTGTGCTGATGGTCTCCATTTACAAACAGTAGGCTTGGTTTCTACAGCCTGAGAGTATTTCATTTTCAAGGTCTTAGTTTACTGGGACTGTGGGCAGTTCATAGTCCATTGTTTTCTCCAATAATTTTCATCATTTTAAAATAAAAATAAAGAAATCTTTTGCTTTGCCTTGATAGTCATCTTATACCAAATCTATCCAGTAGGGCTGTAACTAACTATTATTTTTATATAATTAATCTGAATGTTTAATTTGGCATATAACATATCAATAAATAGTGAAAAATGTCCATCATTATTTCCTTATATCGAAGTTTAAGACATATTCAGACAGCTGTTTTGTCTGTCCAAAACTCAAAAGGATTCATTTT
This sequence comes from Dicentrarchus labrax, assembly GCF_905237075.1. Classification (NCBI taxonomy): domain Eukaryota; kingdom Metazoa; phylum Chordata; class Actinopteri; family Moronidae; genus Dicentrarchus; species Dicentrarchus labrax. The sequence goes on along the minus strand of NW_026136721.1, from coordinate 20,446,535 downwards.
GATATCATAGAAGACTTTTTTAAAACAGCAAATATTCACATTTAAGAAGCTGGAACCTGTTTATTTTTGGCATTTTTGTTTAAAAACAAAATAACTAAATAGCAATGTGGTTGTCAAAGGTTTTGCATGTTCATTGTCTGTCGATCAACTAATCGATTAATTGCCTCAACGTGTCAGCTCTGCTGTCAAGCAGTCGGAGAGCTGACACTGTGGTAACCTCATTTAAATTGCAAATGTCCTAATAACATTTTGAATGCTCTTTGTTTAATTGACACCCAAAGCCCAAACTGACCTTAAAGTTTACTCCATTCCTCCAATATTCGGAAGCCTTGCTTAAAGTTTTAGGTCGAGATAACCTCTTCTTTTCTGTGTCTTTGGCTGCACACAGCAATGAAAGGGTTATTCGTCTCCGTGCAGGCATCATTTAATGCCTGCAGTACCATGCCAGGCCCAGGCAGAGGCAGTGTTTATCAGCCATGCAGCTTCTGACCCTCTGGCCTGGGATGCTGGGCTCATCCCTCGGCCGGCTGCTACGAACCGGCCTGTGACGACCTGCTTGTCTAGGCTGCTCTGCCTATCTGTCTGCCTCTTACCTGCTTGCCTGTATCTGTCTTCCTACCTGTTTGGTAGTCTCTAACTGACAGCCTCTCTGTCTTCTTGTCAAGCTACTCGCCTGAGTGTCTCAGTGCTGCCTCTCTGGACGTCTCCAGTCCAGTTACTTTTTTTTATTTTTTTTTTTGCCTTTCCTCCTGCCTGTCAGTCTAGCTGCAGTAGCTCTCTGGTCGTCTTTTGTCATTCTGTCTGCCCTGGTTGCCTGTCTGGCTCGTCTGGCTTCCCAGCTGAGAGGATGTCTGGATAGGTGCTAACAAGGACCCTGCAGACCCACCACTCGCATACAAGAAAGGAGACAGGGAAGGAGGGTGAGAGAAAGGGGAAGGAGGAGGCTGTGACAGATGAAAGGAGAGATAAATGGAGGAAGAGAAGGAGGAGAGGAATAGGGAGGGAGCACAGTAGAGTAAAAGGAGAGTGTGGAGAGAAAAGGGTGAGAGGCAGGGAAGGAATGAACACACGGAGATAGACGTGCATTAAGAGGAGCAGAGGGAGACGACGAAGGGAGCAGATGGATGGTTGGGAAAGCGAGGGAGAGGAGTAGTGAGACTAGAGATGGGGAGACAGAGACGAGGTATACTGCTTATTAAGAGGCTCCACTGCTGTTTCTTTATTGAATTAACATGCAGAGGTACTGGTAGGCTTAGGAGCAGAACTGTCACTCTATGGGGGACTTTACGTGCGCAAGAACGCACAAACACACACACAGACTCTCTCTCTCGCACCTTCTCGTGTCACATGCACACCCACACAGGCAGTCGTGTGGTGTCCACAGTGTGTGCGTACAGTCATTGTGATGAGACCTGTATCTGAATTACAGATGAGACCGTCTAGTGTAAAGTGCTGTAGTCCAAGTTACAAATTTCAGACTCATTGGTAATACATAACTTTGACTGAACAGTAGTTAATCTCATTAGGCAACCTTAGCCTACTGTGTCTGCGTAACACTTTGCTCCAACCCCGTTTAATATTAGTATTTAGAACCACAATGAGCATAAAGTAAAGCTATGCCTTGAAGTTATTAATTGAGTTAGGAATCCTGTGTAGGGCTGGAACAATCAGTCACCTAATGGATTAGTCAAGTGACAGAAAATTAATTGCAACTGTTTAGACAATCGATTATTCTCTGGTTCTAGCTTCTCACATGTGAGGATTTGTGCCTTTTCTCAATTTTATGATTCTAAATTGAATATCTTTGTGTTTTTCACAACTTGTCTGACCAAAAATGCCATTTGAAGACATAACTTGAAATTCTGATTGACTATTTTCTGACATTTTATACTCTAAACAAGTATTTGATTACAGATTTTGATCGATATTGATAATAATTGTTAGTTTAGTTATAATCCTGTGCAGCCTAATGTTGTAAGATGCAGTTAATTTACTCAATATACAGTACAATCCATGTTGGGTGTTCGCATTACAAAAGTAACGAAAGTACTCCCCCAAAATAAATTCCTGTTGCTGAAATTTCGATGACTGAGATGGCTGCAGTAACCACTGCATGTGAATGCATAAATGAGCTGCGCTTTGGAGGAGAGCCTTCATTAGACTATACAATATCACCCACCACTGGATTTGTAATGAACTGCAATAAACTTAAGCTTATGTCCTTGGCTAAGCTGCTGTGAAACTGTTTATAATGCCTATGTTGGTGAAAGTCATGCAAAAGCAGTGTAATCAGTAAAGCATGACTCTTCACAGACAATAATGTTGTAAAGTTACTATTACTGTCAAATAAAAGTAACTAGTAATATGCAATACATTAAATTGTGAGAGTGGCCTGTCCAACACGAAGTACATGTACTCGTGTCCAAAAAACTGGTGGTATTCTTCATTAAAAATGTCCAGCTCGCGTATTTGGCGTGCCTCTGCCTTTTATCAAGAGTAGAGTCATTTCTCATAGCATTAACCTACATGCTATTTGCTGAGCTTGTAATTCTATGTTTGTGTGTATGTATGAAAGAGTTGGAAAGGAAGAGGGCGGGAGGCAGCCTCTCTATGTGTCTTTGATCAGCAGGGCAGAACCCAGAATCCTCATTCTCTACATTGCTCTGTGGAGCGATAAGAGGAGTTGTAGCTTAGCTAGCTTACACCTCCCACGCCCATTTCTACAATACACAAACACACACACACACACACACTCACTCTGCACACCATACATCACCCAGGAATCTGCCCTTTTAAAGATGAATTACATTCTCTTTCCTGTCTCTGTCTGCCTCTCCCTTTTTCTCTCTCTCTCTCTCTCTCTCTCTCTCTCTCTCCTCCCCCACACACACACACACACACACACACACACACACACACACACACACACACACACACACACACAGAATCTACAAATTGAACAAGCTAATACACGATGAAGTCCAAGGTTCTTCAGCTCTCCTGCCATCCATTCAGAAAAATGTAACCTTTTTTCCAGCCTCCCTCCCTCTCGTCTGTCTCGGCCCATGTGTTGTCTTTCCATGCCTTTTGTAGCTGTGGTCAGTGGAGCCATCTTTGCAGCTGTATCCACAGTTATAACTAGCTTTCCGTAGGGGAAGGCCCATCGGCCAGCACATAACAAAGGAATGTGACCTGACTGTCACAGCTGATAGAGTTATCTGCAGCCTTGCGTGTTAATTTGCACCCTAGCAGTAGCCGGTGGTGGAGTTCAGCTGTTTCCTCCTTTATTACAGTATCATGTAATTGTCTTGTGATACATGTCTGACTATGTAGTATCACAGTGGTCCTCCCAGTGAGCCTTCCCTACCCTTTATCTACTTCTTAACTCGTGGTCCAAAGTCAAATCGTGGGTGGCAGTGTGGGAATTTTGCTCATAAAAATATATTTTTTTTTATGGAGATGAGAAGCTGCATCTTTCACTTAGCAATGACGTGCTGAGTCCTACATTGCAATATGTTTTTTTGCCATCTGCAGTATTGGGATGCTGCCAGGATTTGGTGGTGACACTAAAGTAAAGCTGTCCTGTCATTCACGCACTGTAGGTTCAAATCAGTGGCTGTTAGCACACCACATATGTTTGTTTAGTTACTTTTTTACTCTCTTTTTAGCAGTCACTTCTTTCAGGATGACATATAGAGCTGTATAGAAATGTGATGATTTTGATTAGGGCAGAAACAATTAGTTGATGAATCAATTAGTTGATCCACAGAAGGTTCATCTGCAGTTATTTTGAGAATTGGTTAATCATTCAAGTTGTTTTTTTAAGCAAAAACACCATGAATTATCTGGTTTCAGCTTTTTAAATATGGACTTTTGCTGGCTTCCTTAGTCTTTTATGATAATTAGTCGAATACGTGTGGGCTTTAGACTGTTTTGATTATTTGAATATATCAAATTGCAATTTTCACTATTCTTATTTCAGAGTTTCAGATTTCAACAATGAATTGATTTATTGATTACATCATTGTAAACTGAATATAATTTTTTGAGTGTCGGTCTGACAAAATAATCAATTTTAAGGTGTTAGGAAATTGTGCATTTGTATTTACTATCAGACATTTTATAGTCCGAAAGGTTGATTTAAAACAAAATGTTATTCACAACCTTGATTCTGGTGTTGTATACCAAACAATTAAGCAGTTTATCGGGAAAATAACTGACAGATTCTTCAAAGATTAAAGTGTTTGTTAGGTGCAGGACTAATTTTGATTGATATGTTGTTTCTGTAATGTAATTTGCTAATGGGTCACAGCAGGTTATTGTTGAGATGTTGCATCGCTTTTGTAACTGAATGTGACTGGATGTTTCCTGAATTGTGTCCTCACACGATGCTTGATATACATGTTAATTTATTCACAACCCTGTTAAGGAATGGCTCTCACCGATTCACTCTATTTCACTTTGGCAAACATCCAGTTTACCAAAAGCATCCCTTCATAGTGAATAAATCACTTGCCAGCAGTGCATCAACATTGCATATAAAGAGGAAAAAGATCCCCCACATACTAATTAACCTGGGCATGTTTTGTCATGATCTCTGTCAAATACTCCTCTTAACATGATACGCTGACGTAAAGCAGAACTGTCTGCCATCGAATTTTGGCACAGAGCAGGCAGAAAAATGGGCATCTGGTGGAACGGCACCTCTGCGCTCGTGGCGGTGTAACCTGGCACCGGCTGCAGAGAGATGGCAGCAGGATGGCAGCATAGCAGGCAGACAAACAGAGGGGAGCGGGCACCGTATCCAGGACGAGCAAGGTCGCCGGCAGGTTGATTGAGTGCTTGTAGGAGTGGGTGACCTCCTTCGCTTCCCCTCAGTGGCAGAGGAGAGGAGGAGGACGAGGGGAGGATGCAGCAGGAGAGGAAAGGAGGGAGTTAAGACCTTGTATCGGTGCTGTCTGTCCCACTTTCTCTCTCCCCTCTCTCTCTCTCTTTCTTTCTTCATATCTGTCCCTGTGGTCACAGACACGTTCTCTGTTCCTATACGCTTACGTATTTACACAGTACATTACATTATACCTCCATACACACTTCATCATCATAAATTCTCTCTGCTCATGTTTACTACATGTCTACACACCGTTTACATGTTGAGTGTACTTTGGTGTGCCTACACGCCATATATAAACACCTTGGACCTTGACCGTGTTCATTATATAGCATCAAAGCAACGCCCTGTAATTTAGAGCCTGCGTTAAGTCTTGCTGTGACTTTCTCTGTGCCTCAGACGCCTTATTCCTCTCAGCCAGCTTCTTTTGTACAGGCCATATTATTGTACATTAGCACAGCCAGGGTTGCCGCGCAGCATTGATCACACTTAATCACGGTGACAGACAAGCAGGTTGGTGAGTCAGCGGGCGTGAACGTCCACATGTGTCAAGGGGGTCTACCATTGCAATGTAACAGGCAGGCTTAAAACCTGGCCATTGTGCGCACGTGTGAAAAGTGCAGCAAGGCTGTTCTGTGGAGGGAAGAGGAGGAGGAGGAAGGTGAGGATTTAAAGGAATAGTTCAACATTTTGCTACAGGAACTTATTTGTTTTTTTGCCAAGCATTAATTGAGAAGTTTGATACCACACCTGTGTGTGTGTGTGTGTGTGTGTGTGTGTGTGTGTGTGTGTGTGTGTGTGTGTGTGTGCGTGTGTGCGTGTGTGCGTGTGTGCGTGCGTGCGTGCGTGCGTGCGTGTACTGAATGTCAACTACAACAGCCAGTTAACTTAGCTTAGCACAAAGACTAGAAACAGGTGGAAACAACTGGCCTACCTCTGTCTGAAGGATATAAAATCTGCCTACCAGAACTTCTAAAGCTCACTTATTAATAGGTTATATCTTCATATCTATCTACTTTATCTTTAACTGATACAAAAGCATAAAAATGACAAGTAGTGCTTTTACAGGGGGTTCTGTGCCGGATTATTAATTGGCCTTGCGTAGTGACTTGCTGGAGCCTCAGTGTGACAATGTTGCTGGTAGGCAGATTCTTTTAAACTTTTGCAGAGCCAGCTAAATAATTTCCCTCCTGTTTACAGTCTTTATGCTAAGCTAAGCTAATTACCTGCTGTTTTTGGCTCCATATTGAGCTTACAGATGTGAGAGTGATATTGATCTTATCGTCTTAACTCACAGCAGTAAAGCAATTAAGTGTACCTCTCAAAATGTCAGACCGTTCCTTTAACAGTGGAGCCATTGTTGAAGATGCTTTTTTTTTGTTTTCACATCAAGTTTTTTAAGCCGCCCTATCTGATGCCCTCTCATGCCTTTTGATTCCTTCTCCCTCTGTCCTCGTTCTTCAGCCTTTGCTCTTGTTGCAGCTGTCCCTCTCTCCACTCACAAAACTTTCTCACTCTTTCTCCTGTCTCCTTACCTTCGGGCCTTGGAATGAGCCTTTAAACTCCCACACTAACGCTCCTTGTTGGCCTCCATTGCTGCCTAGGTTTGTTTTGCGCGTTTTATCTCCTCATACACAATCTCATAGTGTAATTCAGTTGTAAATCGTTGTGTGCCCGGGCTCCATAGTGTGCTGGATTGGAGGAGAATTTCTCCCTCCTTCTCCCATATCACACATCCACTAACACCTACCTCCAGGCTGGGTTTTTGGTGCTACGATAGGCATAAATGCTTTGTCTGGAATCTAGCCTTCCGGATGTTTCTAACAGGTGCCCTTAGACCCGCTGTATCTATGTCTGCTGAGATATGCGGCCTGGATGATGTGTGTGTGTGTGTGTGTGTGTGTGTGTGTGTGTGTGTGTGTGTGTGTGTGTGTGTGTGTGTGTGTGTGTGTGTGTGTGTGTGTGTGTGTGTGTGTGTGTGTGTGTGTTGTGTGTGTGTGTTTGTGTGTGTTTGTGTGCGTGTTGGCAGTGACTCCTGCATCCTCTGGGGGGTCATCGGGGGCACTCACTGTAAACAGATCTTTGTGAGCATCAGCAAATCCCCTAGCTGGAGCACGTGCTCTACCATTCTATCATTTTCTCTTTCACACACACACACACACACACACACACACACACACACACACACACACAAAGCCAGGCACATAAACACTCCCACCTGTGCATTTACACATATTCCTTATCTGTTGAGGAGGTTTTAGTCTCTCCCTCTCTCTACCCCTCTCCCTGACAGTGGGGCCTCCCGCTTACTTTACCGTTTCCAAGAAGCGGGTAAAACCAGTCTTGAGTTTCCCTGCCCTCCATTCCAAGCTTCCAGGTGGAGAAAATAGACTCTGCTGTCACCCTTGTCCAAATCTGTCCCCACGTTGGAGTGGAAAACAAACAGTGGCGCTGCCTGACATGTCCAGAGGGACATGAGAACCTGCGTGGACTGCTTGAACAGAGTCCAAGACGAGAAATTAAGGGTTGTTCTTCAAAGCTGCGCTGCCGCATTTCACCCAGTTCCCCTTTCTCCTGCCACGCCATTTGTCATTTCATCCATTTCTGCCTTGATGACTGAAGCTCCCTCCTACATCGCAGCCTGCCGTTATACATCATTATGAGATTCATAAATAGTCACTTACGCCCTGGACTGGTACGGAGATGCCGATCGTCAGATGCTGTTTAGTTGCTTTCAAGGTGTGAACTTAATGATATGACCTCTCATGTGAAAACTATTCTAAATAAAGCTGTGGTGATTCCTAGAAAGAGGGCATTGTTTAGTTGCTTCTCAGAAAACCATCACCGGTCATGTGACAGCATTGTCTTTTTTCTTCGTCTTCTTCCAAGTAGTGACTCCCGCCTTTTTTCACACCAAGCCGCAACCCGTTAGCACTGCTTAGTAAAGCTTGGATGCTCTCAGAATTTACAAGCATCACTTAAAATTATATATCTTAGTGGCAAGTTATGCAGTTTAATAGGGCAAGTGTCATAACATGACCACAAAGACATTTAAAGGTGTCATTTGTTTACAGAGCTATGTATTTTGAGGAGCGATAATTTTAGGTTGTCACACACACACCATTTCCCTTCTATGACTGCTACACAATCACAATCTGTCATTTGAGAAGCATTGATTATTATTCCTCTAAGTGAGTCAAATGTTTCAGAAAAGATTCTACACCACTCTCTCATCGATTTTATTTTATTTTTTTATTTTTATTTTTTTAAGATTGTATATTGAAAGTATTTTTGTCAGGCTGCCAGACAAAGAAAACAACAGATTCTACGAAAGTCCTTGTAAACTTCTCACACAACAGCTTTCTTGGCAGGTCTCTGATCGCTGTTTGCTGAGTTTCAGGAAGGCTCGCTTTGCCAGCAGGGCCTGAAACAATAGAGCACGGTTTTCTCCAGCTTGTTGCTGCTCAGTGTAGGCCTTTGCCTGCAAGAGCGAGAGGGAAACTCCGGACTTGCCACCTCCTGCTTCTCCTCCTCCTCTTCCTCCTCCCCCTCTTTCTTCTTCTTCTTCTCCACCTCCTCCTCTTTCTCCTCCTCCTTCTCTCCCCCCCTCACTGATGACTCAGAGAAATGTGCTTGGCTCGGTTCCTGCTGCCAAAGCGCAAACCGAGATCTGATGAAAACGGAGTGAAACTGACAGAAGATTCCTTTACAAGAATTTGGCTGGATTAAGGCCTTAAGCTATTTCAGATGTACCAGGGTTCAATAAGTGCAATAAAAGAGAGAGATGTGTTGACAATAGACCAAAATGGATTCATGTTTCTAAGCTTATTTATGCATGTTTACTGTATGTGTTGCACTGTCCTGCTGGAGCCGGTTGAAGGCAGCCGGTTGCTGCCAAGCACAGTTGCAAGCATCGTAGCAGCGTTTCAAGGCTGTGAGCTCTTGAAATGCTGATATGCCTTAACTGAGGGTAATACTGATTTATGCTGTCTGTTTTTGATATAATGGTCTTAAATGTAATGCCTCTCTGACACAGTGATGGCTGTGTTTTCAAGTATCTATTTCCCTTTACTTTCTGTAAAAAGAAGACATTTGGCTGGAGAAAAAAGACTAACTGAAAAATTATCTCATATTAATAAAATGGATTAAAGTCTTATTTATACTTAATTGTGTACTTAATTTATTAATTATGGCATCCCATCTTTGAAGGTTTAAAAAGAAGACTGGATAGAAGAAGTTAATTTAAATTAATCATCCTTATGATACACATTTTTATATAATATCTTTCTAAAAACTGGCATCCAGGTGGTATAAGAATTGCAGAAATAAAATAAAATTTAAAATAAATAAGTTGTTACATACAACATAATCTGCTCCAAAAGGTGGGATTTCACATAACATTTCAGTTGGCTTCACAATAGAAACGGCCAGATGATGAAACCGTTTAAGAAGAAGAATTTAAAAGCCAGAAGTGAGTGGAGCAGAATTTTAAAATATTTACTTCTGCTGTTTCCTTAAATAAATTCATCAAATTTGTATTCTGTTTGAAACTGAAATGACTTTAGTCTAATATAAATATTAAAATCTAATCCCTCAAAAAGAGCACAGTCATACTTAACAATATGTAAAAAACATTTTTTATGATTAGGTACTACAGGTGTATTGCTCATTTGCTTTTCTCAGATTAAAAACGAATGAAATAATTTATTTTAAATAAGCTTCGCACTGTGTGTTATACATTCTCTTATCACAATTTTCAATTTTCTTCTCACAGATGAATCGTAATTAACAATATCAGTTATTCTAACAGTCACAACACAATCAGTTTTCCCCTTTGTGATCCACCATTATACACACATTTTACACATCTATTAAATTAATAAAATGTATCTTATCTCCTCTGTAATTCAGACCAACATGTTATGCTCAAAAACAAAACATGCAAATGCTGAAAAAATTACTGGCTTCATCAGTGTTTTGTCTCCATGAAAAGAATGTCACCTACTAAAAATCATATAAGTTGAGGAGATATATTTTTTTAGATGGATTAACGTGCACACATTTATTAAATGTTTTTATATTCAATAACAATATTAGAAGTGAAATTTAACTATGGAAATAAAATGTGTTATTTGTAGTTTTGTTTAGTTAAATAAAGTTAAATATACATGTTTAGCTGTAAGTAAATTTGAGTTATAATAAACAACACAAGTATTTCAATGTAACGTCTATAACTATTAAAACAGATTACATAGATTAACTTTATGCCAGTAGGATTTTAAATGATTTTGCAGAGTGACTCACAAACCATTTTCTGGATGACTTATCATTCATGTTGTTTCTTGTCTGACCACTTGGCTCTTTCATTCAGGTTTTATGTGTCATCCTGGCTAATCTGAAGCTCCACAACTTTAAAATGGTAGCTTTGGCATATTTCTGTCCAGTCGGCCTTCCAAACGTTTTTTTTTAAGCAGTTGAACTCCCATCCGTTTGCCATCAGTGTGTAAAGTATGTGTGTGTACATCTGATGATACAAAGTTTCTGTTCTTATTTGTCTTCAGTTGTGTGCTTTTTTTAGTCACTATGAGAGGCCCTCTTGTCGTCCATCAGTCTATCTTCTCCTTCCTCATCTTCTTTTGGTTTCTTTGGCTTACTCTTGCTCTCCTTTCTTTTCAGATGTCTATCTTTCTCCATCTTTCACAACTATTGCTCTTGTAAAACTTTAGCACGGGCTTGATCTGTGTCTCTAATAAGAACAACTGACAGATCTTGTATGATCTTGCTTGTCTTTGTCTCTGTTTATCTTTTTATTCTGCTTCAGAATTAAATTAATTCACCCAGAGATCTGACACAACATAAACCAACAACCCCTGATAGTTTGTGTCAGAAATATCAACTCCTTGTTGCAGGAGGGCATTCCACTCTATGAATAAGAAATTTGGACAAAACCACCAAAAATATAATGTAAAGTGCACTTCACACAGATGGTTAACTGTGTTGATAATAACGCAGCAGATTTTCTTGGCAGTGCTTTATAGTGTATTAGATTTTACTGTTGGCTGTAATATATTTGGCCAACTAGCTGTTCTAAAGCGGGGATTGTTGAAGGGGGACCCCCAGGGCTTGTATGTTTGCCCTGCAAATTTTTTTCCTCTGGAATAGCATCTGATTTGTTCTCAGCTCTCAAGTATCATCCTTCAGATCACATATCTAACCGCTATACTGATCTTAATAGCTTGAGCCTACGGCCCCCTGATACGCACTCACAGACAGACAACACCCACAGAGACACTATCACAGAAGCTCAGTTGGTCAGTCTTTTACAAAGGGCACATACACACATGGTCATGCACAGAACTAATCGAATGGCTTGTGCAACACTGGTGATAAATCTGTTTAAGGAAATGGCCCCTTGTAAAAGGAAAGAGCTAGATCCCCACCAGCAACTTTGGTTGGCTGTTTAAATGTGTGTACGTGAGAAAAAGAATATACTTGCTTCTTTATCTATTTACTTAGAAATCTTGAGTGTATGACGACACACAGTTGTTCCATACGCATACTATAGGTGTGTGTGACAGTACTTTCCAGTGCTCTTTTGTGCGTCTGTTCCACAGGAAATTAGTTATGTGCAAACTGATGTTTATGGTGAACCTGATTTGGCCTCTTTGGTATGTAAGTGCAACTGCTGCACATGCATGCATATGCGTTTGTCCGTGTGCATGTGTGTGCAGGCTCAGAGGGGTTTGATGTTGCTGGCCATTGTTGCTGCTAGAGGTCCCTGTGTGAGCTAGAGAAGCAGAGCAAGACAGCTACAGAGTGTCACTGTGTGTGTGTGTGTGTGTGTGTGTGTGTGTGTGTGTGTGTGTGTGTGTGTGTGTGTGTGTGTGTGTGTGTGTGTGTGTGTGTGTGTGTTTTTTTGCATATGTCTGTGGGTGGATGTGTGTGTGTATATGCATGCATTAGATAGAAGCAGAATGACAGTTTGTTTGAAGCCTGCCACTGAGACTAGCATCAAACACCACCTCGACTCTTTGCCCTTCAGCCTGTAATGACACACACACACACACAGTTGCACATCCTCAATACATCTCAGGCTCTCTCTTGTTCTCTGGCACACTCAACAACACACACTTCTATTCTGATCTCCTTCTCATATTAATATACAAAAGGCATTTATAGACTAACAGAAAAAAAAACACTCCAGCTGCAGCTATTTTACTGTCTCCTCCTCCATTTCTGGCAGTTATCTGTCTTGTCCACCTGCCAGACAGACAAGAAGACAGACACATACAAACACAGGTTGTCTTGTCAATCAAACTGCACATTTCGGTTTGTTAGGACTCACATGTTGGTCCCATCTGGACTCCTGAGGTTAGCGTATGTTAGGTCTGGGAAAAGATGCAAGTGCAGGCAAAAGCATAAAGTGGAAGAAGACCAAATAACTAAGTAATCGTTTCAGAGACACACATTTTCTAATTTGAATAATTGCTTGGCTGAAACACTTGACAATCATTGAAAAACAAGTGAAAACAGAGTTATACATATTTAGATGATTGCTAATGTTGATAAAGGTGTGTCTGTAGTGAAGCTGAAACTTGCAGGCCTTGGTGCACATCACATGACCTAGATTACTAGATGGCACATATATTCAATAGGAAGTTGAAAGTAAGAAAGACTGTCTTGGGTTACAAATGTGTCAGGGAAATTCCTTTGTGACTCACACTCAGTTGGTGCCGGCTTGTTATGAATTTGGGCTGGTGTAGGGTTTGGTAAAATCCACCACCCTCTGGTCTCGTCCTCACCCTGTGTGTGAGTGTCTGCGGACGTGTGGATGGGAAGGGATGGAAAGGGGGCGTGGGGAGACAGGTTTTTACCCCCGCCCTTGTAGTGAGATATAGTCTGGGGTGATGACACTGAGTCATCCTTGCTTTCTAAGCTCTCCTCTTTCTTATTAGTATTCTCCATCATGGCGCTTGTTCTCACCACACCCTGCCAGTGTTACACACACACACACACACACACACACACACACACACACACACACACACACACACACACACACACACACTGTACAGTGTGCTGTAGGTCTACACAGTCCCCTACAGGCTTTTTTTTTTTCTAAATCTGGGTCAAGACCCAGTTGAGAGTTAAGGGAAGATTAGAATGTGCCTTGAATATTCAGAGAAAATTGGCATGGAAACCCATTGTGTTTGTTTTTTAACAGAGATCTGAAGTCTTCCTGCAACGTAAGGATGAAATACACGTAGATATGTCATTTTTCATGCCAAGGGAGAGAGTTACATCATTTGTACAGTACATTACTCCAAATGATGCAACTCATGCTGCAGATAAGCAAACACAATAGTTTGAAGAATCTGTCTGGGTTCACATGGAAAAATATGTTCAAAATATGTACAGTCAACCACAGAGTCTCCCTAACTGTTGCCAGCTTAACTCAAACAGTGCTGTGCTGCCATTATATTGTGTATAGTTCTGTACTCCAGTGGTGCTAACTCTAGGCCTCTTCTACTACATGTTGTTTATTCATTCAGTTCATAGAAACAGAGTTGTCTTGTTGGTATGTCAGCGTGTCTGCGTGTTGGTCGGTCCACCACTTTGGTCCAAACCGAAATATTTCAACAACTATTACATGGATTGCCATTAAACTTAGTAGACATTCGTGGTTTCCAGACAATGGATTCTGATAACTTACTGATGGTTACCTGACTCTTCTTCTTGCACCACCACAAGGTTCACATTTGTGGTTTTTGAGTTAAACGTCTCAACAATTATTGGATGGATTGCTATGAAATGTGGTAGATGAATTGTAATAACATTGGTGATCCACTGACCTTTCTTCTAGCAACATCATCTGGTCAAAATTTAAGTTTGGTTGTGATCAAACAATCTCAGAACCCATCTGTCGCCTGACAACTTAGCCTCTGGGGGCAACAGCTAATGTTTCGGTGCTTCTGGCAAAGCCAGAAAATGGATAAGGGGTATCTAGGCCAAGACTAACTCTGCAGTCTGATTAGCAACTTGCTACATGAGGATGACAGCTTTTTTGTTTTGGCTAATCTCTATGGACAGATATCTAGCTAGCATTGCCATTGTGAGGACGCTAACATGCTACAGTTAGCATTTATCTCAAAGCACAGCCTCACAGAGCCTCTAACATGGCTGTAGACTCTCAAGCTTATTTGACACAAAAACTTGTTGTAACATCTGGACTGTATTACATAAGAACACACACTCCTGGCACATACATTTCTGTTCTAGAGTAAGATCTCCTGGGATTGAATGTTTCATTTCTTAGACAGATCTGCAAACAGTAGAAGTTAATTGCCCCAGGTGAGAAACATTGTGAGGTAAAATGTTCTGTCATGCTATTCATGTCCATAACTTTATAACTTAGATCATGATTGTAAAGCTGTGCATACACTGAGGCATAGCCAATGTCAATATATGTTTGGCTGTGCCGGCACAGCTCATTGAGTGAGTGAAATATCTAAAATAACTCTGAGTCACAACTATGTCACTAATGTAAGTAATGGGAAATCAAAATGGGACCCATGTGAATCATACAAATCAGTAAAAAAAAACCACATATTATTTGTGTTACTATCAGCTTTGTGCAAGGCAGAACATATACGCTCTGTGCTCTGCATTCGGTAGTCAGACTGGAGAAATGGTGGTGGACCAGTCTCTCTGTGGCTTTGAGAGCACAATACCCAAAGACAAGAGTGAGAGAGATGCATCGTCAGCCCACTTTGCTTATTCTCCAGCCCACATCCTCCTCCTCAAGATCCTCAATATCAGTCCAACTGTTTGTCAAGGTTTTGTGCAGAAATCCATAAGACAGAAGACAATAGGTGAAATACAAGCACAACTGGGTTTGGTTGGTTGGCTATTTAGCTATATCAGGTGGCTTTGGTTGAAACATGTTCTACTTTTCAGTAAACTTTCAAAATGTTAACCTCATTGTTATGCGTGAATGGTTATGATTATTGAAAAGTTAGTTCTTAGAATGAACAAATTAGAGACTAACCCTCACTGTAGACCATTTTTCTTGCACATGGATTGAATGAAGGAACAAAACCTACAAACATTTGAAACATTGGTTGTGTATTTCTGATGTACTGTCCAACTGGAATCAATATTATACTAGTGGCTAGCTATATAGTACACTATTATATGAAATTATAATGAATAATACTAACATTATTACTATTAGCATTATATCTTTATAATTTTATACTAATTTAGTTACTCATCAGGTTGTGGAGGTTGCCAGTGTCATTGTGCCAATTTGTGCTCTTTCTAGCCATCCTCCTCCTTAGAGCAACATGTTCCCCTTGTTGTATTCTACATCTATTTTACTAAAGTTATTGTTATAAATATTGTTCAGTAATCTTGTTTACATAAAGCGTGGAGGGGTTGCGTGGGTGGTGGTGTATCGCTTATCTTTAGTCCTTTGCCTGATATTTCAAGTTTTTTTTGCATGCTGTAGGGAAGCCTGACACTAAACATGCAGATACTTAGGCAAAATACATTGGCAAATTTTTCTTTTTTTCTTTTCGGTATGTATGTTTTGTAGACAGCAGGTTGTGAGAGAACATGCACAGACGGTTACCCTGCCAGAATGGATGTAGGCGATGGAAACTTTGTGTGTTTGAATAATTGTCTAATATCTCACAGGTAGACAGTTACCCTCAAGGAGCACTCCTGCCCTGCAGCCCAATATCAAAGTAAAAGTGCTGCAATATCTGCTTGCCTTTTAACTGGGAAACCGACCTCAGTGCCTGGAGAGTACAATCATGCACAGAAGGAAGCTTTTTCTGGGCAAATTAGCTCAGCTGAACTCAAACAGAAGGTATTTCTTTGAGAGGCCTCTTACCTTGACTCCATGCCTCATTTCATTTTGTTCGGGGCTGTCCCTCATGGGAATGGACTTTTAGCTTAAAACTAAGTAGCAAAAGATAAAAGTTACCATTATGCTCAGAAGTTAAATTAATAGAACATGTTAAGAGAATAACATTTTCATCAACTCATATCTGCCAGGATTCCAGCTTGGAAAAAAAGTCAAGTTGTGACAGTTTGGTGTGAAATCTTTGAACTGTAAAGAAGGTCAAGACAAAGATGATCATGAGATCAAAAGGCCATAAAGCTGCCAGTGAACTGTCTGTTTATGAACCTATTATCACAGTCTATACATGGCACACACACTAGTGTGTGACTTGAACTCTTTGACCAGCAGAGAGATTTCTCCTATGTAGACTGCTGACTGTGAATACTGGCACAGTGCCTAGAGAAAACATGTTTCATACAGTTGTAATGATAACGGAGTTCAGGTAACAGTGGAGATCTGAAAATCCCTTTAAAGTAGCACATGAGTGAGGACGGCACAGGTCCTCAGAGAAATGACTGAGACTGTTTCTTTAGGTAAATAGTTCCTCATTGTTATTTGGCAGTTTTAGTAACTGAAGGTAAGTTACTGAGCTGACTTCAAGTTAATGATTCAATAATATTAATTTAATAATAATATAACACTATGAAATGGCCCATTTTGCATAATGAATACTTCTGACTCAAAGTTTCTTTTGTTGGTATAATATCTTAAGTAAAGTTTTGAAAGCAGGATTTTTACTTTGTACTTTTTAAAAAAGCTTTCTGAATATTTATTCAATTTTTTACATTAACATACATCTTGAAACCTTCTATTGAGTTCATAATTTAGGATAAAACAATCTATAAAAAATTACAAGAAACAGAACCAGACATCTCAAATAAGTTTTTGAATTGCTAATTGAATATTGCCAAAGGAAAAAAAAAGAAACAAAACATTTTCAAAACTCAGCCCTTTTTTTCGGCTGGCTCGGGTGAGTCCCAGACCAGAACGTAGGTCTGTGAAAAGGCCAGTGAGTGACCGTGATGGTGTGTCATGTGGGACAAAAAAAGGCAACTGGGGCCTTGTTTGAGGAAGGAAGTCATAGAACTTCAAAATAGATTTTTGTTTGCTCGTATGGTTTTTATCTTTTAATCCTGCTTTCTTTTCTCTCTTCCTGTCTTTCTCTGTCTCTTTCTCTCGCTCTCTGTCTCTCTCCTTTTCTCTCTCTCTCTCTCTCTCTCTCTCTCTCTCTCTCTCTCTC
Source organism: Dicentrarchus labrax (assembly GCF_905237075.1). Classification (NCBI taxonomy): domain Eukaryota; kingdom Metazoa; phylum Chordata; class Actinopteri; family Moronidae; genus Dicentrarchus; species Dicentrarchus labrax. The sequence continues at coordinate 20,429,498 of NW_026136721.1, read as the reverse complement.
TCTCTCTCTCTCTCTCTCTCTCCCCCTCTCTCCCTCTCGCTGTCTGATGTGGTGGGAAGACCTCGGTAGGTTTGGCTCCTGGTGGTTTCTGGGAGCAGCACCAGCATGGTGACTTGATCCACGCTCTGCAACTGCATTGGCTTGATCTGGTCTCACCGCAGCCATGAAGATCTGGTTCTGCCTGGAGATTGAGAGGGCGGAGTGGGGGGGGGGAGGTTCCTGAAGAAGAGAGGGAGTTTTTATTAAGAGGCAGGCTGGCTAGAGTTGATCAGGAGTTTGCGTGTGTGTGTGTGTGTGTGTGTGTGTGTGTGTGTGTGTTTTGAATGGGCCTTTTTGTTCCAACGTGACTCACCGTGTTCTAGCCACGGTTGGTGCCTGAAGGGAGAGATGGAGGGAGGGTGAACAGCACAGAAGAAAAAGAGTTGATGTGGTTAAGTCATTAGGAGACTGCATGTTGGGTTGCTATGTCAAGCTTCAGCCTACTTCTCTGATGAATCAATAAGCCAAATGCCCGCCTGTGAAAGAGACACACAGAGAGGAAGATTAGATCTATCTTCTGCTTTGCCTGGCTTCAGATCATTTTAACTTTTAGCTACCTCCTCCGCAGATTGTGTGCACTAGCATGGCTAAAAGTACTTTCAATACAACATCAGTCAAACCAGATGGTGCATGTGATTTCTCACTACTGGCTATAAATTTGTCAGCAATTTTTTTTTATTGAGTCGACGTTCATAGTCCCTTTTGTCATGGTTCTGATTACTCTGTGAAAACACAAATTAATTCAACAAAAATGATTTTTTGGTTATGTTTCTTAGAAACCACTGTTTGCTTGTGTTTGTTTATAAGTGTTGATGCTTTAACAGCAATTTTAAAATCACAAAGTTTAACATTTCTAATGTCGTCCTCTGGAAAGTGAACCCAGGACACCATGACTTTGGCTCTCCTTATCCATATGTTAAAATGTTAAGAATCAAATGCCCACCACCTGTTGCCTGCAAACGCATTCACTCACACGCACACATCACAAGTTTTTCTTAGACAGCCATCGTTTGTTCCCCAGCACTCATTGTCACCCAAGTGTGAAAGAAACCTCCACTTGAGGCCCACCCATGACCGCCTCTCTGGAGCTCTCCGAGAGGTGGTCACGCACTTGTTGCCCCCTCCACCCCTCCACTCCAGCACCGTTTGCCATGGATGTTTCAAAACCATCTGACCTGGCTGTGCTAACCGGGGGCTATTTTGGGAGAGGGATGGCAAAACCGTCTGCTACTCACGACGGCCATCGGAAAAAAGAGGGATTGCGAAGAGGGAGTGCACGCCGGGGCGAGTGGAGGGTCCTCCTGTGCATGTGTGTGTGCAAACACGTCCGTGTGAGTGTGTTCACGGCCAACCATACCAGTGACCAAGTGTGGTGTTGGGGTCATATGTCGCTGTAGGCCATAGGGATTGCTGTTGAAATTGGAGATTTCATACTCTTGCAAAACGCAGACATTCATTCCTTGGCAACTGCTTATTGTCAGTTCAGCCTTTCACCCACATCATTATCAACATCTTGGTTTCATAAAGGCAAAAATAGGGTGTTTTGCTCATTGCAGATCAAAACCCAGCTCACTTTTTTTTTTTTTTTTTTTTTTTTGGATGATTCAGTTTGCAAATGATTTGCACAAACTTGCACATGTAGTTTGTACATGATTTACACCTACAGTATACCCAGCTTATGCAATTCTTTAAAATAAATGTATCCAGCTCGGGGCAGTTGGCAGACAAATCACATGTGCTTGGTGCCGCTTCTGACAGAAACAGCTCATAGTGAAATAAGCATTCAGGCCCTTTGGGGAAGAGCCTGATCAACAGGTTGAGCAATGGAACATGCCAGCGAAGTGAGCGTGGCCGCTCTCTCTATTTGCATCTGAAACATCATCTCCCTCTGTGGGACTTGACTAATGCATGTAAGAAGAACATTTGATGGTCAATAATTCATCATGCTTGACACTGAGGTAACTTAGCAAGTTGAAACACTCTGCACGTATACTAAAAGATAATGAAGCTGCTCATAATAAGTGGCCTTATTCTGAGATAAGTTCAAAATTGAACGTGAACTTTAGGTAGAACTGAATAGTGTGACATTTTCTGAGAAGCCTTCAAGCTCTTCAGTTCAATTCAATTAAATTTTATTTGTATAGTGCCAATTCATAACAGAAGTTATCTCAGGACGCTTTTCAAATAGAGCAGGTCTAGACCAAGCAGTGACAATAGTAATAATAGTATCTGTAGTAATAATAATAGTAATAATAATAATAACAATATCAGTAATATTAGCAATGGCAGTCAAGCAAGACCATGGCAGGAGGCTCCACCAGGATCCATGAGAACCTGCGAGACGAGAAAGCACAAGAACTCCGGGGAAGAAGTGAAGTTAGTAAGATGCATAATGGGACATGAATGAGTGCATAAAGAGAGAGAGAGGAAGAGAGAAGCTCAGTGCACCATGGGAAATCCCCCGATAGTCTAGGCCTATAGCAGCATAACTAAGGGATGGTTCAGGACTCACCTGATCCAGCCCTAACTATAAGCTTTATCAAAGAGGAACGTCTTGAGCCTATTCTTAAATGTGGAGATGGTGTCTGCCTCCCGAACCACAACTGGAAGCTGGTTCCACAGGAGAGGAGCTTGGTAACTGAAGGCTCTGGCTCCTGTTCTACTTTTTGAGACTATAGGAACCACAAGTAGCCCAGCATTCAGAGAACGTAGTGTTCTAGTAGGGTAATAAGGTACTATGAGCTCTTTAAGATATGAATCTCTTTTCCTAGTTCCTGTCAGTTCTCGTGCTGCAGGGTTTTGAATTAATTTGACCGTTTTAATGGACTTATTGGGGCAGCCTGATAATAAAGAGTTGCAGTAATCCAGCCTAGAAGTAACAAATGCATTGATTAGTTTTTCTGCATTTGTCTGTGATAGGATGTGTCTAATTTTTGTAATATTACGTAAATGAAAGAAGGCAGTCATGGAGGTTTGCTTTATGTGGGAATTAAATGACATGTCCTGATCAAAGATAACTCCAAGATTCCTGACAGTGGTGCTAGAGGCCAAGGTAAGGCCATCTAGACTAACTATATCTTTAGACAGTGAGTCTCTGAGGTTTTTGGGGCCAAGTACAAGAATTTCGTTTTTTTCTGAGTTTAACATCATAAAATTGCAGCTCATCCAGGACTTTATGTCCTTAAGACATGTTTGTAATTTAGATAATTGATTAATTTCATAGGGGGTGGATCGATAGATATAACTGCATATCATCTGCATAGCAATGAAAGTTAATGGAGTGATTCCTAATAATGTTGCCTAAAGGGAGCATATATAAAGTAATAGTATTGGTCCAAGTACAGAACCTTGTGGAACTCCATGACTTACTGTAGTTTTTATTGAAGATTCATCGTTAACATGTACAAACTGCGAACGATCTGATAAGTATGACTTAAACCAGCTTAGTGCGGTTCCTTTAATGCCAATTTCTCAAGTCTCTGTAAAAGAATATTATGGTCAATGGTGTCAACTGCAGCACTAAGATCTAATAATACAAGTACAGAGACAAGTCCATTGTCGGAAGCAATCAAAAGGTCATTATTAACTTTAACCAGAGCTGTCTCTGTGCTGTGATGAACTCTAAATCCTGACTGAAAATCCTCAAATAAACTATTGTTATGTAGAAAGTCACACAACTCTTTGGCGACTACTTTCTCCAGAATCTTAGAGAGGAAGGGGAGGTTAGAAATCGGTCTATAGCTGGCTAAAACCCCTGGGTCAAGAGTGGGCTTTTTAAGAAGGGGTTTAATTACAGCTACTTTTAAAGGACTGTGGTACATATCCCGATAATAAAGAAAGATTAATCAAATCAAGAAGTGCCAATTAAGGGTACTTCTTTAAGCAGCCTAGTTGGGATCGGGTCTAATAGACAGGTTGATGGCTTTGATGAAGCAATTATTGAAGTTAACTGATGAAGATCGATAGCAGAAAAACAGTCTAAATATATATCTGAGTTTACATTAGTTAAAGTTCCTAAACTTGGAGAGCCAGTGATACCTGTTGAGGGCATTTGGTGACTAATTTTCTCTCTAATAGTAATAATTTTATTATAAAAGAAGCTCATGAAATCATTGCCTCTTGATTACATACTATACTTTTTGGCTTTCAGCATGTTGCAATCCTTGTGACTTGCAGTAAGATTTTCACTCCACTCTTAAGGATGAGGACATTTTACATTAAAACACTCACGTGTGCGAGCTCACACACACTTACACACACACTAGGGACTGGCCTGTAGAGTGAGTGGGCCAGTTCCTCCTACTATTTCTCTTAATGTGTCCCTTGTGCTGAAGGTGTGGAGCTGCCAGCATTGTTCACGAGCTACACTGGACGCTAACATCTGTGTATATTTACCGATGATAAACACACAAGTTACAGCGGACATTTTGGCCTTGTAACCGCATTTAGTTATTGTTAACAACGGGTGTTTTGAACATAGGATATGAGGAGCTGTATTTAAAGTTCGTAGGTGTGAGTTCATCTGGCTTTGTGCCTTTGCTGTTTTATCTGCGAGTGTCTGTTCAGTGTCTGGCAGAAATGCAGCACAGATAAGGCGTGTCTGCATGTTTGCAAATCCAAGACTAGTCCCGCTGGACTATGTAAGCAGTTCCTCCGGTGCAGCTCCAGGGTGTGGATCGCAGGCTGTAAGACCAGGCCTCCTGATGCAGCTCCTGAGTCAGGCTCATAGGCATTATGGGTAGGCCATGAGATGCAGATACAGGGTTGGGCTCATAGGCTTTGTGAATGGGCCACATGATGCAGCTCCTAGGGTGGGGTGTGTCATCAACCTCCCACAGTTAAACTGCTTTTCAAGTCTTAGTTGGTAGGTAAAATATAGATTTTTTTTCGCCTTCTTTTGTCTTTGAATTCATTAGACAGGTGTTTTCCCACAGCTCAGGTGTGGCATGAGCTTTCGTAACAAGTGATCCAGGATAGATATTAAAATGTTAACACCCTGTCCACCGGTGCTATATTTTATTCAAACTAGGCTTCATGTGAAATTTCAACAGTTTACAATTTGCTTTGTTCAGGGCAGTTAATAATTTGGGGGGGGGGGGATTTGAAGGAATTTTGTGGTTTGCCAAACTGTGCCTCAGGAACTCGCATGCTCACCACAGATTCTTCAGACATGAATAACAGTGATATCAACACATACCAGATAAGGTACTAAAAACTGCTGCAATTAAAGAGCATCTATTTTAAAACATCTCAAAGTTATAAGTATTTCTGTCGTCCCTCTTTCTCTGGGAAAACGAGTCAACTTTTTTTTTAAGCGCTGGCAAACAGCAGCATGTAACATACCACAGAAAGTCCAACACAATGATCTAACTTATCAAACATTTGTGAGAGAGCAGTGTATTTTATATGCATGGAATGTGTGACTCATTAGTCCTGTGTTTGTTTGTGTGTGTGTGTGTGTGTGTCTGTGTGTGAGAGTGACCGTCACATCATCAGACAGGCTGAGCTCAACAAGTTTACACATTTTGTTCTCCCTAGTTCAGAGGTTTTTCTTTATCTGTCACTTTGCATAGAGAATGGAGGCCTAACTTCTCTGTTTTACATAGCAGTTGAAGCATGATAACCAGTTTTTTTATTTCCAAGAACTGCATAAGCTTCCTGCTACTACCCCAAACATGCTTGCGTGTGTGTGTGTGTATGTTGTACTGTAAACGATTTTTGAGATGTTCCATCAATGTTGTCAACCATAGCAGATGTTCTCAATGAAATGAAAATATTTTGTGACCAATTATTGTAAATGGGAAACTTAAACCTTCATGTGACGCGCACTCGAGCAAATGAACGAATCATACTTCATGTCTTACTGTAACTTTGAGGAGCAGGGTACAAATGTTATATTTGTAGCCCTTCATCATAGCAGTTACCATGAACAGCAGCTAAAGAAACTGCGTATGTACATATATAATTTATGAACTGAGAAGTCACATGATCAGTCAGGTGTGTTTTAGTTAATGCAGAAATCCCCTTGAAAAGCACTTATATATAGCTTATTCCTCTGTGCCATAGAGCTCCAAAAACTAAAACTAAAACACTATCTGACATCTTCCTTCATCAGCATGAGCACTGTAGTTAATTGTATGTCCACCATCCTGCTGTCCTAAATACTCATAAGAGTATCAAATGTGCATTATTCTATGGCTGAAAGGAGTCCCCAACAAGTATACTCCTGTTTGAGTGATGTTTGGTAAAAAGCTACAGTACCCAGCTGTTTTAAAAAATGATAACAATTAAATAACAGGAACCAAAAACACAGAGACATCAACTTGTCTAATATAATTTGGAACGGAATCTTTATTCAACATATTACACATAATTAGTATACATAATCCAAGAATAAAACATTTTACAGACCTGATTTTACTCCACTTATGCTTTTAACACTGTGTACATAATCAAAGTAATTGACTCCTCAAGGTAGCCATCACTTGAGGGGACAACTGTCTTTGCATCTGTCTTTACATCCCCCAATCCATCATTCTTCAGTTCATTCCACAATTAGCCATGGTCACATATATACAGGCCTGCCATTCACAGCGTCTTTCACTTGATTGTCATACAGCCATCAGCAGTGCACAAGACAATCGGTCCTTTTAACATCTCGACAGTGGATGAACCCAGTAAGCTTGTGTTAGAGAACACTGCTGTGCCCTAAGTGGACAGTGGCCTGTTGCCTGGGGGAAATTGCTCTCAGTGACGCTGCCTTGTCATGAGACAGCTGGCTTTTTACACAGAAACACATGCACGAGGGACTGGTATCCTCACACTTTTCTGCTCAATTTTATTTCACCCTTTGGATTACACTTTGCCAGCCTGTTTCAACCATCAACCGAAGCAAGAGGCAACGTTCTGAGAGGATGTTGAGTAGTAAACTTTTATAACCCTCATCTCCTCTCCTTTTCTTCTCGCTGGCATCCATTTTACTGATTTCTAAAAAAGATACCTTGCCCTGGTGGTGGAACAAGTTGCTTTAGTAGCCATTTTAACACCTGCAGAAGCATTTTTCACTACCTGCCTATGAAACCTACCATGCAACATTAAAATATGTGGTATTTGTGGTAAGTACATCCTAATTGAGTTACTAAACTGTTGCAAAAGTTTCAGTGAAAACATCAGTACTGCTAGGATGTTAGTCCTGTCACTGAAACCAAGATATGGTGAGGTATGACTAACAGCGTTGAGGAAACAGTGAAAAATGATCCCTGTAAGATATAAGACATACAACTCATAACTCTAGCACACAGATATTATCATCATTATGACAATTAGATGATTAGAGCTCATCACAAAGACTCTGAAAAGAGATCGGTAAATGAGATTAAACAGTATAAGCTTCTGTCATTGGAATATTTGCATTTAGCTGTGCATGACTGCATGAGCACGTAGAGGCTTCAGGGTGAATGCATGAATTACAAACCAACCATTCTCACAGAGAAACATTAGGCCCTCTAGGTGAGACATTTATAGGACGCGACAAAAATTTGAAAGGAGTCATTCTAGCAAAATATTTATATTTTGCGCCCCCCCGTTACTGCCGTTCTCCTCGGGCTAAGCAGCTGATTTATTGACAAGACGCCGCCAACATTTTATGGTCTTTGAACCACGAGACACGGCGTGGCGAACGGGATGGAGACCTCATGACTGCCGAAAGGCGGGGAGGCAGTCTCCCCCATCAGCTCTCTCTGTGGGACGCTTTTGTCCGATAAGAGGTCATGCACCACACCCGATTTAAGTCATGTGCTCCTCATTGCATGACGAGCAACACAAGACAACAGGGATGTGTTGTGTATGTGTGTTTGTTTGAGCTGTGGAGGTTAAGACGCATCAACATCTGTGACTGGGTACATTTTGTGCTCATCTTCATCTAACAAATGATGTTTTTCATTGAAGTTCATATTCTTCTTGTCTTCCTTTCGTTTGTCGTGTTCTTTGATGCATAGCTAGTATGAAAGCATGTGCTAGGATGGAAAAGAAGTGCTGTGTCCCTGAGCATGTAGGGTCTGGGTCAAGGCTTTTTAGTACTTTAAGACCTTAACTCTGCTCCGGAGGACTCTTACTCCACACCCACGCCTCATTCTACCAAACTCTGGACCACACCAACATTCCTGGGGTTAATGTAGACGCAAGCTCTACAGCTACTCACGCTTACACACAAATATATTACCGCTGTAAGATAAATTTATACAGCCAGTGAAAAGCGTTTTGTCAGCCCTCATGTGAGTGCTAATTCGTCCATTGTTAAAGGGAATGATAAAGAGGTTAACCAGGCAGGTAAGAGTGATGTGTAACTCAAACATTTTCAAGATTCTTCTACCACCTAGGACCCCAAAAACTACAAAACGAACACTCAGTGTGGTCCACTCGGTCATAAATTGGACCTTTGGCCTCCAAACGTGATCAAACAGTTCGTCTAGAGCCTCCTCATAACAATGTATTTTAATTTTTAAACATCAACTTCCCCTCATCTTAACCTACACTGATTCATAATTTTATTGGACTTAAAATGGGCAATTCAAAATCGATGCAGCAGAACCAGTTTTTTGTTGTTTTTTTTTGTCAAAAACTGGCGCCTACGTCATCCACAATGCAACTCAACCGCCAACAGTCTGAGATTTGAGTGCAATGCTAGTAGCGTCTAATGTGTCTTGAGCTGCAAACTCCACACAATTTTCTTTTTTTTTTTTCATTTCCAAACTTGTAGTCTTCAGACCCTAATGCTGACTCAAGTGACATCAATTGAGATAATTAATCAGATTTCAGCTCTGTTTGGATGGGAAGGTTTCATATTATATTCATATGTCACATGTGCAGCAGTCTTCCCCAACACCTCTTTGATGTCTAAAATTGATCATTTCTCTTCAACCAGGTGATGATTACAATATTCCCCTAGCTTTAAAAAGTGGTTTTAATCACATAATTAAACCATACATTAACTACAACAGTTGCCACTTGTGTATGCTGGAATAAAATAAGATAAGATAAACTTTATTGATCCCACACTGGGGAAATTGACTCGCTACAGCAGCTCCAGATACAGCACAACAGATAAGAAAATACACACTAAATTAAAAAAATAAGTAAAATAGAAAAATACAAGATCTAATGGATATAGAAAAATCAAATAAGAGTTGCAGCTGTTGGAATGAAGGACCTGCGGTGGCGTTCCTTCGAGGGTGCAGCAGTCTGTTGCTGAAGGAGCTGCTCAGGGACCCCACAGTCTCATGCAGGGGGTGAGAGGTGTTGTGCATAATTCACGTCAGCTTGGCTAACATCCTCCTCTCACCCACCTCCTCTATGGAGTGTAGAGGGCAGTCCAGGACAGGACAACCCCTTTTAACCAGTTTGTTAAGTCTTTATGTCCCTGTCTATGCTTCCAGCTCCCCAACAGACTGCATAGAGGATGGCAGATGCCACCACAGTGTCGTAGAAAGATTTTAACAGCGTCCTGCACACACTGAAGGACCTCAGATTTTAACAGCGTCCTGCACACACTGAAGGACCTCAGTCTCCTCAGCAGATGAAACTACATTGGCCCTTCTTATACAGGACTTCCAGTTTATTGTTGAGGTGAACACACAGGTATATGTAAGTAGTCACCGTCTCAACCTGGATGTTCACCGGTGTATTCTGGGCCGCTTTCCTGCTGTAGTCTACCATCTCCTTGGTCTTGTTGGCTTTTATGTGAAGCTGGTTTAACTCACACCAGTCGACAAAGGCAGCGATGACCTCCCGAATGATGGATTGGTTGAAAAACATTGGTATTGAAGAGTTCCAGTTCATTGAATGACCAGCTCCAGTTGGGTGATAATACCAGTTGAATCAGTATAACCATTTTAATCTCCTGTATGATTTGAATACCAGTGCATGGCTTAACAGCTCTAACTCATTTGTTTCTTGTGCAATAGAACATTTGAGAAATATATTTGAATAATTAAATACTTTGAGTATTATGTCAGGTTATAGTTTTTTATAAAAACTTAAAAAAATAAATAAAAGGCAGCAGTATTGTTGGCAGATCTTTTTTATTTTTATTTTTACCACATTACAGTTTGCACAATAAAAAAGGTTTACAATCTGATTCCTTCATATATTATTTTGTGGGGACAAGAAAACTCCTTTAATATATACATGACACTGAAATGTTTTTATATTCTATACACTCCTAACAGTAGAATAAGCCACCATAAACCGATATAAAGGCCCAAAATACCGTGATATACCGTAAAACCACCAGAATCTTAAAAAAATATCATGATACAAAATTTCGGTAATACCGCCTGGCACGAGGTCCAGTCAATGATTTTAGTCACGTTGTTAATGATGTTCAATGACCCAGCGACCGTGCCTTTGGGTGACGTTTGTCCATGTGGTCATTTCCTCATACAAATTGTGTCCTGCGGTAATACAGTATGCACAATACAGTTCATTTTCCTCAGTAAATACGGTTGTCAGCTGCAAACACTGACTGTATGAATGTAGCCACCTATATCAATCAAACTTTATTTATATAGAACCTTTCAAACAAGTGCTTTACGAGCAACTGACAAAACATAGGATGTAAAACATTTACTTTGAGACTAAGACACAAAAAAACAGACAACAAGATTATGACAATAATGGGTATTATAGTAGATAATAAAACACCAATGATAGAAGGAAAGCAACACCAATAAAAATAAAATTATGAAATACTACTCAAAATGTAAAATAGAATAATATAAAGAATAAGGATCCACAGTAAAATGTTGAACAAACAATCTGAAAAGAAAAACAGCCCTAAATGCCCTGTCACTAATTCTTTTTTTAAATTAAATACATTTTTAAGGGCTTGACACCATGAAATATTTTCAACTCATGGCTAACCTTGTAACTGTAGTACAGTAGATGCACTCATCATTAAGAACAGACAATCCATTGGCTTACATGTAGAAGTACTTTTTGCCGTTGAAAAAAGGAAAAGAAAAAGAAACATGAGCACTGACAGGACAGCTGATCCTATCTGAGCCATGATGAGAAAAGACTATTTTAGAAGCACATGCTGACACACCGATGCAGCTGATATATCTGTACATTGCTCTCCTCTACACAGAATATGTGCTGTCCCATACTGATGCTGGGCCTTACACAGACACATGCCTTCAGCTAATCCCTTAATTGTAACCATGCTCATTTTCACTTTACATGTTTACCCAGACAGATCAATCCAGCTGATCCAGCAGCTGCCGGACCTTGACCTCAAACTAACCCTGACAGATAGATAGAGCTCCTGTAAGAGGACATGCTCACGTTACTGCATGTGTGCAAGCATGTTTTGTTTACATATACCCTATGTGTGTGTGTGTGTGTGTGTGTGTGTGTGTGTGTGTGTGTGTGTGTGTGTGTGACTTGAATAAAAAGGTTAGGGACATAAGTAACTGTGCATGCAATGGCCATCACCATGTCTTAACTGGTCCAGTGGAGCTACACACACTATTCACTTACCTGTGTGTGCACATATTTGCATTTGTCTGCATTTTTACAGACAGTATTTGTTTCTCTTTGTGTGTGTATCAGTTTATAGTTCTCCTCTATATGCCCCATCTACTGTACGTGTGCTCCTGCATGCCAACACACTGTACATGTTTAAGCTATCTGTATGTGTGTGTCTGTACTAGCGTGTGTGTCAGGGGCATGGGTTGTAACTCACTCTGACTGCGAGCCGAGGCCCCTGGCAGGGAAAGCTGTGGGTCTGGCAGGTCTCAGCAGGGCTCTAAAGCTCTGCAGCTCAGCTCAGCTCAGCTCCGCTGGTGGCTGCAGGACCGTTTCCATGTCACAAGAGGTATCGAAGTGAACTCCTTACTGGGAGGCCTCCAGCGTGAAAACAGGACAATGTCATCATGTCTTATTGTTGGCAGCCATGTTAGCTCCACAATAGGTTCTGAGCCACCGAGCTGAAAAGAAGCATGGACATTTATGCCAGTTGATTTGCACAGTGTTTGCCATTTTCCCATGATGAATGGTAGCAAGAACATTGTAACAGTTGCTGCAGGCCTGCCAGGCCTGCCTTAAAGAGTAAGCATCAGTGTGGCACCTCTTAAATCTTAAATCAAACTCTGTCACTTGCTCTTTAATGGTTTCCAAACAGCAATACATTGCATTTCCCAAAAGCCTATGCAGACTATCTGAAGGACTTGAGTGGTTTTCATGGCTTAAATGAATACTCCAGCACTTTAGCAAATAAACTTGTGTGATGTTTTACCAGGAGTTAAGCTAAACATTGTAATCTCTGTCTCTTACTACTAGCACCATGCATTCCAGCAACTGCACACATTGTATCCACGTTTTACACTGAGGGGGGAAAAAAGCAGCTATTGGAGCTATTTACAAACCAACAACCACTGCTGGAAGTTTTTTTCTTTCTTTTAACAGATGCTAACTTTTCCCCCCATGCTTCCAATATGTGTGCTTAGATAGAAATGAAGAAATGCAGAGATGAAACTAACATCAATTTTCAATCCTATCATGCCTAATTCCCAAAGTGTTCAAGCTCATTACCCCACTTTCCAATTTATTTTATTTTTTTGTTTTGACTTGTTTACCACATAAAAGAAGTACCTGAATTTTAAGTCCTGTGAAAGTACTGCAGCAATAGCTGCGCAAGCAAAGTTATTAAGTAGAATTGAATAGACTTATTGTAACACTCGAAACTCGTCTGGCTGCCACTGGACCTGCATATGAATCATATGGCTGTTCCTTACACCAGCCTGCAATTTTCTTAATTCCTCATGGGAGAAGAGCAATAGTTCAAAATCCACCACCGTATTCTCAACAATTCAAATTAAAAGTGACATATTTTGTTTATTTGAAATCCAGCTAATATAATCTTAATCTGAAGATGCTGTCTGTAAAACACAACACAGGAAGACGGCGTATGGAGAGAAAGAAAGACAAGGAGGAGAGAGGAAAGTAGAAGGAGTGAAAGAATTAAAGACGTGGATATGTAAAGTGGGTGAAGAGATAAAGCTGTAAAGTGCGTGGACAAGGAGAAAAGACAAAGAGTTGTAGTGGGATGAGATGACGGAGACATGGGGTGCAGAGGAGGGAGTGTAGAGCAATGGTGAGTGAGAGAGAGGTTACAGCTTGGACTCTGACCCAGATTTTAAATATGGTCTCCGACAACCTGATCTGACCGTACTGCTGTGTGGTCTTCCTTTCTTTCCACTCGTTACGGATGCACGACGACCACACACCTCTCCTTTCAGCAGTCACTTGACGAGTCAGAGCATGTTCATTAAACATTAAAATGACGACAAGCTCGAGGTCAGAGCGTCGCCAGATTCTCTCTTACAGGCCTTTTAACAAAAAAAAAAGCCTCATTGCTCCTTTCAATTTACACATGTGCTCATCAAACATGGATTACACCTCGGGCTTAGAAACAAGGACTTGAAAATGTAGGTTCATGTTAATTACGTTAGACTGTATGTACTGTCGCTGTTTTACAACTGTGTATGCTCATCCATCCATCTATCCTCAGTGTTATGAATAAAAATATTTTTTTCATACAGGCATAAAAATCCTGTAATTCAAAGAAGTAGGCAGAAGATTTCATGTACCAGTAAGAGAACAGTGGGTGCAAGCTGAAGTCTTTGGCAGAGGTTGTTGGCATTCAGCTTTTGCTTTTGCTGGTTTGCTGGCAGTGCATACGCCTGTTTGGTTATTTTATGGCCAAGCAGGAGCTATAACTAAGCCAATTTCTTTGGAAAAAGAAATCAAGATTTGGGGTGTTTGGCAGGGTTAATGGGATTATTTTTTTAATAGCCAGAATTAATAATTCATAATAAAATTCTATCAAAGAGACATCATATCTCTATAGTTTGTTGTAAAGCTGCAATTATTATTATTATTATTATTATTATTATTATTATTCACCAAGTCAGAAAGAAAGATGGCTACCTCTTTACATTTGGGAGGTATTCTAGTCTTTTTAGCGTGGCAAAGTGTCGGTGTACATTTCTTGAATTTATAACCCGCCCGCCTGGATAAACATGAGCACGCACACACACAAACGCCTCCTGTAATGCCTGTTGACATCGCTGGGAGTTAGGTGACAGATACTGAGAATGCTTGGACCTAAATTAAGCCCACTGCTTCATCAAAAACATCCTGCCTTCCTGCTTGGACTGAGATTGCGGTGACTTCTCATTGGGGGCGCACAGGTAAACTAATGGGAACAAACACTTATACACATGCACAAAGATTATGAGTATGATTTTCTGTGACTGGTAAAAAATGTTTTGTAAAAGATAGAAAAGTTGTCTTGTTTTCATGGTCTATTTTTAGTAAAAGAATATCACACACTGGTGACTATATCAACCTAGCACTGTGATTCAGTTTTTTTATGGCACAGTTGCAATAACTTTAGTTATTTTCTAGTTGATTACAATATTGCCAGAACCACTACGTCTTTTCTTATATAATAATTATATATACTATAACTGAGTTAAGTTGCAGTAATTATATTGCAACATATACTTCAGGGAGGAACCGCACCACATGGCCAAAACCCTTAAACAAAGCATACTGCATTCTATAGTGTAAATAATTACTTAGGGCTTAGGCTATTCATGCACAGACACACACACACACACACACACACGCACACACAGATAACAGATGTGAAAAGAGTGAAAAGAGAACAGTTCCTCAGTTCATAGTACTTCAAAACTGTATGAACTTTTCAGTGACACTTTAAGTCAGTAGTTTGAAGTCAAACATCAACACTATTGTTAGTTTCTGAAACATAAAAAAAAAAAATTCTACGGGTTAATATATCAATCAGTGAGTGCCTTTTTGACACACATACATTTTGATGTAACACTCGTACATTTACGGGAGTTATGGTAAGTTTAAACATATGACCTTCACTTTAAATGCAGCATTGTTGCACTGTTTTGCTCCTTGTACTTAAAGGTGAAGGTTTGAGTACTTCTTTCCATATGCTCACTGGAAAAGAGAACATATTTACCAGCGTTGTACACACAATTGCAGTATGACCCATATACAGTAACGGAGAGCAAAAAGAAAAAAAAAAAAGAAAAAAGGTGCGAGCAGGGGAGGCAAAGGAGGCCAGGAGGGAGGAGAGGAGAGCTCTGCACCACTCTGCTCCAGCTCCACTTCCACTGGTGACCCTGTGGCTGTAAATCTAGAGTAGAAGACTATTCCTTACTTCTTGTATTATTATTTTTTTGGCATTGCACACATCACTGACAATAAGTGACTGTCAGTATTTAATATGGACTCATTATAACCTTTTGGCAAGTTGTGTGCAGATGTTAATCTGTTTGACAAGTGAGTTCAGAAGGTGAAATCTCTACGTTTGGTTGCAGATGTTTTGGACTTAAGATAGAAAGTATGACATTAAACCGATGCGATCTGGCTGACACAATAACAAATGTTACTGTTAATTTAATTAAACACTGCCTTGACATTCAGTTCAGTAAGATGAGCTACATCGCTAAAAAACAAACAAAAAAAAGAATGAAGTCATTTTTACTCTTGCTCATTAAGTATGCACGTCTTCTTATTTACAGCCGCTCCAAAGCTGTCTGTGTGATAGTTGCCAGTAAGGGAAAAAAAAAAAAAAAGATGTGAGAATAGAAAAGAATCTCACTAACTTCCAGGAAAGCTAGACTGTGACCACTTAATTATCTTGATGCCTGCAAAACAACACATCCCTCTGAGCCTGAGCCAGGCAGATCACACAAAGCACGGGACAGTTAACGTGGTGGTTACCAGCTTAAGAGAGTAAGGTTTGGTTGAGCCCAATCAGAGTTTTGCATACAGCCCCTACTGGCTTTGACAAGCAAGAGTGGATCAGGTTGATGTTGAAATGACTCCCAAAATGACACTAAAGATATTAGTATCTGCAGCAGTGTTACAGTGCCTTGCCAAATACCCAAATAAGTCCTTGTAATGTAACATAGTCAGTATAAAATACTGCTGGCTTCTAGATTTGAAGCCAAATTTGATGTTTGCCCTCCTAATTGCTTGCAACATGAGCTAGGGACTGAGAGGGAAAAAAGTGCCGTAAAAGTGGCCCACATTTCCAAAACTTTAATGAGTTGCTGTTTTGGTAAGAATTTTTGGGACCTGGTACACTACCTGTCTAAATTAACTATATCATCATTTCTGAAATGCAATTCTAGACAATCCCTGGAGTCACAGGTCTGTCTCTGTTGGCTTGGTATTATTGGACTGAATAGCTTGTTCTATTGAGCAACAAATCCATTTGCACCAATCTGTTATTTATTCTGACAGCTATGATCTTAGATCATTGCTCTGGCTTTGCGTAAACACTGGAAATGTGTGGAAATGCGCTACTCTTCATGTAATTGCTCCTATTTTGCTATAAAAAAAACAAAGACCAAAGAATGTGCCCAAAATTACACGACAAATCTTTATATATGCTAATTGCTGACAGCCACGAGTTGGATGCACCCAGACTGACAGTAACACCTCAGCAGGCAGGCAAACAACACATGAAATAATTCTATCACTTATCTGAGATATGAAATAAGTCATCAAATTGCTGATTCCCTTCTGCACATGCTTTATTCGGTCCCACCAAGATGTTGCAGATTATTTGTGATTTTGCAGCCAAAAATGAGTTAATCTGTGGCTACTTTCCTGAGACACAGTAAGACATTTAATGACCCTTTTTTTGACTTATTTTACAATAAATTGAGATATTTAAAAATGGCAAAAGGGTTAAAAACAGAAATGAAAGAACACACTGTAAATACATATGTACGTGTTCCATTAAGTCTGGTATAAATGGTCTTAAGTTTCAGCTGGTGCCTCACACACGTATGCTGAGATTAGACTTCAGGATACAGTATCGGCCCAATAATGACCCAACTCAACAGATGAAAATGAGTTTTGGCCGTGACCGTACCCCGTTTTATCCCATATAACAACTGACGCGACATCCTCAATGACTCACCATCTCAAAAAACAGACGTGTGTCAGAAGAATTGTTTTGTCTTTTCTCTCCTAGTTCGACAACTTCAGCAATGATGAATATATACAAAGTAAAGCACATTCAGCACCAAAATTAAATCAAATATGATCACCCTTTAACATCCTGCATGCCAAGTGCCACTCCCAACAAGCTCCATTAAGCAAGGGGTTAGTTTCAGGTATTAAGAAGTTGATGGTTAATTTTAGGTATAAGGTTACAAATGGCGTGCTCATATTTCAGTTGGTAGAGTTTGTTGACGTTGATGCACAGTCTGAAAGTAAGCACTACTTGAGAAGCCAACTTAAGGAGACTGATAATCCTCCAGGCATTAACGCTTTTAAATTTAAGTTTCTTAAGTTCGAGGTTTAATTTAATTTGACCTGTGCTTGTGGAATTGGATTATTTCATGTGAGAAAATGCACTTGCTGGTCAAATCTGCAAGCGCTCTTCAGACAAATCTGCAAACTCACACAAATGAGGAATGGTTGAATTTGTGTTAATTATTCCTGTAGGGACTGTTTATTGTATAAAAGGCTACTTATTCAAGCTTTTGACATTTAAAACAAATGAAATGAAGTGGCTCAGGTTCTTTAATAGCTTTTTAGATGCAGTGTTAGCTGTGCACACTGTATTAGAGCAGGTTAATATGGATGAGGGAAAAGGGGGGGTGGCGGGATGGCGAATGATGAAGGGATTTCGGGTGCACTGACAAAGTTAAGCTGGGTTTATCCTCCAAACTCCATCACCTTCTGACTCCCCCCTACCTCAATCCTCCCATGCGGCCTCGGGAAAATGGTGGGTGTTTATTCCACTACGTACATTTACCTTTATAACAAATTGATTCATGAAATGGCTGTTGCTAAGGCTCTGCTGGCAGGATAAAGACTCTATGCTTGTTGCATTTTAGTCTTTATCTCCTCAGCTGATGTTACTTGAGACATCTTAATCCTCCCCTTACTTAATAAAGCCAGAGGCTATTTTACAATTAAGAGCACATAGAGTTTAAAATGTCACCAGACGTGAGCATACTGAGAGAATGAGACATCACACTGTGTTGCAAGTGATCCGAATCTGAACAGACAAACATTAGTGTCACAGTGCTGTAGTCACACTTAAAGGCACCAGTGTTCAAATGAAGTTGAACAGTGTTAATCAGTGAGCTTTGCAGATGCTGATAACTTTCAGTACGAAAGTACCCAAAATGTCATGTTAAGAATGACGATATACTACAGACAAACATTTATAGGAGAGTAGTCGACGACAAAAGTGGTGACATGACGTGACAAGGGGAATTTGTCACCATCAATCTGACATAAAACAATACATGTACCCACTGATCCTGCATGTAGTCATACTGTATGTCATGCATATTAATTACATTCACACGTCCACACTGCCTGAAATAAGCCATCCTGAATACAGAGGAGATGAGTCAAGACAAGAACAGCCAAGCATAATAAGAAAACACAGGAGGCGTCATAAAAGCGCATTTGGGACACGGATGTGAAAGATATTTCCAAAACTGTTGGTTTTGGAGTCAGACAGGCTCTGTGCCACTGTTCAAGGAATGAGAAGGAAGTTCCAAGAAGGCACATTGCTGGGCTTAGGGTCGCCTCGGGTCTGCCTGTCACATTGTGGTTCCCGTCATTCTGGTGCCAGCCTAAAACAGCTCTTCATTCAACACTTTATAAGGTATACTTCACACACACACAGGCAATTTATTCATGTCCACATGAGTCGCAAAGGTTACAGTGAAGAAGCAATACAGATGCTGATATTACACAGACCTGACTGCTGCACATGTGCTCTGCAGATCAACAATTCATGCATGAGTATCAAGGGTAAAAAAAACTCATGCACACACACACACACACACACACACACACACACACACACAATCTCCTTTTCTTCTAAAAACCAACTATGGAAGGATCATGCTGTCCCTGTGACTGATGATTTTGCCAACATGAAGACCAAAAAAAGCAGCAATTGATGTTTTCCAAGTGGCTTGAATAACTTCCACTGACAGCTTCGATAGAAGCGGAAAACCTCTTTTCTGTAATGGAAGAAGGTTTTAGGGAAGATGGGTTTTCCCTATTTTGTAATATCCTCAGAGCCAGGCTTGGCACAGAGGCCCTCTGGACTGGAGGTTGTTGGCTCAGGCCAGACAATGGGACTTTAAGTGAGCCACAGCGAGTAGAGAGAAAATATCAGAGCAACCATGAGACTCTGTCATCTCTCTGATTAGCTGAAAATGTTTACTTCATCCCCTTGTTAACTACAAATGCTTCATAGAAGTTTGGGAAAACAACGGCTTACCTCCACTGCTGTCTCTCTCTTTTTTTTTTTTAAACAAGCACCACGCTGAAATAGGCCCACCACAGCTCAACACAAGCACTTTTAGCTCACAAAAGAGTTGTGAAGAGGTGGCTGTAGGGAGAAAAATGGCCACCTTTCCATTATGACTACTGGAGAGGTAGGACTGATAAAGCACTCACTCCCGCAGGTTTGTTTGGTGGATTTTGGCAGTGGAACCACTTCTTTGGCAAATGATCATTCTGCCAAAACAAACACTCGCTTTACCTCACCCTTTATACACATACACATGTAAACACACATATTTCACTTGCTGACTCCACACAATGGCATGACTGTATCTGCAGCATCAAACAGGCATCTGCCAATCGCCCGCGGAGCTCATTGTTACTCAACACCGGGGCACACAGACACTGAGCCGAGTTCAGCCTCCAACAAATTTTGCAATGCAAAGAGAAAGTGCAGATGAGGTCTGCCAACATGCATCGTTGACCCCAAATAGCCAGAAAACAACTGGAAACTGACGTGCCCCTGTCTGTGGTTGGCAAGGGATAGAGGAGTAAAGAGGAGGAATGACTTTTCAAAATATTTAGGCTGAACACAAGCTCAAGCTCAGGCAGTGGAGAACCTCTCGACTGCGAGGGCTGCGTTTCTCCTCATGCTATAGCTATAATAGTTTTACACAATATATGAATAAACAGTATGTCTGAAAATGCTTATGTATATGCAAACGTGATCACAAAGACAAACCATGGAAGATGTGGCCCAGCTGCAAACTGAACTGAATGCAAGCTGGTGCAGAAAAGTTCAACACCAGTTTGACATTCCATCTAAAAAGCAAACGCAGTAAATGAGAAGTCGAGCGTTAATGTATCTGGCTGTGTGCATACGAGTGTTATATATATATATATATATATATATATATGTGTGTGTGTGTGTGTATACAGTGCTGACCCTCGAGTCTAAAGCTCTTACTTTGATATATGTGTGATAGAGCTATGCCTTCTACACCTATAGCTGAAGCCTGGGAGTCATGTGTTGGTGTTTATTTTGACCTTTCAGTCCACCTACAGCCAGGACTCACTGCGGTGCACAGCACAGCCTTGTTATGTTATTTGTTGACAATTGCAGCATACTGCTGCCAGACCTTTTCAAAAGGATCTACTGGAAATTATGTCCTCCAGAGTTTATTTATTGATGCTGGAATCCGTAAATGGATCTCTTACATCAAATAGTTTGTCTTCACATATTTTTTTGTAACTACTAGCTGGTTTCAAGCTACTCATTTGCTAAACTGGGTTGCATCATTAAAAATTAAGAGTTGTCTTAACAAGTAAAGACTTAGTGATGTGAAAAGCGGTTGCTAGGAAACATCTGGAGCAGCTGGAAAATCAGTTAACCATGTAAACAGAAAAGTCACTAAAGCTTCACAAACTTTAGCACAACTTCCACAAAATAACAGTTTTAGGGATATATTGGATATATTATATACTATTATATTATACTAACTGCAGGAACTAGCCATAGTCATGCAGGTTAAAATGAGTGGGAAATATCAGATTATGCTAACCTAGCTAAGGTATTTGGTCATTTATGGCATGTCTACACAGGAGGCATTTGAGCACGTGCAGAACAGATCTCTGATTTTATTCCCATTAAATGGATATTTTTATGCTTCAAGACTATTCTCTTCCCTTTTTAAGTGCGTAACTACAGTGATCTCTGTCTACTGTGCCTGAACGCATCCTGTGTAGACACAGACAGAGCACTAAACACGCTGCTTTCACGCAACAGGTTGTGTATACACGGTGCAAGTCGAATGTTGGCACAACATTTTTTAACTCATTGTGTTCTTTTTTTGAGAAAAATTCCAAATTTACATGCTGTTTAAACAGAATTATATCAAGTGTATGGACCATATTCAATCGAAAAACAAGTCATCTATTAGCAATGTCAATTAATCAGTTAGCTGCTAATTGATAATTAATAGTTAGACCTGGCAATTATTGGGTGGTAAGAAATTATCTTTACATGAGAACTAGTTTTTGTGGTGCAATTTCTTTTAATTTAGTGATACATAAATCTCCACATAATAAACATTTAACATCACAAGTAGGCTAACTTAAACTTACAAAGATCAGTAGTTAAGATAGTGGACAGCAACAACAGCAACACATTTGTTTGGCTTTAGGTATTACAAAGACAGGGAAATTGCCATCATAGATATGTAATGGCTGATCACCCTCCTCTCTGTTTACTCTAGTCATACCAAAGCCCACTCTCACAGGCTGATTGGCTAAAAGCAGGTCAGGAGGGTTCATTCTCATTTTTTAAGAGGGGTGCTGGAGGGATCCACACAGGGAAGGTCTGCTCCAGTTTTTCTTGCCCTCTCCCTTTTGTCTGCAGTGTTTGCTCTGGATTTGAGTGGTTGAGTGGGAGCACTGTCAGCCCACACCCTAATGGCAACCTCTGTTACAGAGAGCTCTGGGACTGTGTAACTGTTAAGGGGGGGCCTAAACTAGTCATATGGGCGTGCCCCTTTCACCTGTTGAGTCATGCCACCACACTGTACTCATCACCATTTTTTTTTTTTTTTTTGCTGCATATGAAAATATTAAAAGTAGTTGCTTATACCAGAAATCTTAGTGACAGGTATGGGACACATACACAGTCTGGGTGAATGATTTCAGAGTAACACAAACTCTCTGCTGACTCCCTCCCCCCTTCCCACCACCACCATTGAGCTATGTGCCTAATTCAAAACCATTCGCATTCAGGGACATCTGCAGGTTCATGCTGCTGAGTCTCAGGTAGATAAAGAGAAGCTGTGGTGCATGTCGTGCCGGCAGCCAATTCACCCGTTTCTATTCTCTGTCTTGTCATCACTCAGTACAACTTTGTCATCCACAGGCTCACTGTAGTGGCACATTTATCATTGTAAAGATGGATTTACACAGCCATGAAAGAGCTGTTTTGTAAGCTGAGCGACAGAGAAGAAAAGAAGCTACCGGACTTGAAATGTCACCCTCTGTTCACCATGTTCTGTAGATACATATTCATAGAGCCATTTTCAGTTCCCCTTTAGAGAAGTTCCTTTGATTAAATATTTTGACAGTATTTCCTAATTCGGAGCAAGCGCAGACAGACCTGCACTGACTTGCTGTAATTTAAAACTCAAATATAAGCAGATAGG
The DNA here is from genome assembly GCF_905237075.1 of Dicentrarchus labrax. Taxonomy (NCBI): domain Eukaryota; kingdom Metazoa; phylum Chordata; class Actinopteri; family Moronidae; genus Dicentrarchus; species Dicentrarchus labrax. The sequence goes on along the minus strand of NW_026136721.1, from coordinate 20,406,894 downwards.
GATTGAGGTAAAGCTCCTGTTTCAAAATACCTCAATATTTACACCCGATCATACCTCTCATTCTTTTGGCCCTCCCACACGTCTAGAAACTATAGTAGCTACTCCACTTGGCCAAGCCAAACTCAAGCTCTCCAATTCTATTACACTCAGAATGACACTTGGAACAGGAAGCTGAAACATGCTCATCAGGGAGGACTCTTATAGGATCTTCTGAAATTCAAATGGCTTTGTCAGATAATGATGCAGAGTTTTCAATATGCAAACAAAGTCAGGTGACCGATAGTGGAGTTATCTAGGAGGGAAAAAGTTGTGTGACTCGGCACTGAGTTTAAAAACTCATTTATTCACAGTTTGTGCCTCGTGACACCACAAGGAGCCCAAACTGGACCCAGCTTTTATGAAAAAATTAAAAATAAACCCTTCCCGTGTGAATTTGACCCCCAGCTCACCTTGGTCCCCACCATCACTCTGTTCTCAGTTTGTTAAAGTAAGGCTGATTGGTGTTCAGCTGGTGCCTAAGGGAGTGATGGCGGCTAGATGGCGGTTGAGCAGCCATGGGGGGAAGCACACTGTCAGTCCTGTGATAGCCGTATGAGATTCCACATGCTCTGATGAGTAATTCCCCCCTCCCTCCAGCATCACCATGTGGTTCGTGGCCCTGAGTCATCGTCCACACTTTCCCTCACTCCCTCTCCCCTTGTCTGCCTGTCTCTCTCTCTTTCCCCTCAACGTGAAGAGGATTCTTCCTTCCTTCCTTCCTTCAGTATGCGGCCGTCCCACAGGGAAACTCAACAGAAAAGCCTCCCTGTGATGACTCACTCACCAACATCGAGCGCTCCACTCCACACCACCCGCTCTACAGCCACGACAGCCCACCTCACCACACCCAGGCCTGGATTTGAGTCCTCCACGGCCTGCTTTGCCCTTATGCCTCTCTTTCTATCTGCCTCGTTTGGTTGCCATTTTCGATATCTCACTGTACGGCTGCTGTCTTGTCAAGATGTCTTATTGTTTACCTGTCTTTATACTCCGTCTGTCTGCCTGTATTTCTACCAGCCTGTACCGTGTATCTTAATGCTCTCTGAATTTGTCTAGGTCTACCTGCCTACCTAGCCTTACTGTCTCTGTTTTTCAATCTTTCCCTTGACACTCAATTGCAAAGTCAAAATACCGAAGGACATAGAGCGTTGACTCAACCGTCTGCATTTTAAACTATGAAGACATGGGCAGAAATATAATGACGGTGTAATTCACAGGTCTGCCAAAGGAAAGCATTGGTATTGTTAGTAAAAGAGATGCTTTTAATTCTGCCAGTGCAGCTCCCAGATAGAGTTGTTATCGTTTCCAACCTTATGCTAATCTGCATCAGCAAACGTGTTGTGAAACGTTTGACGGAAGTTAATGTTGTTACTGTCCGATTTCAGTAGCTCCCGTGAAACTGGATCCTTCCATTCACGTGTTCTGCAATTCAATAAGCGTGTGACTTCTGCAAGTTGGTTTTTACTGAGGTTCAAAACTCTTTAAAACTGAATGTAACCTATGCATTTAATACATACAGTGTACATGTACATGGCCCTGCAGTGCGACAGGTTGTTGATGTGAATCCCTACACGCCACCCAGAGATCCTCTTCATGTTGTAACAGGAGATTTGTTGACCATTGCAAGAGCAATAAGGATTTTTAGGGGCATTATGACTGGGTTAATAAAACACAGCTGCCCCTAAAAGTCCCTCACTTTTCTTGCTGCCTTTTCTTTCTCCCTTCCTCTCTCCCTCCCTAATCATTCTATGTCTCATTCCAGACTTTTGAGATCAAACTACAACATTTGCTGGCTCTTTGAGCGCTATTTGGTGCATAACTTTGGTATCGGTTCAAATCGTGGCTGAAGAAATGCAACAACCTGGAGTGACCACAGTGTCTGAAGTTTGACCTTTTAAGAAAGCCTGGGTCATATATTTCACAAAAAGCGAGCATGCTTTCCAGTATTTATGAATTGTATATTTATAATGGCAGAGTTTTATTGGGTTTTGCAGTGACGTTTTTAACAGGGGTTGAATGAGTTCAGAGCAGAATTTCCGAGAAGGAGCGCCCTGTGTGTTCATTAGAAGTTCAGCTTTCACAGAAAAGGTAAACACAATCGTAAGTTTTTACCTTAGCAGAGTTTTCTATATGATGCTCACAATAACACACACATGCGTTCATAGTTACGGCCAATTTGAAAACTGAGTGAACCCAGTGACCCAGATCAGAAAGAAAAAAACTGGGAAATGCAGGGGAAACCTATTTAGAGTAAGTCTTACAACCCTGCTAACAAATGATGTGAGGAGAGAATATGAGACAGCCGTGGTGGAAAATAAAAGATGTAAGCAACGCTGTGTAGCAAGTGGCGAGATGAGTCCGATTGGGCCTTTTAAACAATGTGAAATGCCACTGAGAGAGGCTTGGCAGGCGGTAGCAGCCAGCACTGTTTAATATCACAACTTTAATCAGCACACTTGGTGACTATCCCAGAGCTCCCCGTAGCCATGCTGCTTATTCAAACCAGGCTCATTCCACCAAGCCTCCCTTACTAGGCCCTCAGCTCTCATACCCGCACTGGCTCGTACTCTCCTGCAGCATATATGGAGAGCTTTTGGCTGGAGTGGTTTTATCTGCTTTCTGTGATGTGTCATTGCGCTTTAGTGGGCTACGTTGGAGGGAATCACTGATTATAATTGAGTGCATCTCGACCAGTCTGAGGTGCACTACAAACATTTTTATGTATTCTCTATATTTGATTTTAAATGTATTTTCTGATTTCATAAATAGTTTTTTATATTTAACATAAATTAGCAGTATGATATCACCTACAACCACAGGGAATTTAATTAGAACTTGACAAAGTATCAGCTTTCCCTCGAGACAACTTATTAGAGACGTCAGACGACATAGCAGGATTGTAAAAACAAATGGCCTGCCACTGATCTGTTATGCACAGCCTACAAATAACTTATGATCAAGTATTAACTTTTTCATAAGTGAAACTGACAGAAAGATTAACTGTAACAACTTCCTGCCTACTGTGATGTCAACGGAGTCTGTTTCATTTACGTGAGTGTTTTTAGGTGTGTTTTAATAATCACGGAGGTCTTGTGTTTTTAAAATAAAAATCCCATGCTTCAGCGAATGTCTTACCTATGTGTCACTTGCAGCATGGAGATGCCACCACGGCCCTCAGCTCTATTAATTACATAAAGCATCTAGTGTCGGGATGCTAAATTCATTAGTGAGGTATGTACGGCATGCTAGGGTCAGGACAGATATAGAAACAGGCCTCCAAAACAGCTTCTTCCCCACTTGACACACTTGTTCGACATAATAGAGTATGGGCACTTTGTCTCGTTTTTTTAAACTCATTTCAGTGTGTTCATGTAGAGTCTGAGCTGTCAGTGTCTACAGAAATGGTTAAACTTTGGATTAAACCGCTCATCTAAATTCGAGGAGGATATGAGTAATTTGCTTGTAATGCAGCTAATTTAGGTTTTTATCATGTGTGCTCTTTGAAGACAGAATAATTCAATAATTTGACTGATTTTCCCTGCAAATGTAACTTTTTTTCTTTTTTTCTATTTTGGCCTATTTTTGATTGGGCTTTAAAAAAAAAAAAAAAAAGGCCAGGAAAAAAGAAAGAAAAAGATTTGTTCTGAAAACTATTTATCAGAGCTGTGTAGCAGAATGAGGCCAGCTAAGACATACAGAGCTACTTTTTTTTTTTTTCAGAGAAACGTTGTGTGAAAGTTGTTCATCATTGTATGCATCAGACAGAAACAACCTCTGCTCTGGTTTTCGGTGACACTCTTGAGAAGCAGGCTTCTCTTTCACAAAGCTGTAAAGTTCAAGTTTGACTAATCAAAGGTTTTGGCCAATAATTAAGCAACGACATTCACAGTTTCACCCTCTGAGCTGTTAAATAGTTCATATTACATGCCTTCACGTTTCCTTTGGTTAAAACCTGCAGCTGTTTGCAAATGTAGTCCTCCTTTGAAGTTTCATTTGTATAGCTCATATATTAAACCTATAAAGAAAAGAAAAAAAGAGTATTCGTATAATATTACCTGCGGTCTATATCGGGCCTATGGTATTTATTGGTATCGCCATAATTATTAGGCAGATCACGTTATTTATCAGCGGTATTAAATGGTGCGTTTACTGACCTTTAGTGAGACGTTATCTCCTTAGATATCGCTATTTTGCCGCGATAGCCTACTTGTATTGTCCATCTGTTCCACATTTCGTTTCTTTGACAGATGATTGTGTATTTTCTATAACTTAGTGGTCACATGAGCCAGAAACTGGGACTTTGTAGGCCAGTTGAACGAATTGAGGACTCACCTTGCCCGCAAAGACCCAGCCTCTGACACACACCATCATCATCATCATCATCATCATCGTCAGTCCCATCTCCGGGGACTCTATGTGGAGGAAACTCCAAAAGGTTTACCTATAGGTTTCTGGAAATTGGCTTTTAGACCACAAGGTTTTTTTTTTAACTTCCAGACGAGGTTAATGAAGGAATGTTCAGGGTTTAATAATCTGTGACCACGCCGATACATACCCACTGATCTACTTGCCTGTCACTGTCTGAAGAAGTGGGTGATGCTGCCCGGTTGTTGTTATCTGCGCACCGGGCAGGTGTCAGCATCCTGTAGCCATATGGTGACTTCGCGTAAAAAAAGGCGCCGACTGTCTGTCTGGTCGCTCGTCTGGAGGAGATCGCGTCTGAAGGCGAAGTTGAACTTCGCCGTCCATGATCCACCGCCAGCACCACCGCCGCCCCAGTCATATCTGATCACTTGGTGTTGCATGCATCCCAAATTTAGCAAGATTATCCTTTTTTTGGGGTGGGGGGGGTGGGGTGGGGGGAACGAATTGTCTCTTGGAATAAGTCGGACAGTCCCCCACCCCCCCCCCCCCCCCCGGCCTATCTTTCCCCTCTGTCCAAGGAGAAAAAACATGCAGACGCAACAGTGTCGCCTCTTGTGCCAGTCTCCCCCTCCCCTCTCTCCCTCCCTTCAACAAAAAAAAAAACCTTCTTCGTTTCCCACCGAGAGATCCCCGGTGCGCACCCAGCACAGCCACCCAATATCCATTCTGGGAAGAGACAGACGGACAAACAGGGAGACGGAGTGAGAAAAGGAGCCTGCTGTTGCTGCTGCCATGCTGCAGCCTCGATATTATGAGCAGGGTATTCCCAAACAGCTGGAAGGAGCTGATATATGGTGCTGCGCCCTCGTGCTGGGCCCTCCCCAAAATGGACCGGTGCTAAGTGGTAACCTGGTTATTTTCAGCGCGTCACTGGCTCGCCTCCAGTTATAGGTTTCCGTCGGGGGGTCGCAGCCGCGTGGCCCCCGTATTTCCAATTATTCTAAAAAAGAAGGACTTTAAAAAAAACGGCCAAGAGCACTACACAGAGTAATGTCCGAGCATGTGTGTTTGCCTGTCACACATTCCTGCGGTGTGTTGGCTCGCCCGTCCACCACACACACACACACACACACACACACCGTGGCCGCACTCAGCTGCGTCTCCGGTGGCTCCGGGGCGGCGAGTGTGCGGCTCTCTCAAGGTGTTCCCCTCTTTTATCGATGCTGTTCAGCAGGCTATATACATCCCAGGTTCATCACACCTCTCATGTTACCTCCCTGACCAGCAACATGTTAGTGTGCTGCGACCCCTGGTGGCAGCGACGTGCGTGTGTGTCAAACACAACCTTTATTGTTTTGTTTGCGCGATCACGTGAAGTTGCACATCGGGGGTTAATTACAGCGAGACAAATGGATTCTGCTCAGCTTATGTTATAAGTGGCTTCATTACATATTTTATATTTAGTTAGAAAGGTTTCTATTTATCTGTTTGTATTTTATTTTTTTAAGTTATGTGCTCCATAACTCCACTTTTTCTGCTCTACATTCTCGTTGTATTCTTTACATGTATTTTATTATTTTCTGTCCATATTTGTAACATGGCAATAGATTCTGTTCTATTTTATTCTATTATTTCTGCTATTTAGCATTTTATTCTACTATATTGTGATTTATTCTGCTATTTTAAACTATTCTATTCTGCTATTTTAATTATTTTAATTCTATTCTATTGTTATATTTTGTATATCTACTGTGATATTTTCCATTATTTAATTTTAGGTTATTTTGCATCCTATTTCTTTTCTTTTTCTTTTAAATTCTCGAGGTCATGCTCTACTTTTACTGCCTGTGCTGACGTTCTCATATGGCATCAGTCAGCTGCTTCATGTGGACAAGAAACCCACAATATAGCCGGAAATTGGGCGGATTTCGTATCAAAATAAAACGAATGAACTGACACTTTGTCCTGAAGGTCTCATTATTTATTTGTTAACCCATTGTAACGATTTAAGTGGTGTCATATTCCTCCTTCAATGCACTCTTTTATTCACTTGGACACTTTCTGCGACTAAAATATGTAGTAGGCGATATTAATAGAGAATAATTTTATATTTTAAGGGGTTTGTCCGGAAGCTGTGTGTCGGATTCAGGCCGACTTGACATCAAGTAGCAATGTCCGACTTTGTACCTGACAGGAACAGCCCGGCTTCTCCTAAACAAGACATCTCATTACTCCAGCAACAGCAGGACGGATGTTCAGCATCATCTGCATCGTCACATTAACGTCTGACACCCGTCGGTGAGTTTTTGAGCCCATTAATAAATGACTCCGCCACACAGCCTGTGCGTTTTTGATCTGTGTACAACACAATTCCCGTGTGGTTCTTCGTTTTGCTCAAACTCAGGTTTTCCTGTTGCGCCGCAGATTTTAGGGTTTTCTCATTTTACGAGACCAAATGCCAGATTATGTGAATCCAGTTCAGTCCTGGACCAAGTTTATTAATACTGTACTGACGTCAGCATGTGTTGAGGGAGGCAGCAGGAGAGAGAGAGGAAGAGGAAGAGGATTGCATTGTTAAAGACCCTGAAGGCATTAAAAACAGGCAAAATCACAAAGGGTGTTTGAAAAGTTATATTGCAGCTGTTGCTGAAGCAGGTAAATAAATGCATCATGCATGATTTAAGTAAAATAAACAATACCATACTGTAAGAATACACCAGTACAAGTAAAAGTCTTTTTTTTACTCAAGGTACTATCAGCAAAATGTACTTAGTTTCAAAAGTAAAGTCAGTGTCATATTATTATTTATATTATATATTATCATATATTTATGTAAAGCTAAATTGGATTACTAGCAGTGCATTAATGTATAAGACAGGCCAGGTGGAGATATTTTATAGTGGAGTAAAAAGTGTATACATATATATTTGTATACAATATTTGTCTCTGAAATGTAGTGGAGTAGTCTAGTAACAAGTTTAAAGTAACATAAAAAAAGAAACACTAAAGTTAAGTCAAAGTACTTCCTTAAAACTGCAATCAATTGAAGTACTTAAGTAACTGAATAAAAAAGAAAAGTATAAAGAGGACTGTTTTGATGTGAAGTTTCACTCTTCCCACAGACACACACTGTTTTCATGGCTGTAGATATGTAACTGTGGTTGCTGTTTTGGAGGCTATGACTATGCCCACACAACAATGCTTCCTCCTCACTGCACCATGTGTCACCCTCTTCTCTCTCTGTAGTGCAGTGGGGCCAATAAGCAGCGGACGCGGCTGGCGCCCGGCTGCAGGCAGCCCTCTCAATGGTCTCTCCCACTATGAAAGCGTTGGTGGATGCTGTATGGGCGGTGTGGAGCATCGGAGCCTCCATTTATGACTACATCCACACCAACGCCATGGAGGAGCGCATCCACGCCCTGGAGAACGTCATCACCATCCACCAGTGTGTGATTGGGCTGCTGTCTGCAGGCGTAGTGGTACTCTTCTCCTACATACTCTTCAAGAAGCTGTAAAGATGTGTGAAGGTGTGGGGAAAGCAAACACTCACCAGACAGACAGGGGTTTTTTTCCCCTACATGTTTGGTACATTAGTCAGCTGGAGGGTATATCCAACACATACCTGGGCACACTGTCTTTATTCAAGGTGGTTGGAAGGTAAACGGCTGGTTGGTGGTCAATAAGACATTTTCCCCTAAATTTGGGGGAAAACACATTGAGGTTCATGTCCTCTATCAGTAAGATAGTTGTTGTGGAGGAGGTGAGCATGTGAAGCAAAAGGGTCCAGCTTTTTGTTAAAGGCGGGTATAGATAATTTATCTATGGCGACAGATTTTATGTGGCAGTATTCAGTATCTTTTAGATTAAATTTTCATGCAATGCTTAATTTTAATGGCTTAACTGCCAAATGATTCTTCCCCAACACATGAAATTTAGCACAGGCACTCCAACAATTAGCCAGTTTGCAAATTTTTCAACAGCCCTAGTAGCTCAGTTTATCATCCAACACTACCAGAATCCTCTACACACACTGTAGCCGCAGTGCGTGTCAGTACTACTTCAAACTCCATTCACATAGAGAAGTCTTCAGCTGACATTATGTGTCTGGAATTGCCTCTTAAAACACAATTCACTAATTTTCTAAAGGGATTATTATTGAAAATAATCATTCGCCAAAACAACTTCTGCCTTATAACACATTGTTTTCACTCTCTTCATCTTTTCTTGTTTGCACTAATTTCCTCAAAGCCCGACTGAGATACCAGGAGAAAGCGAATTGCCCTGAAACTAGTGTCTGTGAAAAACAATAATTGGAGAGTGCCAAGGTACTTAATCTCTCTCAGAGTGTAATTACTGTAAATGCAGTTAACTCATATCATCTCCCCAAATCTGGCCCCATGGTTCTGAACATGGCTTTCAATGAATAGAGACCATGAAGTAAGCTGGCAACGCTTTTAAACTTTCCATGAAGCATTGTTCATATTGTCTTTGAGTATCAGATGAGTGAAAAGACATTGTAAAATCCCTTGTGATACAATTTTATAGGTCTACATGTGTATCATCTATATTAGATCTTACAGTGCAACATCATGATCCATTTATATAATGCTTTTTTCTATGTTATACCTCATAGCTGTCATAACACTGTAGGTGCCACCGCTGTATTAAACTATTTGAAGTGTCCTTAAAAAACTGTAAATATATTTAGATGTTTATGAACAGTTTTTCAGCTGGTCATTGAAACATTTCATAGATGTGCAACTATCCCATAGTATAACTGCTGCTTAATATTTATTGTTTTGTTATTTAAAGGCAACATTTTGTACTATGAATGGTGGGAACTGAAATGAGATGCTACTTGATACCGACTGCAAACATTGGATCAATGTTTGAAATGAGAATTTTAGAGTGTGTTTTTGTCATAGTAATGTAAATTAACTTCACTAACCTGCCTTTAGCTGTAGGTAGTCCTGAGTTTAGAAAAGAGTGTGTGTGTGTGTGTGTGTGTGTGTGTGTGTGTGTGTGTGTGTGTGTGTGTGTGTGTGTGTGTGTGTGTGTGTGTGTGTGTGTGTGTGTGTGTGTGTGTGTGTCTGTGTACATTTTGTTATGTCTCAGAGGGACCACAGCAGAGAAACAGAACCCCAGAATGAATAACTGTTTTAATATAACAGCATCAAAGTTTGTATCAAATAAACGTGGAATTCAATTCAACTGGACATCCTTACAGTACTACATATTTCCAACTTCAGTCTGGTATCAAATGCAGCACAAACTGTTGTAAATGAAAATGGAAAGTTGTTGTATTACTGCCTAAAGCTGCAAATCATCAAATCTAAAAAGATTTCCCGTCAACACTGCTGGAACCTTTTTGAAGAAGAATCAACAGGCCTTTTCCTGATGGACAGAAAAACTGGCTTTCCAGTTGCAGGCAATGAAACAAGTCATGGATGGACATAGCACCAGTTTTCAACCGGACCGAGAGGAACGCCTGCTCTGAAACATACTGCCTCTTAGTTGATGAAATGTCTACAGTTGTTGAACATTGGCTGAACTTACAGGCCTTGAGCTATGCTACTTTGGACCTCTTCGGAGCTACTCATAAGTGCCCGGTCTGAAGTAGAGTATATCTGGAGGTGAATCTCTCCACACTCTCCCCTTCCAGAAACTTCATGGCTCTCCAGTGGATCTTGCCACAGTTCTCTGGCTGTCCGAGGGGTCCCAGCTCCTCCTGGATGTACTGCAGCCACAGATCTGCAGGGAAATAAAAACAGAAAACACTTTTACACTGAAATTAAAGAAAATATCCTAATTGACAGCTCTGTTTTTGGCCTAGAAACCAGACTAGTAGTTTGTGTGGGATCCAGCCTCTGCTTAATTTTTGAGTCTCTGTCCAAGAATGTATTTTCACACTCACCTCCAAAATAGGTCTGAGCTATATCTGGTCAAATAACTATTGAAGTATTTGGCATCTTGGTAATATAGGTACCACAGCATGCCATTTTTTGTGCAGTTGTTTTGTTAGATGGAAACCTGGAATTTAGTCCTTGATACTTGAATAGCAGGAATAAATATTTTGAACACTACTTTCCCTTCCTACTCTTGTTCCTTTAAAGGCATATAAAGTCTGCTCACCATCATCTGAGGTGCCAAACTCCTGCAGGGCCCGCTCGTAGTACTCTCTCAGACTGTTCATCTTTGGCGTCTCCTGGAAGAACAAACACTGTTATCACAGCTCAGAATTGTCTTGCCTTATCACTAATACAAATAATAAAGTCTGCCGTCTGTCCCTGCTATTTCTTTTTTGGAAGAGTTAAGAGTCCAAGCTATTGTCACTAATCTATTTTCTATCTATACGTACTTGTTCCTTCTCGATCTGAATCATTCTGGTGAAAAAGGCCTTGGACAAGGGACGGTTTTCCTGTAAGCTATAGAAGAAAATGTTAATTATTTTGCAGTTGCACCACAGTGATTTGCGACCAATTCAATCTTTTATTCCTTTTGTGTTATTTATCATTTATATTAACAACAACGTGAGCAGACAGAGTCATTTTCTTTTACCTTGTAAAGGTCTTCCTAGCTTTCTTGTAGCCTCCAGTGGAGTACGACCAATCAAGGTAGCTCTCTTTTATCTCCATGGCAATAACCGTTACTGCAGACAGCAGACCTCTCTGGGAACAAACGAGAAAACAAAACTGTCTGCGAGGCATTCTCATTTCAGAGGCCAAAACACTGTGCAGACATCAGGGGCTATTAATCTTCTATCAACATTTTTTATCAGTCTACAGTTCTTTACAAAACTGACCAGAAAGATAACTTCACTTCACATTGTATGGTGCCATGCATTTTTATGTGGCACTTTTCTAAGATCATTATCATGGGTAGAAAATAATTAATAATAATAAAAATAACTGCTTTCCCAGCGGAGCCAAACAATATGTTCCAGTAGCTAGTAGTGACAGTGCACTGTGATTTAAAACTGGATACAGATGGACTACCTTGAAGACTGCTTCTGTCTCTTCAGGAGTCTGGTTGGCCACGCTCCACTGGACCTGCAGCTGCCAAAGTGGTAGACTCTCCTGTCAAGACAGGACAGAAAAGATTACGCTATTGGTTTCTAATCAGTATCTTGCCCAGCGGGGGTCCATTTGCATCCTTTAGTGGAGGTATGTGTTGTCAATGTACCATATCTTCATTCCCTTTTATTCTTAAGAGCAAACATACTGAGCACTGGTGTGCTTAAATCAGACCGATGTTTGCAGATTTAGCTGTCGTGTTTTCCCATTATATGCAGAGATTTTAAAAATGAGTAATGAGTCAGTATCCCTGTGGAGCATCTGGGTGACAAATCACCTTGCTCCACTCTCCCCAGGTCAATGTGCCTTTAGAAAGTGCATGAGTATACAACATCAAGCTGGATTAAGAGAGGACGTCCACATTTTCCTCATTAATTAATCTATATTTCTGAGCCGTGCAATATCGTTCGAAACACCAGACGAACCCCGCTGTGGGTTAATGCCATTTCTCAACTTAAAGAGAGAAAAACCACTTGCCTAATAATCAGCAGCAGTGTGGTAATCCTCCTCACACAGCTACTTCTCAGGGCTACAGTCTTGTGAAACCCCCGACACAACAATAACCAGCTATTCAGCCCTCTACTATAAAGGCCTGTGGCTGAGTCAAAGCCTATGTATTCATAGCCAGACAGTATTATACTGCGATGCGCTATGCAACAATGTGAAGGACACTGTCAGGGCAACACAAAATTAAGGGAAAAAATATGTAAATGTACATTTTTAAGAGGCTTTGTGTTCAATAAGGTATTGCAGCATGAGAAAAACATCAATGCCAGTTTAATGTTTTAAAAAAAAAAACATTATGACTGACCCCAGAATATCTGAGGTGTTGCTGGGGATTTAAGGATTAGTTCATTTGCCACCCAAAACATATCAATCTGTCAAAAGTATAGGATTAAACAATAATCCAACTCATTTACTGACTCAAATAAATAATAGTTACCCAAATTATCTATACTGATAATAGTCTCTGGCTTTTCATGTTGTGTTTATAACTTAATGTTTCAATTTTTTTTTTTTACATCTTAATTTTTCCTCACATATAGAAGGGGGTGGAGGAAGCCATTTGAGGAACTTAATATAATGCAATAGACTAACTGGGCCAAGGAGATGGCCCATTTATACAGGAGTGCTGGTGGCTGTGTGTGTGTGTGTGTGTGTGAGTGTGAGTGTGAGTGTGTGTGTGTCCGTGTCTCCAAGGAGAACAATTATACCTGTGCAGTAGTAGCACAACTGATGTGGTGCTCATTGTAAGCAAAGAAAAATGACCAAACTCAATGTGATTGAGAACAATTTACGCACAGTCAAATGTGTGTGTGAGCTCTGTGTACCTTGGGATTAACGCGTGTGAGAGCGTCCTGGAATAGCTTGCCCACGTCTCCGCTCCCCAGCTGCATCATTGTCTGCAGACTCAGGCTCCATACTGACACCGATTGGCTGTAGAGCTGCGTGGCTGCCATGGCAACACTGGCCGCTCCCTCAGCATCTCCGGATGAGAGCAGGATCTGCAACTTTATTTGAAAATCAAAGACAATCAAACAATACATAATGTGGGAATTCATAAATGACTAATCTCAAAGTGGGGCTAGAGCAGATCTAAGATCTACTGGTATTCTATCTTAAGGTGCAATCCCACTCTGTTGTAGTTCTAATCATAGCTGAAAAAAGGTGTCAAGCTACCAAGTAAAAAGTTAAATAGAACATTGACTCACAAATAACAACAGCGTTGTGGTCATGTGATTTCAGTGAGAGGGTGTTCTGTGTTATTTTATGTACTTCTTTTCTCCTAATTAGACTGTCACTCCTTATGAAGAAGACTGAAACTGACAAGCATTCAAAGACGTTTGTTGGTATCACTCTGACTGGCGCTGTTCTCACGCAGTCCAAACAAACTAAACTAATCCAATAAACGTGCTTTGTGTGAACAGACGTTTGACAAGTCATTATTCAAATGAAAGGAGACTGAACCATAAAGGCCTCTATGATTTCAGCTACACGTTTAAAAGCATTATCTTACCCAGTTCTTGTAATAATCCTCCTTCAGCAGCGAGGAGTCGTGGGCGCGCTGCAGCACTCCCAGCAGCCTCTCCTGTCTCTGTCATACACAAACACATAAAGGATTTAAAGGAAGTGTCAGGATTTAGCCATTCAAACATCCACCTCCAAACACACTGTAGCTGCTGACAATTTTTTGGTGTTTCATTTTTTATCCTCAGGTGTGAACACGCGGTCATAGTGACATAATGAGAATTAGATTAATTTACAAGTTATTCACATACCTTTTCCTTCAGCTCTTGGACGTTGGTCTTTCTCTTCAGCCTTTCCCAGCAGAACGCCACATAGCAAGTCCACATGGGCTCTAGAGCGCAGAGCACACAAGCACAGCGATGGTTTCTTATCCTGTCACATGAAGTTGGCGGGCAGTTTGCAAACTGTGTATTTATGTTTTGGAACTCATTAGCCTGCCTAGATCGAGATTTTATTATATATATTGTTTTTTTACAAAAAAGGACAAATCCAACATTGGAAATGACACTGCCGATATGTGCAAAATAAAGAAAGAGAAGGGAATTAATAAGTAAAATAAAGTAAATCTTGTTTGGTAATATAGGCACCACCACTTTTAAAGAAATATTGTAATATTTTTAATATTGTGAAACTAGTCCTCTTCTTCTTTTTCTAAACCACATATAGTGCAAAGAAATTGATGGTTTTAATACTTTAGATCATTTTCATACTTAATAAAATCCACAAGTGGCTGTAATAAAATGTTAATTATAACAATTCATCACAATTCAAACATCAAAGTTCTGAGTCTCAACAAGTGATTTTGCCTTTTTGAAAAATAGCCCAAATTACCACATCAGTTCGTTCTCTGTGTATGTGTGAGCTCATACCAGTGTTAAGGCTCTTGACCCCCTCCTCATAGACCTGGCAGCAGCCCTCCTCTCTGCGGCTGATATCCGACGCCCGGCCTTTGGCTGTCTGCAGCTCCTCCCCTGCCCCCGGAGCCTCCAGCTCCCTCTTAGCCATGAAATCCCACGTCAAGCTGTCTTCTGTGTAGTTTGCCTGTAAACTGCAAACGAGGAGAGGGACGTAAGTATGTTCGTGCTCAGTGATGAATTTCTGTTTGAGTTCAAGACAGATTCTGTGTCTTACTCTTGCAAGATGAAGTCCTGGAGTTCTTTGGTGAAGTCAAAGATAGCTGCTATGTTCAGAAGTGAGATGACGAACTCTGCTTCTGTTGGACAAAAAGAGCAGCAACACAAAGGTAAAGAGACCTGATCTTGGAATTCCTATTGTTGAAGGAATGCTTGATATCGCTTTGCTAAGTGTTAAATGAAAAGATTGACACCACTCATATATATATAATATATAAGCTATAGCCAGGAGCCAGTTAGCTTAGCTTAGCACAAAGACTGGAAACGGGGGAAACAGCCAGGCTCTCGCTCTTGATCCAAACAAGAAACTATAGTTTGTGGTTTTACTGGGGTTATGTGTGACATCTTACATTGACAGGTGCAAAAACAGACTTTTCTTACTCAAAATTAAGAAATATCAGACATACTTATGTTGGTAGCATGGGTGATACCCAACCCAAGTTGTTAAAAGTATTTTAGATTTGAAAAGTCCTTTTTTATTTTGGTGTTTTTTTAAATTGGAAATCAAATTTAAAAATTCTACCTTTGATTTTCCCTGTAGCATCTCTGTACACAACCTCAGCCAGTTTAGCACTCAGGATTTCTGGAGAAAACTCATATTCACCCTGGAGGGAGTGAAGAACAGGTATTCAGGCACTGAATAGAAAGTGAGAGTCTGTGTGTGTGTGTGTTTGTATTGACTTCTTGCATTTCCCACTGTTTGTGTTCGATTTGCAACACACTCACCAGGTCCATCTCAGCTTTCTCCAGCTCTTTCTTCTGCTTTCTCAGTTTCTCACAGTGCAGCAGCTCCATACGGAAGTACTAACACAGAGTTGTTGGAGAAATTTAGAAAAGAATATTTGACAAATACACAGTCAATTTCACCAATCTGTCAACAGCAGCCGTTTTCACCCAACTTCACTCAAACAAACAAAGTTTCTCAGTAAAGGTTTCATGATTAAAAATCAAAGACACTGACCAACAGTGGGTTAAAAACAGACATATTTTGCTTCTTTTACCTCCTGGTAGACTTTCTTGTTGTTTGGATGGAAGCGCAGCGCCCTCAGAAATAAGTGTCTGGCACTTTCAGAGGAACTTCTATCCTCCAGCTCACTTTTGGCTGCCATGATCCACAGGGCTAAAGACAGAGAAGTACAAAGTCTTTACTCATTGTTATTATTAGGTGACATCATCGTCCTATTTTGCCTGTGCGTGTACTTGTTTTTCCAATCCTTAAGACTGAGATTACTGCACAGCAGAAGGTAAAAATGGGAGTTACAACAGACTGGAAAGCAGAATCTTCTGTACCTGGCTTGTCGGGGTGTATAGCAAGCATGGCTGAGAACACCTTGCTGATCTGGCCTTTGGTAGCCTGATGAACCCAGAAAATATCATTATTATTATTATTAGCACAAGAAGACAGTGTTTGGCCTGAGTTGTACTTAAAGCAAATGATGAGATCGTTACATACCCATTTCTTACAAAAAGCCACATGTGAGAGCCACAGCTGCACATCATCCTGTGGGAAAAGAAGACATGTGATCATTCCGAGCAGCTCAGATGGCCTGATAAGTAATCAATACAATGATTTGATTGATACACTCCAATACTACAGTATAAATGCTTTTTATACAGTACCTTCCACTTGTTTGTTGCTCTTCTGAAGACACTGTTTATTCTATGGATGATGGGGTACTCAATCTCCTCTCTTTTGAACTGGTAATGTATGTGCTGCGAGAGTAAAGTTTCGTACAGTCAAATGATGTGACATTATCTGAACATGACCATTAAAAGGCTGCCAGTGTCTCACTCAAGCTGCCTTATGCAGTTAGCCACTCACTCTACCTGTTTTACACGTATGTTAAGAAGTATAGTTTACCACAAGAATTTTAAAAAAATATGTCTACCATCAAACCAATCCAAGCAATACGATGTTTCACTTACCGCTCTTCTCTTCTTGATCAGCTCTAAAATGTTGATTTCATACTACAATTAAACAACAATATAAAGTTAGTGTTTTAAACGTATAATTCACATAATGTAAAACAAAAGTGGAGTGAACTGTTAACATGATTATTCTACCTGAACGTATGCGATGAAGTCCTCTTTGTTCACAATCAACCTGTGGAGCTTGTATTCCAGAGCCGTCGCTCTCTTGATTATGGATCTGAAATATTAAAAGAAAATATTAAAAAACAGTATTCCTAAGATGGAAATCTGAAAATCAAAACATGTGTCTGAATTATTGACCTTATTGGTTTATAATAATTATTTTATAAGAGGATTCTGGATTCAGAAAATCTGCCATAGGTGTCCTATAGAGGTTGTTCCACTATTCAGCAGTGGTGGAAGAAGTATTCCTTTACTTTAGTAAATGTACAAACACCACACTGAAAAACGACTCTGCTACAAATAAAAGTCAGGCATTAAAAATGTTATTGAAGTAAAAGTATGTAGGTGTAATCAGGAAATGGAAAATATTATAACTGATGCATTAATATAAAATGTGCAGCTGATTCTGAACTATTTTATATTGGACTGCAAATATGATTATTTTCGTCTTTTATTAATCTGCTTATTATTTTCACCATTAATCGATTGATTGTTTGGTTTTTGTAAAAATTCAGAAGTAGTAAGAACTCCCGTCACAATTTACCGAGAACTCAAAGTGACATCTTCACAATGCTCGTTTTGTCCAACCAATAGTACAAACCTCGAAATTATTAAAAAATAAATTTAAACTCTTAAAATCATTGAATGAAACAAATCGTCACATTTGTGAAGCTGGAACTATGAAATGTTTTTAAGTCAATTAAATGATTAATTGAGTAATTGTTTCAGCTCAACTCGTATATGCTGTTGGGTAGTTTAATTAATTTTATAAGCTCTTCATATGTTTTGTGTAAAAATCTTGATTTGTAAAATCACTAAAGCTGTCAAATACTTGTAATAAAGTAAAAACTACAATATTTTCTTCTGAAATAAAAAGGAAATACTCAAGTAAAGTACAAGTTGTACTGGTTCCGTCATGTCCCTCTATGTCCCAGCTTAAAGACATTTTAAGAAATAAAAAAATCTTTAAAAAACACCTTTGATGTACAGTTTTAGGAGCACACACTATTTTACTTTGACTTTAGGGTTTATTTTTCTTTATATTCACCAATAAATTAATCTGTAGTAGTGAGGCAAAAGACAGGATAATAAAGAAGTTTTTTTTTTTAAATCAGGTTTCTCTCTATCATCTCTCCATATTACAGCCCACAGCTGCTCACTTCTTGGCCAGATAATGCCAACAACAACACAATATTCTCAGCTGGGTGGCGACAAGATGTTAATACACAGGGTGTCACTTCATAAAGTGCTGTGTACTACTGAATGAAACCATCTGGAAACCCTGGGTTTGTTGGATGTTGTCTTACTTGACTTCTTTCTTGGTGAACAGTCCCACTCTCTCCAGCTGCTCAAGCTCGGGGATCCTGTCCTCAATCCGCTGCTGAACGATCTCCGCCATCTGGTCGACGCAGCCGTTCCGGGTTCAGGTAACTATAACTATTAAAGTTATCAATGTCAACTTTAAACTGATATACCACCCAGACTGTAGGCAATGGGGCTGATTTTCTCCTCCACACATGTGTGGAAGTTGTGATTCGATCGCGTTTCCGGTTCCGTCTGCTATTAGCTCCGACAGGAAACACTACAGAGACTCCGACAGTCTGCGCTCATGTTGTAGCTGAATATTACTTTACACGAATACCTTTAAATAAATACAAAAGTGCTGCCCTAGTTGTGTTTATATGCTTAATATGAATCTTGTGTTTATTTCTTCAGTGTTAAGTAACTTTGTTTCGATATAAACTATGAACTTCAGTGACTCTTCAGCCTGAAAAAAAACACCTCCAATAACAATGTGTTTGTATAAAATACGATATGATGAAGCCTAGAAAATACCATGCAGTATGACAATATAATTTAAAATGTTATTAATACTACAAAGTGATCTTTTGGGGTTTGTTTTGATATTAACTTATATACACTCACATACCATAAAATAAGGTCACATTCATTCATTATTCGTTACATGAAGTACTTGCACTTGAAGCATATAAAGTCTCAGCTGTAATAGGAGATAATATTCCCTCCCGACCCTCTAATAATAAGTTTTTATTAACTTTCTGCTCTCGAGTGTGTATAATAGATTGATTTATTGCAGCTTGTAGTTCATTTTGTCGCTGTTTTCCCCATGAAATGAATTCATTTAAACAGCGTACAGTCAAATAAATGATATATATGGCATGCACGATCAGTTGCACTTCAAACAGTCATGTTTCATGTGAATAAGAGCTTTTTAGCTGCAGGATCGTCTTGATGTTTATGCTGAT
Organism: Dicentrarchus labrax; assembly: GCF_905237075.1. Classification (NCBI taxonomy): domain Eukaryota; kingdom Metazoa; phylum Chordata; class Actinopteri; family Moronidae; genus Dicentrarchus; species Dicentrarchus labrax. The sequence continues at coordinate 20,387,895 of NW_026136721.1, read as the reverse complement.
AACCTCGATTTCCCGCAAAATCGTAGAAAGCCAGAGCGGGTTGTACGTCCTCTCCGGAGCTCGGCAGCCAATCACAGCCCTGGATTCTCCGAGCGCGCCTCCCATTGGCTGAGAACTGACTTATACTCTGTTGTTCAGTACAAATTGAAGGAAACCACACCGACAATAAATTACACACAAATAATCAACTATTTGATCCAAAATACTCCAACTTCCTCCGATATCAAGCGACATTTGTGACAACTGAATGCGGTGGAAGCTCAGGCGTACGGAGGTTTGTTTTCTAGTAAACCATGCTAGCACTGCTAGCTAACTAGCCAGCGTCTCGTCGCCTCCTCTTCATCTTCATGGGTTTCTGCTGTTGAGTCTGCCAGGCTTGTGCTGGAGGCAGCGAGGCTAACAAATTAATGCCATCGGCCAGGGTGGGTAGCTCTTATTTATGCCCTACGTCTACCGTATGCCAATTTTAAGGTTCTTTGGTTAATCGTAATCTGAACAGACGGCTGAACACTACGCTCAAATACCAAGCTAGCTAACGTGTTAGCATTGTGCTTTTAGCTGAGCGAGCTAGGTAGCTCGATTGCTAACGCGAGTATTTGCCTAACTGCTGGCTAAGCTCACATGTCGTACTGCCACTGTTTTCTTCTGTAATAATTCATGTATTCACGGGTGCTGTTGTTTCACTCGCAGAACTCAGGTCATATTATGAGTGGGGCGAGTTGCAAAGCTAACGGCGCTGTGTACCCCGCCTCATCAGCAATGATGAACTCTGTGAAGAAGCCGAAGATGGAGCAGATTCAGGCCGACCATGAGCTGTTCCTACAGGCCTTTGAAAGTGAGATTTCACTACCCGTCACTTTGTAATAGGGCTCTTTCTGTTTTGGTAGCATGAGAAGAAGTTTTCCATTGATTCTACTAAGTGGTTAGCTACCAGCTTAACTTTACTGTTACTTATTTTGTTTTTCAATATTTAGTTTTTGGCTGACAGGCCTCCCTAGTCTGGCTGGTGTTTTATAGGGAGCCCCACATTTAGTTTGTTGAAACTTAATCTATTTGATAACTCCTTTTTAGGAAGCAATTTTCAGACTGTAATAATAAAAATTAAAAAAAACTGTTGTTTATTATCTGCTCAGTTTTTTTCTTTGGTTGTTGGATATTTTGTCTAATCAACCACCACCTGTTAACAGCCCATGTGTTGGCAGTAAAGTGGATTCATTTCTCAGATGCAGAGTGAAATTGACACCAGACGGATGGAGGGTCCTGTCTCATACCTGTGCTGAACTTTGAACTGTTATCAAGTAAACATAGTGAAAGGGATGTCCACATTAAACATCACAGTAACACTTGTTTCTATTTCCAGAACCAACTCAGATATACAGATTTCTTCGCACAAGGAACTTGATTGCAGTAAGTGACTGTTGTTTCTTTGAGTCACTTATTTTACTAGCCAACCTACTTAAAATGAGTGATTGATTCATTCTTTTTTTTTATCTTTTTCAGCCCATATTTTTGCACAGGACGCTCACCTTCATGTCTCACAGAAACGGTCGAACAAATGCCAGAAGGTATTGACTCTAATGTGTTCAGCTATGTCATATATCAACAGAGTTCCTTTTTGTACAGAAGCAGATGCACCAACAGAGTTTTCAATGATGATTCACACCTGATATCTTTATGATCTCATTTATATTCTTCAGTATTAATAGATTAATTTTGTACCCTTGTGAACCCTTCATCTCAGGAAAGCATTCAAAGTGGATGATATGTTGCAGACAGTGGAGAAGATGAAGGGAGAGCAGGATTCTCCAAGGTAACACAGCCCTCCAAGAGTAATGTGCCCTTTTATTGCCCCTTGCTATTGATAGTTTTAGACACTAAAATACCAGAGAGATTGCATTGAGACAACTTCTGACCATTGATATTAACAGTCGGAGCATCCAGTTTCACCTGTACTTTTTTCTGTCGGTGTCTTTTAGTTTGTCTTCACATCTACAGTTAACCTTCACTGGGTTCTTCCATAAGGATGGTAAGCAGATCTTAATCTTTAAAAGTGCTTGTGTTGTTGGTTTTGTATGGTTTTGGAGTATCAGGGTTATATGTTGCGTATGTAAACACCATATCCTGGGCCCTGTACTACAATGCAGGACTTCAGGTTAGCGAGGTAAGTTTCTAATCAACCCTGGGTTTGTAGTCCTATGACAGTTAACTCCATACCAGGGTTCATTGCCGTGGTAACTGATGCTGTACAAGTGTGTTTCACTACTTATTTGTCTAATATTATAGTTTGCTCTGAATTTGTAAAATGTGCCGCTCTGCTGTGAGTTGTCCATGTTTGAGATGGGTCATATGCTGAAAATGCTGCCCCTTTTTACTGTGAACACGCTCATGGCTATATTAGAAAAGCCTTGGTTGACTTACCAAGTCAATAACCACCATTGTGTGACATATAACAACAAAAACATATCTTGGGTGCGTTGAACTTGCATTGTAGTACAGTACCTTGGTTTCAGAAACCAGATTCTGTCGCATGTAAGCACCTCATCCAGGTTTCTATTGGTAGAGAACTTAGTGGCTGAGATGATGAGAAATCAAGACACAACTGAACACAGATGTTATGTAAACTTCATATCCTGAAATAAGATCAAAACCAGAATAAGGCTCAAAATCAGGATTACTAGGGCACATGTAAATGCACTCATTGTAAGTGCTGTTGCAATGACGCCACCCAACTACAGTCAACAACTGCTAGCATGTTACAGACTTGTGCGAAAGCAAGACGTTTGCCAAAGAAAATGCAAACACAAACTAAAGCTAGTGACCGAAGGAGTGGATGCAGATGTTTTAGATGACCACACAACTATTACATAGAGATAACGATCAAAATCATGTATGTGTGTTCACTTGAAAGTTTTGTTATGTATAAGAAAATTGACAGAAGAACTGACCAACTCTTTTTGTTGCCATACAGAAAAGCCATCTCAGAATTCAGAAAATGAACAAAATTCGGTGTCCTTAGAGGTGCTACTTGTCAAAGTCTGCCATAAAAAACGCAAGGTAAAGTTGAGCCAGTCTCTCACTTTAGCAAAGAGTAATTTCATGCTGCTGTTATTTAATTTTGTTCGTGTTGTAAAATGTATGTTTGGTTACTTCTCTTTCAGGATGTCAGCTGCCCGATTAAGCAAGTGCCTACAGGTAAAAAGCAGGTGCCTTTGAATCCTGACAGTAACCAAACCAAGCCTGGCTCCTACCCTTCCTTACTGGTCTCCAGCAATGAGTTTGAGCCCAGCAACAGCCACATGGTCAAGTCCTATTCGCTCCTGTTCAGGGTGTCACGCACAGGGAGGAGGGATACTAATGGTCTTGTCAACGGAGAAGCCAATGAGAACATTGGTAGAAAATCTACGTTCAATTTTGTGTTCGTTAATTCATCTCAATTCAAACTGTACTTCAGCAAAAACTATGCATTTTGGTATGCGTTTGCAATGAGTCAGTCTTTCTCTTGCTGCATCTTCTTAAAAAGCAATGTTGGATATAACTCAAATGGTTTCTGGTTGGATATAAAAATTTTCACATTTATTTGTTTGTATAGATGTTATAGACACTCCTAGTAGAAAGAAGAGAAGTTCATCTCACAGAGAGGAGGGCGAGACCACAGAGACCTATGTTGCACAAATGACTGTCTTTGATAAGAACAGGTAAGATTTTGTCATTTCATTTGCGAAATCATATGTTGCTGTTCCTTTTTACTACACCTTAAAAACATTGCTGTTGACTTGTTCTTTGCAGGAGATTGCAGCTGCTGGATGGGGAGTATGAGGTGTCAATGCAAGGGATGGAGGACAGCCCTGTCAGCAAGAAGCGAGCCACGTGGGAAACCATTCTTGATGGAAAGGTTGGGGGTTTTGTAGATGTGTCAGCATGGTGTGTGGGTGTGTGTGTGAGACCTTTTTTGACACAGGAGGAGCTGGGGGAGCCAGGGTTTTCTCCTCTTAAGCTCCCTTTCATATCTTGACCATAACTCTGTATGACTGTCCTGCAGAGACTGCCACCGTTTGAGACATTTTCTCAGGGACCCACATTGCAGTTCATGCTGCGTTGGACAGGTGATGCTAGTGGAAAGTCCACTGCCCCCGTGGCCAAACCCCTTGCCACCCGCAACTCCGACAGCTCCGGCCCCATGGAGACTAGGACCAGCAACCACCGAGCTGCCCTCATGAGTAAGTACAAAACCACCACAGGGCAGAAATGCTCTGTGATGTGGAGGCTCAATATTCTTGTGTGGAACAATCATTTTATTACAGTTTGAATTACATTTAATCCTGTATTACATTTAAGAGCAGGAGGCAGAAATCCTCCATAGATGAAGAACGGTAGGGGACATAAACAAGTTACAATTCTACCTTCTGCTTGAAGTTTAAAAATACTGTAAAGATGTTCACCAAACAAAGAACTGAAGATCATTTATTTCATGGCAGATTCTCTGAGCAAAACTGAATGGGTTTTGGATTTTCAACCACTGTGATATTGGTGTGGGATGGTCTATTTGTAACTGAATCTGGCAAGGCACACTCTGTGAGTCATAACTGTTGAGTCCCTTTCAGACATGCACTTCACTCCATGAATGTACTGGCAACTTCACATTTTGCTCTCTGAATAAGGCCCTGGTCTTGTGTCTGTAGAAGTCATAAAGTGTGAATATCCAGCAAAATGCTTCCATGTAGCTGCTCGATCTGTAATGATCTGGTCCTGTTTTTAACAGAACCATAATGGAACATTTACATAACTGAGACCTATGTTTGATTGGCAAAAAAACCCCATTATTTTAACAGGTAGATGAAGCCAGCAATGTTACATATTCCTTGTCTGAAAGGGGCTTTAGCAACAGTCATATATATATATGTGCTGTCGTTTCAAATCTTGATGTTTTAAGAAAATAATGCAATTTCTACATTTTCTCAAATACATGTTGAAATTATGAAGTCAAATTTTTGATTTGGTGATTCTCCAAGAAATAACCTTTCCATCTGTTCCCGTCAGCAGTGAAAGAGTCAGTCAGCACAGACATTCAGACGAGGAAAGAGCAGGTCCCGTGTGAGCCGCGGCAGAAGCTACGTATATTTTATCAGGTACACCATACAACAGTAAGAAATACAACTGGGCCTGGGACACTGATTTACAAGATTCTTCTGGTGAGGTGGTTGTAAAGCAAAATGTATTTGTGGTCTGTTTTTGTTTTAAAAATGTTTGGAATTACTGTCACATTTTGACACCTTTTTTCTTTATTAAAGATTAAACTATGATAGTTTTGACCCTGTTGAGCACTCAGCTCTTAGGGTTTGTGTACCAAAATGTGACGGTAACTCGGATATTACGCAGTCAGAATCACCCATTTACATCTGCGTTTGGATGACCTTCTATGGTTTACCTTGTAACTAATGCAATCTGTCCTTGTTCAGTTCTTGTACAATAATAACACACGGCAGCAAACCGAGGCAAGAGATGATCTTCACTGTCCCTGGTGTACCCTGAACTGCAGCAAACTTTACAGCCTGCTCAAACACCTCAAGCTCTCCCACTCCCGCTTCATCTTCAACTATGTGGTAAGGAACTGAGTGGGTTTGTTTGTAATTTTGTGTGTGTGTATATGTGATAGACTTAGTCATGTGTTTTTCTTGAGACGCCTACAATTGTAAAATAACAAAAGATACCGTGCTGGAGCTTTGGTGCGCATTGATTGAGTACATTGTGAGCTGAGAGAAATAAAGAACACTGGCTATAGGTAGATGATAGTAATGGAAAATGCAGCTGTGCATGCTCTAAAGACAGTACTTGTGGGCAGGATGAATAAATGTAGTTTTTTGTCTTTATTGGTAATAATAAACGTAAGCCTTCATTTTTTTTAAGTGCACACTGTGCAGCTTTGTTGAGGAAAAATTCATATCTGCTCTGGACCTCAGTTTTGTGATAATTGAGGTTGATTGTTACATTTAAGATGTGTAACAACGAAATTTCCTTGCCTCCGCTCGTTGTACTTATGCACAGTTTGCAGGCCACCTACAGTCTACTGGTGATTGGTGAGTGTGCACCTGCTAACTTTGTAACTTTTTGGTACGTTTGCTAGAAAATTGGGGAGTTCGGAGGAGTTGCAGGCAAATCATCTGTCAAACCACAAATGGAAACCAATTAGTTTCTTGTTCTCCAGGTTTTTCTCTACCCACAGGCACTTTTATCTGAAGCATCATGTTTGAATAAGTGTGAGAAATCACACTTCCAGATTAAGTACCTGGCCTTCTGTGTGTTTGCTGAGACAATTTCCTGTAGAATTTCACAAATTGTCTTTTTTTTTTTTTTTTAATCTGCAGCCTCACCCGAAAGGAGCAAGGATAGACGTATCCATCAATGAGTGCTATGACGGCTCGTACGTTGGCAACCCTCAGGACATCCACAGCCAACCCGGGTTTGCTTTCAGCCGCAATGGCCCAGTCAAAAGGACCGCTGTAACTCACATACTGGTTTGCAGGTAAACTTGTGACAAAAGCGGTGTTCACGTTCAAAGTCAACGCTCGTGATTAACTTGTTTCAGATGACCACTTGATTGGCTTTTCATTCAGTCTGGTTTAGTGCTGAATTGGTAATCAGTTGAATTAACTTTTAATAAGCTGTTCATGAGCAATGAGCTGATTTAGAACGAAGATGTTTCTGGCACTTTGCAAAAAGGTGAACCTAAATAGGTAGTAAATAAAGGCATGGAAATCCAAGATGTAGACCTTCTAATAAAGGTGTGCTAGAATCTTTTTTTTTTTTTTTTTGTGTGGCCATTTTAAGAAGTAAAAGCTATGCTTTGCTCAGGGTAAAATGAGGAGTTTCTTCCGTAGTAGGTTAGTAAATCCGAACAGTTTCCCAACCTCGGTGTCTGCGAGTCACTCACGGTGCCCCCAAATAATGTTTTACCTTTTGCGCACTGTAATTTTCACTCTCATATGCAGCTGAATGCTGCACTGTACAGCCCAGCTGTGGTAAAGGTAAGCCACAGTGCAACACTAGCAGGCTGTGATGGACAAAAAGAGAGGATCTGCTGGGTGTCATTTCATTTTATGGAGTTTACATGTAAGGCACTGAAAATATGTGATGTATAAAAGAATATACACAAAACATAAATAGACCAGTATTGAGGTCACAATCAGTGTTAAGTATCAGTATAATGTAACGTCTAACAAATGAGTACGTACATAGTCTACATGCAGGATTTGTTTTCTCTCCCCCTTCCATTAGGCCCAAGAGGACCAAACCAAGTCTGTCAGAGTTCCTGGAGACTGAGGATGGCGAGTTGGAGCAGCAGAGGACATATGTCAGCGGACACAACCGTCTCTACTTCCACAGTGACAGCTGCATGCCCCTGCGACCCCAGGAAATGGAATTGGACAGTGAGGACGAGAGAGATCCAGAGTGGCTCAGAGAAAAGACTGCCACGGTGAGGAGGCATTACTCATTGTTTGGTGTCTGGTTTCACTGTTCAATTAAGATGTCCCACCACTTATGGAGACACCCATGAAGGTCCAGAGAGATACTAAAGAGGACATTTCTCAAGTTCTTGCCACCAACTGAAGCAAACCTACAATCTCATCTTGGCTGTGATTACTTTTTTTTTTTTTTCCCCAGCAGCTCTTCCTTCACTTAATGCTACATAATGTTCAAGTTTTGTTGAGTGACTGAACCACACACTTGAACCAATGCCTGACTTTGGAATTCATGGTGCTGTACAAAGAGGACAAGACAAACTCTACTTTACATCCTTTCAATATGCAAAAAGCCATGTGGGCAGTTGCATTAGATCAATAATGCAGTGAACCTTGTAACACAATGTACACTTAACTTGCATTATGATGCTTTGCAGAGATACAGACTTGAGATTGGCTTGTAGCACACGAACAGTTGCTTTCTCAGCATCTTGTGTAGTTGGTCATTATCATTGATTCACATGGAGAACGACAAGTTATCTCTTTTTAATACACGTGCAGTCACTTCACTAATGCAGAACCCAGTAATCTGGTCAATCAAAAAAAATTAACTTTGAGGCCAGTACACTAGCACAGTCAGATATTCACTGTCAAATAGTGGTTATGTGCAACTTACTCCGAGGTGTCCAGAGAACATCTAAAGAGGAGGTGGGGAAAAACATAAAAATGAATTTTTTGGAGTGCTGATTTTGGTTTCGGATTACCATGGCAACAAAGAGTCAAAGCATTTGGATCAGGCCCGCTCCCCATAAATAACTTAAAAGGTGCTCAAAGCAAAAACTATTGCCAACATGGAACACTTCTTCAACTTGCTGTTATATTTTTATCACTTCAGTATTGACTTCCTGAACCTGCAAACGTTACTCGCTGTAGTCTCATCACTGTTAATTTCACTATCGGAGCCTACAGGAAATGCCTGAAATGAATTGATCGGTCACCAAATTTCATTACAAAACTAAAATTTTTAAATATGACTGACATATGTTCTACTGTGAGGCTCCATGGTTGTTTTATCTTTTCTCATTAATCAATCTGAGGTAGTGGTTAAAATGACTGTGTGTTTGTATGTATTGTAAGTTTTGTTTCCTTTTTTTGCTTGCAGCAACTGGATGAATTCACAGATGTCAATGAGGGAGAGAAGGAAGTGATGAAGCTATGGAACCTACACGTCATGAAGCATGGGTATGTTCAATAGAACAGCACTACAGGAATTCCTAGTATTCCTGAAGCAGATATTTAAGCAATATAATGGTTGTGCAAAAAATATGGAAAATGTCCTGAATTTTGTTGCAATGGTGAACTATATCGAGTAATAAAGTGTTTAAACAGGACTGCCACTACAGAGTGAAATCAAATCCAGAGAACTTACAAAGTGACTTGCTCATATGTACAGTATATCAATATCAAAAGTATGTAATTCAGAATACACAGTAGTTGTGCTATATTATTATCTTTTGAAACACTACAAACTAAGCTCTTCTGTGGTCTGTTTTTCCCTGCAGTTTCATAGCAGACAACCAGATGAATCAGGCCATCATGCTGTTCGCTGAGAACCGCGGCGCTCACATCATCCGGCGCAACCTCTGCCGCAACTTCCTCCTGCATCTAGTCAGCATGCACGACTTCAACTTGGTGAGCACGGCCACCATTGACCGTGCCATGGCACGTCTGCGACAGATCCAGGAGGAGCTGCCGGACACTGAGGAGGAGCACCAAGACCAGACTCTGGTATCAGCAGGAGCCTGCAACGGCAACGCCATCACCTCCACTGGAGGGAAACAGGGCAAGAGGACAAAAAGCGCACTAACGGACTGATGTAGGATGGATCGAACAATGATTGTCGTGGGGTTTTTTTGTTTTTATTTTTATTTTGTTGGGTTTTTTTTCTTCAATGAACATTACCAACCCTTTGGTGCTTAGATAGGTGGGAGAACTGGTCACCGGAGGATCTGACCTGAAGCAGACCAGTATACAAGGTAAACAAGTTATTGGAACTTGAGAATTGAACCAAATATGAACAATATAAAAGTGAATCACCCACATCTACACAAACCAGGAATTTGAGGACTGGGTGATGCAAGTTGAACCTACTTAATATGCATTTTGTAGGTGCCATTGAAGTTATCTGTCTTTGGGGGGGCTGAGAGTGTGAACAAACAGTCTGACGTGGTCCGACTGTGTTTGGTATGTCCTTGGTCTAGACAACTGTACAGTTAAAACTGTACTGGTAACATTGTCACTCTTGATTATTTGTACACGTACACAATAACCTTGTTGAGAATTTATCCTTTTAGCTGATTATTTTAGCACTTGGTGTTTGTATTTAGAAATCTTACCTTTTTAAAATTGTTTTTTTTTTTTTTTTTTATTCATGCTGCGCCAAATGTTAAATGCAGCTTTTCCACTGTCACCAGTGGAGAAACTTTAGTGGGTTTGATTTCACTGTTGTGAATGATGACCTTTCAATAATTTGAAGGGTCATACAGTTAAGAACATTTACAGTAAAAAAAAAAAAATCTATACTTGACATCAATGTCTAGAGTATATAAAGCCTGTAAAGCTTGTGTTAGGACCCCACAATGGACTGTAGGTTTTGCTGGTAGGTTGCCATGACAATGGGGTACTGTAAAGCCTTGGATCCCAGAGTAGAGAATAAATTCAGAACTCTTACTTCATCACCCCTAAGGCTTTTGGCCTGCATTGATGATAGCTCAAGGAAAGCCAGGGAACTCAACTTTTCTGAATATTTTTCTTTTTTTCCTAAGATTTATTGAAACAACCAGCAGCGCATTACCCCATGTATCATGTAGAGTACATAGTATTCATGATATAAAAGTCAACAGTTTTTTCAGATGATACTTGCACCTGTAGTCTCTTTTCACTTTTGATCATGTTGGAATCACAATGTTAAACATGTTGTTTTTAAACATGGGTTCTGAGTATCAGTAGCTGACTGACAGAAATGTGTATACATGTAATCACATCAAATGTTAAGCTGTGCCCCGTTCTGAATCCAATAATTAACAGATTGCAGTCGTTCTCTCAGAGCAATATGCTGTTTATTGGAGGTTTGGTTTTCAGGTCTGAGTCCGTTGTCTGTCCTGTTAGGTGCAGTTTATGCCAAAGGGGAATATTTTCATCAGTCTTTTAGTTCTGTATATTTTTTCTAGTCTTTTGTTTTAATTCATTCCATGACAAGTTTTTAAAAAGCGGCAGTAGTTGTTTTGTAGTGTGCACACAAATTGGTGGTCACCATTCATTATTTCATCAGACTTCCCTTGTGGACAACCAAATTAACAATATATTTTCCTCCCTCCAATATATGGAGGATTTCTGTATTCATCTGGAAAAAGGGAGACATATTCACTGTTATTTTCAAACACCATGTTAAAAATTGTGAACTATACACTCTGGCTAAGGGGATTTTTATATTTAAAGAAATAAAATACATTTGACCATATTCATGTCTAATGTTGTCGCAGGGTAACAATTGAGGCAACAATTTTTTTTTATCTTCCAGTAACATAGCTGTTTCTTCTTCGAATGGTGAACTGCAGGTTACGTTGTAAGTCTTTTATGGTTGACATTGAAATTTAATTACTCTCTTGTTCTAGAGCTTTTGACCCCCATCATACTGTCCTCATCACCAGGTTGAGTTTGATTTGAATGGTCATACTCGAGAGTAAGCAAGCAAGTAAGTGAACCTTGAGTTGAGACCATTTTGTTGACTGCTGTTTTAAAGATAAAGAATGAACGAGCTGAACTTAGATGTTTAATGTCGGCAGTAAATTAATTTCATATATGTCTACTAAATGCAGTTTTGCTGAGGTTTCTTACAATAAGGCTTATAATGTAAATAAAACTTAAAAGGTGCATGACAGTGGCTGAGGTCCAGGCCTAATGAGCCTTCAGGATCATTAGGATATTACTAAATATTAATTACTAAATGGAGTTTGAGCAGTACTTTTTTTTCTTTTCATTATTTCCCGGAGCCATGCAGAGTGCAGACACTGCAAATTTCCCTGCTGCATCAAGCGGCTCCAGAAAGAAGTCTTCAGTCTTTCTCAGTTGTGTTATCTCCTTTCATTTCTTAATAATCCAGCTCTTCTGCTTCTGAGCGTCTCCCATTTGTTCACCACTGGCAGCATTTTATAGCTTTCACTAAAAGCAAGCACTGGCACACATCTACTTGAACTTATTTTTAAGTTGTCTGATGATCATTAATCTACCAAATAAGTAAGCCCCTGCAGACAAGGCATCCAGTAGGGCCTGGCAGACGCTATAAGCCACGCCCACTTACAGATGATATTTGGGTGGCTGAGGGAGACAGACTATAATAGCAGCTCAAAAACAAATTGAAAATGTTCTTAATGTTTTTATGGGTAGCAACTTCCTTCACGTTCACCCTCTTCGTTGCAGCTGCGGCTGCAGCTGGATGTGACACCCACCGTTGATGGTCCATCTCCGGTTTGCGGCGGGTCAACTCCTCCTCATATTCTGTCTTAGCTCCTGTAAAACCCTACATATCTCTTTTGCAGCCATTGATAGTCGCATACTGGCGTACTATCACAATGTAGTACACTTTAAACATTGCAACAAACTTATTTTATTTTGGTAATGACAGAAAAACCTGCAACCACCAACAAAGACATCAACAGGAAGAGCTCCCACTCTGCACTTAATTCTGGGAGAGAAAATGAGTGTTGGTTATGGTTTTCGAGGAAAATTATGTCCCCCATTAACTTGCAGAGTTAATCTATGCGACCACCCTTCAAACACAACGTTAATGTGTGTGATGTGTAGCTTTAATGACTTCTGGCACATCTGAATCAGTCCGGTTCCCTCGCTAAACTATACGAGACCGTGTGATGTGTCTGTTCACAGACGATCTTTGGCTACACCGAACCACCTGGCGCGTGTTTCAAACGTCATTCCACAGCAACAGCAACAGTAGCAACCGTTAATGTTCAGATGTTTCAGGTGTTTTTATTTGTAACATTTCCTTTTTTTTATATGTACTTCAATAAATTTAGCTAATACACAAAGTTATCTATCTCTGTCGGTGTAAACGAACATTCACGTTTTTGCCTAAAGTGAACTTACGTCGCACAAATTGACGCTAACTGCCGAATCATGCGTGACAGCCAAGCGCCAAAGCCGAGATGTCACCGGAAAGTTTTTCAATCTGAAGTCCTTAACGATGCGAAACAAACTCAAACGGAGCAAGAAATGTAAAGATGGCTCGTACCCGAGCAAAGACCCCCAGAGGACCGCCGAGGTGACAACGGTGGAGTTAGCAGGGTCGAGCTCCTCCAACCACGAAGCACCACCAGCAAAGGACAGACATGGTTCAGGTGTTTCTGCTGCAGGCGTCCCCGTCGGTCAGGAACACAGGAACACTTTTTGTGCAGAAGACATTAAAATTGCACCAATTTTCTTACGTTCAGCTCAGCACAGCCAGAGTCAGCGGGGCAGTGAGGGGACGCCGGGTAAGCCTGCAGAGAAGCTGCAGACATCAGTGCAGAGTGAAGATGTGCAGCTGGTGCAAAGTCAGCAGAGGCTGTCAGCAGTTTCTTACCTGAGGAAGAGATGTAGAGGACAGTTGTCACCCTCAACTCTGCACAGCTGTCTGAAAGAAATCCAAACATCTAACCCTGCGTTTCCAGTCCGAGCAGTGTTTAACACTTTGCAGAAGAAAACAAGTCTGCAGGATTTTGGATCTACTGGTGAGATTGAGCATAAGTCTGTTGTTCTCCTGAATCACACCATTAACATACTCATTCATTAAGTGTGGTGACGGTTATAATTGTGTCAGTCTTCCAACTGTCCTGCCATGACCTGTTATGCCTCTCTCCCTCCTTTTTCCAAAGCAGATGACTCCCCAGTTCAAAGCTCCCTACAGAGGCAGTTGAAAGAGAAGAGGAAGTGGGGAGATGAAACCTCTGAGAGGGCGCACAAACGTCTCAGGTCTAGTCTCACTGCAGAGGGTGTCGTTGTTAAGGATCACTGTAGCGTGTCAGCACAGGGTGTTCAGGATAGTACTGTCCCGGTGGCCAGGAAGCAGTCTAGAGGCAACAAGCTAAGTCGCTCTTACAGACTGAGGCAGCAAAGTGGGAGCCCAGCAGGTCTGGTGAACAACTGTGAGCCGTTGATAAACCACGCAGAGTCTGACAGCCAGTCACTCAAATACTCTGACATTCTCCAAAGAGGTAAACTTCTTATATCCTTATTGGTTTTCTTTTAATATACTTTCAATTGCAGGAAATTCACTTTTTCCCTTTAACTTTTTCTAGATTCCAGCTTTGAGGATGTTCTCTGGACGGACAAATACAGTCCTCAGCATTCAAGTGAAGTCATCGGCAACTCTGCCTCTGTGAATAAACTACAGAGGTGAGTGTTATATAATGAGCCCTCTCGCCCATTCACTGATATATAGGACTTGAAATCAGTTCAATTTTATTTTATTTTTATTTTTTTCTGGAATTAAGTTGGTTGAAGAAATGGAAACTAAGAGCCGACTGTGAGGAGAGGAGAAAATTGGAGGAAAGGAATCAAGAAGAAAGCAGCAATGGTATGATCTGGTATTTGTCACACTCAAAACTTTTGCTCCTATATCTCAACTCAGGGTCGAAATGCGGTTGCTAATGAGCCATGACCAAACATTTGTCACTTTGCCTACTTATTTTGGAGTATCCACATGACTTTAATGACTCAGAATTTAACAGAATTTTCCATGTGTGGGACGTTTTGGTTGGAAAAGTAATTACTGTCCTCTTGTGCAGACTCGTGGGACTGTGGAGACTTCCAGGGTGACGCTGGGGCAGAGGATGGCAGAAAGGAGCCGCTGTGCAACACCATGCTGATTACAGGGCCTCCAGGTGTGGGCAAGACCGCCGCCGTGTATGCCTGCTCTCAGGAGCTTGGCTTCAAGGTTAGAATCAAACTAGGATAAACATCTTTGAATTCATGCTCCCAAAGGCTGATAATCTGCATCCATATTAAATATGACCATGTCAGAAATGTGAAGAACTAATTTCCAGTGAACATTGATTCTTTTCCAGTGAGAACTGTAGATACAAGAACATGAGCACATACATCAAATCTAATCCGAATTATGCCCTTGAAAGATGCCTCAGAAGCATATAAATTCCCACATATAACCATTTTACAAAGGGCATCATCATCCTTCAGATCTGAGGTGTCAAACACCTCCTATGACCTTAACCTAGAATGTTCATTTAGCTCATTCAGACACCCACAGAAATAAGAAATGAACATGAAAAATAATGTTTTAGACACTGTTATTAAAAGCTAATAAACATAAAACCTTTTTCATTCAGCAGGAAGAGGCAGATGCAGTCTGAAATTATTCACTCATCAGTGTCTACACCACCAACCACTTGACTAAATGATCCATGTATTAGAATAGCACTATGGCTGTATGTAAGTCATTTCACGGTTCATACAAACATGATGTGTCAGACGTATCAGATATCTGGTTTACCCGGGAACATCGTGAATTATCTTCCTTTTGTGAGTTTCAGCTATAAGTTAGACCAGTACCCAAATCTGACTGAACTCTGTGAGATGAGACCATCGTTTTGTCTTATACTGCCTTCTCTTTCTCCATAAGATGTGGCCTTTGAGGATACATGTTTATTTCTCTTCTACACAGAAGTATGTTACTTAAACTTCAGCCAGATAGTTATATTTTCATCTGTGCTGCTAATAAAGTGTATATAGCTCTTAAACAGCTCTGTAGTCCCTTGACACTTTAGTGTAACTGTCTTTGCCTTCAGATAAGATCAAGAATTTGAAATACTTGGTGTGGCCATTTGGCAGTACTCACAAATATCAATAATTTCAACAGTGTTAATTCTAAATGAAAGCAAGTCAAAAGGGGCACATTTTAAATTTTTGAGTTTAGCCAGGGTTTAGACTACTCTCACAGCAAAGAATCACCCAGACACCACACATGAATAAGAGATTTAAGATTTATTCTTTAGTTTTTCTTTTCCCTTTTCAACCAAAGGTGTTTGAGGTGAACTGCTCCTCACAGCGGAGTGGTCGCCATGTTCTGTCCCAGCTGAAGGAGGCTACCCAGTCCCACCTAGTGGAGATGTCTGGGAAGGATCCACTGAAACCAACTTACTTCAACAACTACAACAATAAAGAGACTTTATCTGGTAGGACATACGTGAAGACATGGTCTCCAGTGACATCCAAAAAAATGTACTGACTTACTAAGACAGCTTGCAACAAAAAGTTTAGTGAAAAAGTAAAAAAGAAACTTCTGGTGTCAGGGTTATGTAGTAATTAAATGCATGTGGACAGTAATGGAGGCTTCAGTGTTGTATTAACATATTTTACAGACCTTTGTTTCCTTTTCTTTAACAGGAAAGACTGTGACTCTGAAAAATGTCACCTCTACTTTAAAAAAGAGGGCAGCACAGAACGTTGGCGGCTCCAGTCGCAAAGGAAAAGTGAATCCATCCAAAGTCACTTTGGCCAACTACTTTAAGATGAAGGCCAAAGCAGATCACTTACACTTAGGTGGCCTGTCGCCATCTGAAAAACCAGACGGCAAAACATCGGGCAGCCCATCACCAGGCTCTGATCAAACAGTGCCACAGAATAAAAACACAGCCACATCACTCATTCTGTTTGAAGAGGTAAACCATTTGGCAACCCCACGCTGTAAGACGTATAATTTAATGGATATGAGACCGCACGTAACCCCTGTTTGTCCCGGGTTGATCCATTTGCAAACTGTCTGCTCCCACAGGTTGATGTCATATTTGATGATGATGTTGGTTTCCTCACAGCCATCAAGACTTTCATGGCAACCACTAAAAGACCGGTCATTCTGACCACCAATGGTAAACGCACTGTGTAATTTTAAATAGAATAGATTAGAGAGGGCAAGCTGTAATGCAAAATAAATGTCTTCCTTAGATTCATCATTCAGAGAGAGATTCAACTGCACCTTAGAGGAAATTATTTTCAAAACCCCATCAGCGGTAAGTTTTTATCACTACACTCGTAACTTTAATGTAAAATACATTTTTTTTTTCTGAGGTAGCTCATACTTTCATTGTATGTTTTTTGACCAAAAAAAACCTCTGCTGGCTGCTTGGTGTACTATTAAAAGCTTCAGACACGCAGTCATTAGAGCAAACGTGACCAAGTACGACTCACAAACGTGCAGTGTTTATTTCCAAGGTGAATGTCTGTAGTTACCTGCAGTTGGTGGGTTTAGCTGAGAATGCGCGACTGGAGTTGGAGGACATTAGCAGCCTCCTCAGACTGTGTGGAGGTGATGTCAGACGCTGCCTGCTGCAGCTGCAGCTCTGGGTGCACAGTGGTGGAAGATGGGCATGTCAGAAGGGAGACGTGCCAAAGGAGACTACTGGTGTACAGCGTAAGTTGCTTTAAATAAATCACTATCAAGCCCCTTTATAGACGAGGATTTTGTTACCAGAAACGTTTAATACCAATATAAATTTGCAGCAATTTTCTCAATCTCCTTATCTAGTTTCTGAAAAAGGAGACAATGTAGACCCCCAGCTTCCTCAATGTGACACAGGCTGTGCTGCTACCATGCTGGGGCTCCAGCCTGTGACCCCCAAAAAACTTCTAAACCTTCTAAAGGCAAGTATTAATATCTTCACCCTGTGTATATGAACTTCAGATGCTTTTTTTCCAAAGAAAAACAAAATCTGTCAATATTTTCTGTTTTTTAAATTCTTCAGTGTCCATTCTGGTCTGAAATGGACATGACGGAGCTACTGAGGCTGCTAGCTGAGAGCTGGAGAGGAGGTGTGCCTCTTCTGTACGCCAACCTGGAGCTCTTTCTACCCATCGGGGCCAAAGGAACTTCAGTCCACTTCCTGGAGAAGGGGACTTGTTCTGGGCTGCAGAGTGAGCTGGCACTCCCTTACAGTGATCCTAACATCCAGCAGCTGGATGGAAATATCACTCCAAGGGCTTCAGCCACCGACAGCAAATCTGTAAGGAATATGTACAGGCTGAGCCGAAGGAAATACATGCCCACAATGTTTGACACCACGTCATCCTCCAGTTTGACACAAAATCTTCAGAGAAAATCATCATCAGCAAAGAGGAGTAGTTCAAGAACCCCGAGATCGAGAGATGCGACTGATCAAAACACAGCCAAAGTGGCACTCGACTGTTTGGATGCCTTGACCGACTTCTTTGACCTCATGTCGTACCTCGATGCCACGATGCCGGCTGCAGAACCACTTGTTTCCGGCTTATGCAGACCTGAGGCGTTTTGCTGGACAGGAGCTGTGATGAAGGATGGCTTGTTGGATGAGATGAGTGAGGAGGAGGAGGAGCACAGGAGTTGGAGCCAGGAGAAGCTGTTGGATATACAGGCTGCTGTTGAGGGCTTGGGGTGTCACAGGTGCCTGTGGCGAATGTCTGAGGCGTGGACTGAAGCCCAAAAATACACACAGGAACTGGGAGACACATGGTGGGCCTCCCAGTCTCTTGTCTCTTCCAAAAGACAGAGCCTCAGCTTCAGTGTTCAACCTCTGTGTGCACCAAGGTAAGCTTATTCCACATTTCAATCTCTGAATACTGATTCAAAGTGTTTGTCTGGCACTTCAGTGACTGACTCACATGGGTTTTGTGCCCTATTACATTCCAGTTGTCTTTAGTCATTTGGGTCATACTGGTCTTTTTAACCCTATTATGAAATTCATATGAAAGCACTATCACATTACATTCATTTGTTCATTTGGCAGGTGCTTTTTTTGCAAGTCTAGCGACTTACAATAACTGCATTCAAACCATGTAGGATATCAGATATCATCCTGAAATGTAAGCGTATTCATTTAAGAAAAATAACTAAACGCATGTTCACTGCTTAAGAGAGAGGCGTTTCTAAGAAATGAGACCTGTTATAATTTTAATAAAACAGAAGTATATATATAAAAAAAATATATTTTCCATCAATGCATTCATTTGCCAAAAAACCTTATTGCTTATCTCACTTTTCTGTCATGTGGAAACTGGCACTCAAGGCCAGTGTCATTATGCACATCATCATAAAGCAGAAAACAAAAATGTCATTTTTTCACAATATCATACTCTTGCCCGTCCCCTCCAGTGTGTCTCAAAGGAGGTACGAGCTGAGCAGGTCGGTGCTTGGCAGTAAATCCTTCAGCCTGCTGGGGAACAGAGAAGCTGTCAGTGTCGACTACATGCCGGTCCTCCGCTACATCTGCCGCTTTCAGAGAGAACAGCGGCAGAAAGAGGAGCCAGTCAGGTGAGCCCGACCCATTCGCTTTCACTTCAAGAGGCAGACTGTCACCTGGAATAGTGAATCACAGCACTGTTTTTTAATGAATTAAATCCAGTTTAACTCCATCATAACAAACCTGGTGTGTGACAGCAAAAGGCAGATGATTTGAGTTGTATCCTAAACCACACAGCTTCCTTACTAAATTACCATTAGTTTTTGTTAGATCTGACCCAAATAATATCATCAGTTAAGTCAAACGAAATAATGTTAGTTCAAAGTATTCAACCCCATTTTGACTTTTGTAATTTTGTACATCAAAATAATCCTATAATACCTGCAAACTAAATTCTAATGATTTATCACCCACATTAGGTGCCTGAACTACCTCAGCAGCACACACCTGGGCCTCTCAAAGTCAACCATTCAACTCCTGGCAGAAGACTAAAACCTCACATTCTCACTACCTCACTTTAGAGCAGTCAGTATTTATTTTACTGTGCATTCATTTTATCTGAATATTCTTTCTCTAAGTCCGTTTTTATTTACGTGCAACAGTAAAATGTAAATAAAAAAATATTTTTGTAGATTATGTTTGTGAAACACTTGTTCGGGTACTGACATGGGAGATTTGTTTTAGTGGATGAAGAGCATAGTGGTGGCTATTCGGAACATTTGCGAAGCAATTCGTAAAAAGCCACAGCCTGAAGCAGGGCGCCGCAGAGTTCCTCCCCTCCATTGTTGCTCCCCATTTGGAAGGAATTCCTGTACTTCAGCAACAGTTCTTGGGGGAGGCTTAGCCTGGGACTCTTATGTGTAACCGACTCAGTCATCAACCGTTGGACAACCTCTGCCCCACTGACCCGCGACTCGCCCACCATGAGTCCAAAGTGCTGACCCACAGCAGTACGCATCATATTCAAGACTCTGAAAAGGAGGGAAATCATTTCAGGAACTTTCACAGACTTCAACCGACAGTTGCCACAAAACAAATAAAATCCAAATGAATGTTTGTACAGTATTTTAGTGCCTTTCATAGTTGAACAGTCATTAATATGAAATCTGTTTTCTCCCTACCTGGGAGGTGTGTTGGGTGTCTCGGTGTTTCTTGGCTCAAGTAGAGCGAACAGCATGGCCTCCACAGTCCTCAAGTGAACCATGATAGGGAACAGTGTCGTATTCTGGTGTGAGAGGGACGTTTTCTCTATTATGTAGAAATCAGCGGATGGGAGGCGAGCCACAACTTTAGACACCTAACAGCAGAAAAGAAAAAATTGAGAACTGTACAGCTGTATATGGGTAGAGTTACAACACATGGACAACAGCTTTATATTCACTTTCTCTGCATCCAACCAAACACTGTGTCAAACTTGAATAATAATAATAGACTCTGGTAGTCATACTCACATCTTGCAAGTAAGCAGTGGCCAAGTAGGTTCCCTTCATGAAATGTGGACAATCCTTTTGTTCCCAAGCCAGAAGTGTCATGCTACAGTCAACATGAGTCCAGGCAATTTTATTGATCCCACATACTACTGACACAATGGAACCTGCATGCTGAGTAAAATAAAAACAATACAGAATTATCACACTGAAATGAGATGAACACTAGATCTATTACAGGGAATTGCGACAAGGTGTGTGAAAATGTCATGTACAGATCAGAACCTCACCTCCAACCAGGACTTATCAATCTCCGGCCTGATAAACTTGGCCAACTTCAATCTAACTTTCATCTTCTTCTCTCTCTTAACCGGGTTGAGAATGAAGTTGAAGACGGTGACAGCACTTTTGTGCTTCAGCCGCGGTACGTTCACCACACTTTCTAGAGTTTTAAAGGGGCCATTTTTGTCTCTGTACTCCACAATGTTGCGCGACCCGTGTTTTCTCAGCAGCTTCACGACGGACAGCTCCGACTGTGTGGCGGTGTTGAGCAGCTGGAGGATTAACTGTCGTTGCTCGGCGGTGTAGCACGCATCCAGCGGACCGCTCTCCTCTGTGCAGGGCGCAGAGGAGGAGATGAAGGAGGACTCCAGGGTCTCGAAGCCCGCCACAGGAACCCGGCTCCGCCAGCAACATGTGCACTGGAGATACCGCAGCTCCAGCTCAGAGGGGGGGCAGTGCTGAGGGCGGCGGAATAACCCGGACTGTCCTGTATACTGACCTGCAGAGGAAAAACACGAGGGTTTTTTTTTAAACAACACGTGATAATATACGTTATATGACCGGTAACAGTTTCATCCTACTATTATAACTAACACCGGTTCACTACGGAAGCTTACTTCTGTGAACGACCGACGACAAAAATCTCCTGACGAACCACATCGTCGGGAATTTAAATAAAGAATCGCTCGTTTTCAGCTACAACATCGCGCAGGTGGAACAACTTGTCCTTATGTTGTCCGACCGTCTTCAACCGGCCGTGGCAACACAACACCGCTTTCGATTGGTTCCGGAGTCCCTCTTCTTCTTTATGTTTTGTGGCGAACCGACATTAAAAGTGTACACCGCCACCTGCTGTGTGTGTGGAGTCACTGCACTTATTCATAGGGTGCTGATTTACTGCATTAATGCATTGTTTTCTTATGTTTACACACCCCACTTATATTAGTGAGGACAGACTAAATATAATATAATACTCTACCAGTTTTGTAGCTCAAGAACTGTATGGAGTATAACTTTTAGGTGCTTGAGTGTTTTTATGTTATGACACCTATATAGTTATACTCCACAACATTTCAGATGGAAATACTTTGTTCTGCCGGTTATGATTTTACATACAAAAATGTGAATTATAAGATATGTTGAATAAAGTAGTAGTAGTAGTACATTGAGAAGGGGCATTCTTCTAACTACTTTTAATACTTTAAGTTTAAGTTTGCTGATTATACTCACCTACATCTACTTAAGTAAGATTTTGAATGCAGGAATTTGAATTGTAACAAAGTTTGTTTACACTGGTATTTATTTACTGACCCACTCTTGCCTACTAAAGCCTCTAAAATGACCTTACATTTGAATCAACACCTCTGCAATACCTATTAACAAGCATATTTTTCAAAATCATATTATCAGTAAATATACACTTATACAATGTGTAATACATAATATACATTATATATTAGGGTGAAAAGATGTGTTTTAAGTTATGATTATAAATCTGCTTCCAGACCAACAAAGTGAGAATCAGCTGGTTTACTAATTGTTTGTGAAGAACTGATAAGACTGACTAGACCTCTGCCCAGTTCTACTGGGAATGACAAGCCCATAAAAGAAAACAACAAAGCAGTAAAGGTGCAATATGTCCTGCCTTTCATCCATAAGGAAATGGTAATAAGTGGTTTTCTTTGCTTTCAGGGTTCTTAAGGATCAGTGGATCCATGCAAAGTATGAAAGAAGAGAATTCATCGGAGAAAACAACTACTCTCAGGAAGCTTATAGCTCAGGTTTATACTAACTTAAAACAATTATTCCCATCACAATATGTGCATAAGGTGCAGTTCAGTTGCTCATGTCATTTCTTAGTTTTTATTTGATTATTTATTTGTATCAACCACAGACCTGTTTGAGTCAGCACTGTGGAAGAAGGGCATTGACAACATGCAGTTTCTTAAGCGGATCTTCCTTCTCTCCCGGAAAGACTTCACCCTCAGACACTTAATTAAAGAGGATGTGAGTAGTTCTTTTGCCATATCATCATTTAGTTTGCACTGTTTTATGAGCATACAAGGGTTGCAATCAAGTACATTTTTGCATCTAATCTTCCTAAATCCTTCCTCAATCCTCCAATTAAAACCATGTTCAAGGTTTCCAAAGCTGTCATCTCCATAAAGGATTTGAATGCAGTTCTTTTAAGCAGTAAAGGTGTAATCTGTCCTGCCTTTACAAGTGCAAATACTTAAATTAAGTGTTTAATGTGCTATAATAAAGATATGGTTTTATTATGTCTACCCTGCATTTTAAATAATTGTAAAATATGCTTAAATTAACAAAACTTTATTTCACATATTTACAGCGTACTTCTCCGAACATGATAATCTTTTACCCACAGCAGTCACAGCTCTCTATGAGCTACATACAAGTCCATCACCCTGTTTCACCATGACGTCTGTTTCACTTCCTTTCCCTCCTATTTCTGGACCTCTGCGTTTGTGTGCAGAACAATAAACTTCATGATGCTGGGCTGGTAAGAGGAAATGCTGGGCCACTGGCCAATGAGAAGGAATTGTGATTTTCACCTGCTACAGAGCAGAATAGCTCCGTACCATGCAATGGGTAGAATCAATATGGAGTTAATACCTAGTGGCTCTTTTGATGGGACTCGACTGTCAGTCTGACAGGAGTAAACTATCTTCACCTATGGCCAGTCTGGAAAGAAATAACAAAATACTGCTCGATTTGGCACGACAGCCAGGTAACAACTTGTGTGCCGACTGTGGTGCTCCTGGTGAGTACAATGACAAAGATTCATGACCACAATATATGTATTTTGATATGATATCAACACTGTTTGACTGGTTTCCAACAATACGTGTTTCCTCAACACGTATTGTTGTTTCTACCTGATTTCTGCGTTAATGAAGAGGTTTTCTTTAATGAAGTTTACAGAAAGGAAAACCTGTGCAACCTGCGCCATCAAGCAACGTGATGTTTGTTAACAGAACAATCTCGAAAGTCATATTTTATAGCCGAGTAACATTTTATAATGAACTTTCATAAGGGGAAGTGGTGGCTGCTGTGTATTATGTGGTATGACCTCAGTGTTCCTCCTATAACAGTCTGTCGCCCTTACTGACAAGGACGGTTAATAGTGTTTGTGTGAGAGCAAAAAACCAACAGGAAATTAAATACTTACATTAAATTCACCGTTCAGTTTATCCACTCACTTTCAGTGCTCATTTGTGTACAAAATACACTGATATTGTCACTTACTTTATTGTATTGTGGTTTGTAGTTTTACTGCTCACACAGCTAGAGTTTGTACTGTATTTAGTTCCTTCTTATAGTGTAAACTTTGTGATATGTTTTTTTGCTAACAGAGCCTGACTGGGCCTCCTACACTCTTGGTATCTTTGTGTGCCTGAACTGCTCAGGAATGCATCGTAATTTGCCAGCTGTCAGCAAAGTGAAGTCCATACGTCTGGATCGCTGGGAAGATTCACTAGTAGAGGTAAAGGCTTGTAGTTTCCTTCCTTTGTCTATGGATAGCTAATAACGTATTTATTATTTATTCAATGTACATTTTATACACTGATGATTTGTACAGTCTAGTCAATACTGGGACAGATATTGACTGAATATGAATTGTTGTGTTATAACTTGTGCCCACCCTGTGCTTTTCAGTTCATGAGGGAGAGGGGAAATTCTTATGCCAAAGCCGTTTACGAGAAGTGTGTCCCTGCCTTCTACTACCGGCCGCAACAAAGAGACTGCATGTGAGTGACCCTCAACACACAGTCGCCATCCATTGACCTCATTAGCAAAGTGGAAGTGAAAAGTGAAGAATCAACAAATAGTCTATTTAGTGAATGCGAGTGGAGAGAAAGAGGAACTAACACTAGGATTTGGGAACAGAGGTGGAGCTACAGACAGCATGAATTAGACTCATTCATCACTGACAGGCCTACACCATTTCAGTAGCTGGTATTTACTTAAACGGTAAATTAAATTAAAATGGTAATGAGTAATGAGTGTTTTTCTTTGCTTTCAGTGTTCTTAAGGATCAATGGATCCGTGCAAAGTATGAAAGAAGAGAATTCACAGGAGAAAACAACTATTCTCAGCACGCTTATAGCTCAGGTGATTATCCTGTGATTATACTAACTTAAAAATATTCATAATTCTGAGTTTGGTTCTCTGCATAAGGTACAGTTCAGTTGCTCTTCTCATCTCTTATTTTCTTTTTATTTGACGTATCAACCACAGACCTGATTGAGTCAACACTGTGGAAGAAGGGCAAAGATAACAAGCAGTTTCTTAAGCGGATCTTCCTTCTCTCCCGGAAAGACTTCACCCTCAGATACTTCATTAAAGAGGATGTGAGTAGTTCTTTTGCCATATCATCTTTTAGTTTGCGCTGTTTTATGAGCATACTACTTTCTAATCTTCTGAAATCCTTCCTCAACCCTCCCATTAAAAACAAGTCCAAGGTTCCCAAAGCTGTCATCTCCATGAAGGATCTGAATGCAGTTTTCCAGCCAGAGAAGATCAATCATGCTCACGGTCTGCAGATCTCCTATCTGCACGACGAGCGTATGAGGAATCTGTTTGTTTATCATGAGGATGGACAGGTGAGCTATTTTATTTTCACTTTTGACAGATAAATGTTTTGACTTGGCAAATGCAGCATACAAACCCTGCAGCACGGACACACAATCAGTGCATGTAGAGTCAGTTCAATTCAAGTGGCTTTAATATGCTCTCTTATATCTGATGCCTTATAGATAATTGTATCCTTGTTCAATGCTATTCGGGCCACACGGCTGGCATACCTCCAGAGGAAACACCCCACCCTTCGAGATAATGACGTGAGAAAAATATCTTAAAGATTGAGCTCAGATAGATTGTTTAAGAGTTAATTAAACAGCAACTTGTTGCAACGTGTTTTTTTGCACAGTTAATACCTCTGATAGCAACACATTGCCTAAAGGAGGGGTACATGGAGAAAACTGGTCCAACGGTCAGTCACATATCGGAATTTATTACAAAAATCAATTGGATTTATTCACCTTGTTATATCTTACAAGTTAATTTGATCCTTTCGTTCTCTTTTTCTCTTTTTTGTGTGTGTTTTCAGCAACGGGAGCCATTCAAGAAGAGGTGGTTCATACTGTGCTCAAAAAACAGAAAGCTTCTATATTTTAAAACTCCACTGGTAATTAACAGATAATGTCACAGTATCCACAGTGTGTGGAATAATAATAATGTAATAATTTTATTTAATACCAAGACGTAAAGAATTGGTTCTTAATGACTTACCTTGTTAAATAAAATACAAATAAATAAGGAAAGAAAAGTTACTCAGATATTAAGTGATAATTCTCACACTTATTTATAAGAAATAAAATCCATTCAAACAAATTGTACCCCTGTGCTGCTTGTTTCCACTGTTAGGATGCCACAGAGCTGGGCGCCGTCTTCATCGGCACAGAGAGCCACAGCTACAGAGTAGAGAGCAGCGGCCGGGGCACGAGGGTAGGCCGGTGGCACTATGGCATCACGCTGCAGACTCCAGGCAGGCAGTTTGTGTTTATGTGTGAGCAGGAGCAGGAGCAGAGAGAGTGGCTGGAGGCCTTCAGAAAGGTCATCTCTCAACCCATGACCCCAGAGGACTACGCTAGTAAGATACTGTTAATACACCTCATACAGTGCAGCTGATGTCCCACCTGTGTGTAGCAGATAGCTAAGCCATATGTGAACTCACACTCCTAACTCTTTTTCTCTTTGATATACTGCAGATGAAGCCAACTTGAGAAGGGGGAAATGACTGAAACATCTCCACCTGCTGGCTTGCAGGAGTACAGGATACGATAGGTATACTTTTAGGGCCTAACAGACAGAAAGTTTTACTTTCCTGAACCTGTCAGTCAGGATGTAAAGAAATATGCACAAAAAAAAAAATCTGTTTTACTGGCAGGACTGCTTGACACTTCTGACAAATGATCAATTCTAACACTCTGCACTGACTACAGTGTCTGTGGTTACAATGTGCCACATTAGAGAAGTGGCTGTCACAGCTGAGATGTTGCTGCTTTATGAGATCTATACACATCAGAAGCAGTATCTCCTGAATTCATTGCCTCGTTGTTGCCACAGTGTCACCACATAAAATAAGTCTTTGCAATGTATTATATGTATTGTAATATGTTTATACACTGGACATGAATAACATGAATGAACTGGAACCAAATGTTGTATTTATTACAAATAAGGAGTAAGTTGTACAATTTTAGCTTTTGGTAGTATTTTTACTTTTGTAGTTTGTTTAGTGGATTTTTTTTTTTGTATTTCTTGTTGTATGTTTAACTCAATTTGCACATTTTGAAAAGATTTTTTTCTTTCTCACACTCATTTTAACTCTCTATATTGTTCTCTGAAACTTAACACTCTTCATAATTTTAATAAACTTAATACACAATTGATTTCTGCTTTTCTAGTAATAGAGGTACAGTATACTGATGTAGCACAGATTATTTAGGCATTGCAGAGGTGCCCTTTATCTGGACGCCTTCAATGTCTTGGTCAGGTTATTGTGATGGGCATGGTTGGATTACTGACAAGGCCAAGTGAACAACTGCCACGGGGCCCCCAGACCCACAGGGGACATGAAGAAGGTTCACAATGTAGCAATTAGTTTGTGGACACAAACACACTGTAAACTGAAAAGATAAGGGCCTTGAGGCAAAACCTGCACAATACTAAATCCTGAGGCCATGTCCAGTAGAGGGGCCTCTTTTAAAGCCTTCATCATTTCCATTTATATTGTATTTACATGGTACATTTATATAAATAAATAGATGTTGCTTAATATATACAATATGAACTTCTCATTGCTGCTATTAGTTTTCTTCAGTGGTGAAAATTAACAAAATGTTCATATTCATAGGTTTTGGATTTTTTATTTTTAAAAGGAGGATATGCCTTTTTAAGTGTTTTAATGCATAAATTATACTATTTTGCAAAAGAAAAATATATATCAGAAAGACATTATTGTTTCAAGTAGACTATTCGTATGTGTCTTAAAAATGTCTGGAGGGGATCTTTTTTTTTTTATGTACTTGTACTTTACTTTGGTATTTCCATTTGAAGCTACTTATACTACATTTATCTGACCCCTGTAGTTACTACAGTAGTTAATAATACATCTGGGGGCCCTATTAGTATATGATACATAGCATTAATGCCTAATGAGTACTTTTGGATATTTTAAGTACTTTTCTTTGCTAATACTGTTGAATACTTTGAATGCAGAGCTTTTAAGTGTAATATAGTGTTTTTACAGAGTGATATTGCTACTTTTAAGAAAAATATCTAAAAACGTCGTCCACAACTGTTTGTCTTGCTTGTATTGGGTGTTGATATTAGAACCATTAAGATAAAATAACGATGATATGATATACTGTCAATGGTTATATCTCAATGGCTCTGGTTGACAGCGGCTGTCGGGCTGGCGAAAAATAAAAGACGTCTCACTCTGCGCCGTTTTCCCGATAACAAAAATGCCATCGTGCTAATCAACCAACGAGGCCAAATCTAAACAAATATTAGGATTTCGGTCTGTATTAAGTCACAATTTTAAAATTACATTCCTTACTTTAAAAGACTGCAAACGCCCTCAGTTGTGGGACCAACACTAGGCTACATGGGCCAACATTTATTTACGTGAATCTCTTACCACAATATGCGATCTTTGCTGGCCCGCACATTCAGCTGAATCTGAGGGGCGTGGCGGAAAACACGCTTGCTAGCGCCCGCTAACGCTGCCTTACCGCTGTCAAGTTTGTGTGTAGATGAGGTGGATGAACGCACAGCAGCAGTGGCACTGTGTGACTGACGGAGCCTGGCAGGTGGACTAATAAAACAAACAAAAAAAACAGAAAAACAACCACCACCTCGTCGGTATCCCGGACAACCAGCGGTTTGTACAGACAACCTAACGGTCAACCGTCGGTTCTGAACCAGCGTCAACCGGAGCTGAAATGCGAACGTAGCCGTTAGCAAGCGAGCCAGGCCCCGAGGAGAGCTGGCTGGCTGCAAACCTCCACCCAGACAGTGAGCATAAATGTTTCACACGTACCAGTTTACCAAGTTTGTCGACGCCGGAGAGGATGCGCAAGGACGTGAGGATATTATTAGTGGGAGAGCGTAAGTAAAGCTGTCATTTAACCTGCGGTGCGTCTGCAGCGTCAGCCTGTAAGTGCTCACTGTGCACTGATGCTACCAGCTAGGGGCATGTGATGCTGACAGACCGAGACCAGTGTCTCATGATGATGGTGTTCATTTCAGCTTCGGTCCCTTTTTTGTTTAAGTGAACTGATATTGTGAATGTTTAACCAGTGGAGGTTTTAAAGTGTCTGTCTGTAACTGTCTAGGCCAGGAAATCATTTTGCTGTAGCTTTTTTAAAAACAGTAGGTAGACATTTTCTTTTCCCATTATACAACTAACAAGTCAGGGAGTTCATTGTATGTTGCAGACTAGATATTATTACTATATTTAGGTCTCAAGTTTTCCCTAACAAAACATTGAAATCACTTCAGTCTGCAGAGATACTCATTACAACAGCAAAGCCAAGGAATGGATATTATTTTACAACTGAGCAGAAAGCTGTTTACATCCAACTATCACAGTTTGTCTAATGGTTGTTTAATTCCTGGAATATCATATAATTTAGGGAAGTAAACTCCAGTTCCTCTGAAGGATTTTATTTTCCAGCATCTACCTTCTTTGCACTGTGGGTACTTCTCTGCAAGAAGCCCAGCTGCTTTTTGAAATTATGTTGTTTGCATGTACTAGTAAAATTTGTAGTTTATTAAGGGACTCTGGCTTAGTGGTAATATATAAAGTGGAGAAGGCCGGTAATTTTAAAACAGAGCCTGGCTAAAAGCTGCAATTTATAGATCTCACACACCCATTAAAAACTTGGCCTGTTGTGTTAAATTAATAAATAATGTCCCCACAGCTAAAATATTCATATGAACTGTAATGAGTGTATGTTGAGATCTACTGAAGAATCGGTCTCATTTGTACCGAACTCTCACTCCTCTCGTCTCTTCCTCCCTTCGACAGCCAAAGTGGGGAAGACGTCTCTCATCATGTCTCTAGTCAGCGAGGAGTTCCCTGATGTGGTATGGATGAATAATTATTATGTCAGGTGTTGAAAGTCTTGATGATGCTTGCCTTTGTGGATCGTAATATGATTGGTTTGACTGTATCATTGAAACACTATAACTGGTTGAGAACAAGTTGTGTTCTTCCTAGGTTCCCTACCGAGCTGAGGAAATCACCATACCTGCAGATGTCACTCCGGAGAGAGTCCCCACACATATTGTGGACTATTCAGGTACTTTAAGCTCATGTCTGTGTCTTTGTTTGACTCTGCAGTGACTGACAAATGACCAAAAAAGGAGAGCACCATCCCTGCTTTTAACTGTAGTACACCTGTGTTTCTCCTGCAGAAGCAGAGCAGACAGATGAGCAGCTGTTTCAGGAGATCTCCAAGGTCAGTGTGTGCATTAAGCTTCTCTGCTTTTCATTATGCCGATCTGTTAGAAGTGCTGAGTTCAGGTAAACGCCTAATGTACATCTGTGTCGGTCTCTCTCATAGGCAAATGTGATTTGCATTGTCTACTCTGTCAACAACAAGAAGTCCATAGAGAAGGTGAGTTACCTCTGCCGCTTGCATTTACATAATTTTGTTTGTATAGCAGTTAAACTGTATAGCTTGTGAGTCCGTCAGCGTGGCACTAAATGAGGTGTCATCTTGCTAAATAGTGATAATCTTTTATGTTTTTTATCTTTTCTACCTTTTGTTTTCCATAGGTGACCAGCCACTGGATCCCTCTCATCACTGAGAACACAGACAAGGACAGCAGGTGTGAACTTGTATAAAAATAGTCCAGAGTTTTCTTTGTCAGCTCAGTTTTGGATGATGAAATATGGGGCGAAGAGGATGCAGGTCTCTCCATTTGTCTATGAATGTGTCAGAGTGCGGTCAACCCAGCAGAAAGTCTGCAAAAGACCATGTTCTGTAGCAAGAGAGAGGCCAGACATGGACTTTTTGTCTGAAGTGATGACCTATAGTCACAAGGTGGAAAATGTCTCACCATTGTTTCCCTGGAGTATATTCACCCGTATTCCATTTGTGTTGTAAAATATTTCACTTTAAAATGTGTCACTGCTTCTCTGTGAGGGGAAAATACTAAAATACATATAAAGAAAAGTACTCTTCTGCATAAAATGTATGTCCTGGAGTTACACCTGTCATTTATTAGTGTTAATACAAGGCTGTTTGTGTGTGTCCAGGGTTCCTCTGATCCTGGTGGGAAACAAGTCGGACCTGGTGGAACACAGCAGCATGGAGACCATACTGCCCATTATGAACCAGTACAGTGAGATAGAGACTTGTGTTGAGGTGAGAGGGTGACTACTCTGTTGATTTGCTTGATATCAGTAGCAATGTTATTGATACAAACAACGGACAGACATCTTTCGCCCAGTAGACGAGTTCAAAAGGGACATAAACACGAATGGAAATCAGTATCTTCTTCTGTCGTCTGCTCATTAAACAGAACAGATAGAGGGAAAGAAATGTGACAGCAGTTCAACAATAACTGGTGTAAACTATCACCTTTTTAGCAGCCAAGAGGAACAGCTTTGTTTTTAGGTTGACATTCAGACAGTTTATTGGAAGTGCATTTACGAGTCATTTAGGAGTCCACTGAACACACTTAAGTTGATGTAAAAATATTAAAATCTCACTTAATAAGAGTTAAATGGATTTCACATGATGATGACAGTATAGTAACTGAATGTCTGCATAATAGAAAATATCCAAATTATTTATATATATATATATATATATATATATATATATATATTTGATCTCCCATCATTTCTTGTAATTTACATTGACATCTAGAAGTAACGTCCTTTTCAACCTTTGCTCTTACATTTATACATTTATGATTCTCAACAAAACTGACTGATGTTTGAACCAACTGAACTCGTCAATTTGTTAGTAATGTGATTTTAAAACTGCCACAACTGTGGAAGTCTGCAGCTCATAGATCATCTTGTCAACTACATTGATTGTTGTCTTAGTTTGTTTACATTAACCTGGTGTCCTCCTTTTGTGTTACCTTTAACACAGACTACTATATCCCAACAGGGCAGGACCTGTGTTTTTTTTTTTTTTTTTTTTTCAGACGTGTTAATTAGACCAGGCAAGTCGCTCAGACAGATCCTGTGTGTTAATACCCTGTCTGGCTTACTTACATCACACACACACACACACACACACACACACACACACACACACACACACAGTATATAAGGACATATACACACACAAACACACACACACACACACACACACACACACAAGTAAGTAAACAGGGATCACCATACCTTGCCAGGTCACTGTTGGCATCTCAGTGTCACTGCTTATACTTGTACGTGTCAACTAGCCACACTGTGAAGACATTAGGTTTTTACATCCTACAGGGCAATATATAGGGGTGTTACAGAGCCCACACTGCAGTGTTGGAAAACGGTATATACATATGTACAACCAAACTTCCTCTTCTCGTTGTTTATAGTGTTCAGCGAAGAACCTGAAGAATATCTCAGAGCTGTTCTACTACGCCCAAAAGGCTGTTCTGCACCCGACAGGCCCCCTCTACTGTCCAGAGAAGAAAGATGTAAGAGACCAACTATACTGTGTGAATTCTGCACCATTGTTGTTGTGATCAACAACAACAGCAGCTTGTTTTACATAAAGGCCTGTATTTGAACATCCGTGAATCTGTATTTGAGAGAGTTATGTAATGCAGTGAATGTTTTAGTTTATGTCCAAGAAATTGTATCGTATTAATTGTATGTTATGTTACTTTTGAATTAAAAAATCGCTGTGTTGAAGTAACTTATGATTTGCCTCTTCGGTTCCCAGATGAAGCCACTTTGTGTAAAAGCCCTGACTCGAATCTTCAAAGTGTCTGACTTAGACAACGATGGGATTCTCAACGATAATGAGCTCAACTTCTTCCAGGTAAACTGATGACTGTCGTAACTGACAGTGGGTTTAACCAAAAACACAATTTGCATGGGACTTTGTTTGTTGTTGCTAGTTTTGACAATAAAGATGTTTTTGTTTGACGGCTCACAGCGGACGTGCTTCAACACCCCACTAGAGCCTCAGGCGTTGGAAGATGTAAAAAATGTGGTGAGGAAGAATCTGAGCGACGGAGTGTGCGATAATGGACTCACTCTCAAAGGTAGGAGTGGATGGACGGGCCTCTTTCTTGTGTTTATGTACATACAAATCTCTTGTCACACTGTTCCTGACTGTTTTGTTTGGTATTTCTGGGATATTCTTCTCCAGGCTTCCTGTTCCTCCACACCCTGTTCATCCAGCGAGGTCGCCATGAAACAACATGGACCGTGCTGAGGAGGTTTGGATACGACGACGACCTGGAGTTAAATCAGGACTACCTCTTCCCTCCGTGAGTCTCAGTCTTCCTTTTTTTAAACTCCATCCTGTGCACATGCAGCTCTACCTCATTAATTAAGGATTAAATGGTAGAGTTAATATTTATCCTTTTATTTAATCTTTGTAGTGGTGTTTATCTTCTGTTCTGACCGGGCTAGTTGACTACTTTGCAATATTTAACTCTCTCTAGGTTGAAAGTTCCTCCAGGCTGCACCACAGAGCTCAACCACAATGCCTACCTCTTCCTCCAGAGCGTCTTTGACAAACATGACAAGGTACAATCCTGTCCACCTGGTTCTGTATTTACTTAAGCCTCTGCCCTGGAGAGGCACTTACAAGAAGCTGCTCAGTACGGAGCGCAAAACCAAAATACACTGCCACAGCCAATGCTGACCACCTGCTGAGGCGTGATTTAACTTCTTGTCGCTGAGGAGGGATTGACAGGAGAATTAGCTGCAAGGTTAGAATGAAAGTCAAAGAGTGAAAGCGGCTGCTAGAGCCAAGATCTGCTTTTTGTCATAGTGATTAGTGTGCAACTGTGAATGTGTGCTTCAGTCATGTTTGTTTTCTCAGGTAGAAATGACAGGCAGCAAACTAAGTGAATTATTCTCTGAAAATCAACTGAGCAAGTACAATTCTTTCAGGTTACATTCATCTTTTAAATCCTATCTGAAATATTTCCTGCCCTGAGCACCTGTTTGGCATAGCTCACCATCCTGAACAGTGACCATTCTCTATGTCTTATCAGGACCGTGACTGTGCCTTGTCACCAGAGGAGCTGGGGGACCTGTTTGATGTTTTCCCATACATGCCCTGGGGTCCAGATGTTAATAACACAGTTTGCACTAATGACCAGGGATGGATCACCTACCAGGGATATCTCTCCCAGTGGACGTAAGTGGCCAATAATTAAAGTGTAACTACACCCTTCAATTCTGCCAGTTTCCTCCCCACTCACAAATTTAAAAAATGCATCAGAGACCTGCAAACGACAGTTACTTTAGGGGGCGTAGCCTCGACACCAACCAGAGTGATTGGCAGACCACAGCAGTGGAGCAGGAACAGCGCGCTGGTAGTCAGAGCTAATGAGCAGCTGCTGTCAGACTCTGTGTTTTGATGTGTTTTATCACAATATATGGTAGTCATAGAAATCAGTTTAGGGTGGAGTATCACTTTAAGTTAAAGCAACTCAGTGTTTCCTCTAGGATTTTTTTTAGCAGTGGGGGCGGGCCCGTCCGAACATCAACATAGAGGGAACACTGCAACTATTTGTACAATTTGAACATTTCTGATATTGGTGTCCTCTGGTGGTGGTATCAGAAAAGCTGTTCACAATTGTCATTTCTCAACAACTGCAAACTTATAACAGCATTTAGGCTATTGGGTATCAAACTTACATTACATTACATTTTGACTCCAAACCACAAATTCATTTAATTTTAAGAACAGTAATGGAGGGGGACCCATTAACCTTGTTTTTCCTTCAACTGACATTTGTTCAGGTTAACAACTTATCTGGATGTCCAACGATGCCTGGAGTATTTGGGTTACCTTGGTTACTCAATAGTTGCTGAGCAGGAGTCCCACGCAGCAGGAATTACAGGTGAATAATAGCAATATCACATGTTGCCATATTTATATTTATATGCAATATAAGCGGTAGCTATATATAAGAAATCTGTTTACATTTACATTCATAGATTGTAATGGTAAAGTCTTGAGGAGTATTCAGTCATAATCTCATTGTCTTGTTGGGGGAATTTGCTTTATTTGTCTTTGATTTTACAGTCGTGCCATCAGTAATCACATCAGTGAATCAACAGTGTCATACCAGTTCAATCTGAATCTTGTTGTTGCTGACAGAGCAGCAGTCTCAAACTGATCCTCTGATGGCTGTGTGTGGTCCGTCCGTCCCACCCCCCCACCCCCTTGCAGTGACCAGAGATAAGAAGATTGACCTGCAGAAGAAGCAGACCCAGCGCAGCGTCTTCCGCTGTAATGTCTTTGGAGATATTGGCAGCGGCAAGAGCGGCTTCCTCCAAGCCTTCCTGGGTAGTAACCTCATGGTAAATGGAAATAAACATTTGAATGCATACTTGCTCTCACAGGTATTTCAGTGTGCCAGAGTAAAATTAAACAGTGTTAGTTTTACTTTTTCACCAGCCACACACACCCCCACAGACACTGCTAAAAGAAAACACAATATATATGAAAAGTATTCTGAAACATTCCAGGTCAGATATTTCATTCATGATCTGCTTTTACATGATGTTTCTTCTCTTTTCTTTTCTTCTCTTCTCTTCTCTCCTTTAAGCGCCAAAAGAACATTAGAGAGGAACACAGATCATACTATGCCATCAGCACAACCTATGTTTACGGCCAGGAGAAATACCTTCTTGTGAGTATCAAGAATGCCTCTTATTTTGCAATTATGACTGTGTCTTAATACAGCTTTTCCAGTGATTTAAAAACAATTATCTTAATAACAGAGGACAAATTCACTAATACTATATTATGTTTAATAATATATCTTATTCTCATATAGAACACATAATTCATTGCTACACGTACCACTATACATTGTATGTGAGGCTGTCAACTGTGAACCATCAAGGCTAGCCCAGCCTGAGGTTGGCTGTGCTTACCTGGGTGTTTATGTAATCTTCTTATCATGTTCACCCAATGCTTTTGTCAAGCAAGCATTTCTACTTGCTTGACAAAAGCATTAGCATTGCAACGCTTACTTGCAAGCACAATAGGCTTTGCATGTGCTGCTACAATACATAACTGAAAACATGGCTAGTTGATAGCTACTTTACTCAAGCACTCACTGCAACAAGTCAGTGGTGCTTTTTCAAGTTTTTCCGCTTGTTGTTTGTCTTTTGAAGACAGTTTCACACACAAGCACTGCCTCTGTGCTGGCGTCCACAATGAAACACTGTTTCTCACAGACAGCTAGAGTACAAATGCTGTGATGATGCTCCAGTACGGTTCAATCTTTATTGCCACTGTGGCTCATGGTGCTGCAACATTAGTAAAACAGCAGCCATTAAACATCCTCAACAGAAGACTCTTTATTTTAGACGTAATCTATATCCAGTGTCCATTTTGGTAAAGCAATATGCACCATCAGCTGTGATTGCTGACCAAGCCACAGTGATGCACCCAGAAGTGGAAAGAAAAAAGCCAAGATGGATTCTCCAAGTAGTTGTTTTCACTACCCATTAATGCCAGAAAATGGCTGTAGTGAACCAGACCACTGCAGCTGGCAACAGTGATACAGAGAACATTCTTAACATGGGACTAATTCTTCTAACTCTCAGTTTAACTTAGTATTATAATGTACAATATTATGACGTTATTATCTTAGTCATGAAGGTGGTACTTGGATAACCTAATATTTTCTAAGCATAAAGAGTTTAGTGCATTTCATATTAGAAGGGCTTTTCTCTATTTTATTGTTAAGCTTTTTCAATGAACCTCCTCTTTCCTCTCAGCTTCATGAAGTGTTCCCCGACTTTGACTACCTGTCTGATGCCGATCTGGCCTGTGACATAGTCTGCCTGGTCTATGATGTCAGCAACCCTTACTCCTTTGAATACTGCGCCAAAGTTTTCAAGGTAAAACTGTGTGTGCGTATAGCTCACATCATATCAAAAGACAAATGCTTACCTTGGAAAACATCTTTACCATCAGTCATTCATCATCCTCATTTTCCCTCCTTAGCAATACTTCATGGACAGCAAGACTCCATGTATGATGATAGCAGCGAAATCAGACCTGCCAGAGATCAAACAGATGTATGGCTGCAGTCCTCTGGAGTTCTGTAGGAGGCACAAGATGCCACCTCCCCAGTCATTCACCTGTAACACTGCAGCAGGACCGAACAGAGACATCTACACCAAGCTTACCACTATGGCCATGTACCCGTAAGTATAGAGACACTTGATCTTGATTGTTGCCTCAGTTGAAGGTAGGAGTTTTCTCATTTTGAGAACTTTTATCACAAAAAACTTGCAGTTTACATTGATGCCAGTAATTTGTATTTGGCGCTTAAATTGATAGAATTCACACTTAGCTCTGCTTCACTTGTTTTAAGCAAGGGCATTGTTTGTTTATTTAGGAAAGTAAACGTCAACTGTAGTTTTACCGTTTGGTAACTATAACTGAAGTCTCATATGTAACATTCAAATGTTAACCATATTATACTATTTCTTATCTGTTTGCACACACGAGTCACAACCTTCTGGTTTAAAATGCTCCAAAGTCGAGGCAGGACTTTGTTGGAAGTGTTTCAGAGAGGTGTTGATTCAACTTTCTGCTCATTTTGGAGGATGTAGTTTGTGGTGCTGTTGAACTGAATTGCATTATGTGTTTCTGTCATTTAGCCTATCCTCATTGACATAAATCAACAGTTTAAACCCTCCGTGAAGGCAGGTTTTATTGCAAAACTGTTTTAGCTAGGTGAACCTAATAATCAGTCAACTTGAGTGATTAAAGCTAACATGCTTTTATTGTCACTTTTATTTGCTGTAAACCTACCAATCAAATTAACTATGAGGTTAGGATATGAAGGTTAGTACAAATTGTCACCAGAAGGAGATTTTTAACTTTTGCTCCCAATAGTGTAAAAAGGGGGAAAGGCAGTTTGGTAATGCAACTAAAATCTGATATCTTTTCCTTCCAAAGACTACGCAATGTCTGTGGTTTATAATTACCCATGTGATTGTTGGCGCTCTGAGATGTTTTTAACACAATCTATAGCTTTGTTATGTTTATACAGCCCCCTGGGTTTATAGAGAATTGTGCTGGCTGACTAGTCTTCCTCAGCTATGGATCATCTGAACAAATTATTTTTCTTCTTATGGCCTGAGGTGATGGAGTAGCTCAGTCACTGAGAGCTTGTTTGCTGCTGTTATATAGACAGAGTTGTTTTTTGAATCTAAAGTTTTTAAATTTGTATTTCCCGTACACTGTGAGGATTACCTGTCAATTAGGACCTAACTGCAGAAATTAATCTGTCTGAAACAAACGGGATGGATAATAGTTTTTTCCCCCTTTTGCAGTCCACTTTATCTTTTAGTTTTCAGTTTAAACACAAAGCTGTGCTGTGTGTAATTTCTGTTCCTTTTACTCCATGCCTCAGTGACCTGCTCCCTGTGGGAATGTTTCTCCTCTCTGCAAGTGTCAGTATCAGACATGATGTACTTCACCCCACATTAATGCACTTCACTGCCCTCTGGACATGTTGCACTCAGTCTGATGCCACAGTGTTTTGCATTGTGGTTATCGGAGTTCCTTGGCGAGCAGTAATGTTGATCTCTCCCAGAGGCTCACACTCTGCAGTCAGTCAGCTTGCAGTGCACTGTCAACACACAGTGCCTCTCTGCACATCACACGGTCACATAGTTACACACAGCAGACCCGCCCTTATTTAATCCACAGCCGATTCAATTCCTGTTATAAGATTCAGAATATAATTTGGTTTTATAATGTTATGAAGTAAAGAAAAATCGTTTTTAAACAGCCGTGTCAGTGTTTCAATGATTGTGACTTCCAGCTGATGAGCCACAAACTTCTAAATTCATGGTGGTGGCATCTTTTAACTCTTAACTTTCTTCCTCTTCTGTTTGTTATATGTAAACTGTACATTGGTGTTTGTCTTCCCCCTATCTCTCCTCAGCCACGCCCGGTTGCGCTGCATGTGCACTTGTAATCGGTGCACCTTCTGCTTGTGTCAGAACTTCCTCAACTCTGAGCTGCTGCAGACGGTCAGGGCCAAACTCTACGCTGTTGTACTCAGAAGGTCTTTTTTTTAAACCTTTTTTTTTTACAACCCTCTCTTTATCTCTGATTACCTCTCAAATATATCACCATCATCACCCCCAAGCTTGTCCCATTTATTTCATCATATTCCATTTCTACACCTGCAAAGTAAAGTTTTATTTATAGGCTTCAATTTGTCACTAAATAGAATAGAAGAGAGACAAACTGTCTTAGATTTTTTAATAGGATATGAATATAAAAGATTAGAAGAAATGTTAAAGATTTTGTGAATTTATATCAGAGGGACGTCGCTCTCGTATCTGCATTGTAATTTCAAAACACATTTCTTCTTTCTCATTGTTTCATGCTGTCAGAGTCCTCCTGAGTTTGATTTATTGAAAGCGTTTGCTTCTTTTTTGATCTCATTGTCATTCAGTCGGTGTCAACTACCTTGTTGTTTTCATATTTGCTCATGTCAGTGTGCCGCAGCCGTCTCAGCTACCCGAGATGTCATAGCTAATTTCTGGTCTTGTCTCATGTCACAACTATTATCATGCATCTGTTTGACTGGCTTTTGCTTCAGCATCTCCTTATTTCAAGGCCCCATTCCTGCTCTGTCATCAGTTCATGCATCATTTTCTGTATGTTCGTGTTATTTATTTTCACATCATCCTTCTTAGCAACACCTCTCACTACTGAGACTTCCATTCCTCATGTTTGTTTCAAACTTGAGAGATTTAGGAGAAATAGTTTGATTATAGTTTCAGTGTATCTTATCTTGTAATTTATGATGTAGAAAATCTCTGTCTCACTCTTTACTGTCCTCCGTATTTATCTCTTTGGCCTGCTTCTCTTTAACAGACATGTGAGCCAAGCAGACCTGAAGAGCTCGACCTTCTGGCTGAGAGCGAGTGTCGGGGCCACAGTGTTTGCGGTTTTGGGCTTTGCCATGTACAGAGTGCTGCTCAAACCACGGTGATCCTCGGGCACCTGGGCCCAACATTCTTTACACCCATGGTACAACGTTAGGCCTACTTGCATTTAGTAACTGAAAGAATATATAAAAAATCTGTCATGGTTTTGTAATTTCAGTCCAAATTGAAAAAAATTAGAAAAAAAGTGTGAAAATGTATCTTAGCAAGCATTCATTTTCATTCCATTGTAAATTTATCTTCTTGGGAATAGAAGAGACAAAAAAATATTTAATTTTGTACCAGAAACACTAATTTGCTTATTCTGTTTGTCTGCAAGTATTTAAAAAGTAATATATCTATATTTATATTGAAAGTGAGGGTAAGCTGCTGATGAACTGTGGTGAATAACGAGTGAAATACATATATAGATATTTTTTGGGTTGCTTGCTGATTGAAATGAACAACTTGGTCTCAGTTGTGATAGCGATTGTGGTATGTGAGGTATACAATAGCATTCATGCTTTCATTAGACTGAACAATATGTAAATAGTGTATATACTATAGTAGGCTGTACATTTGTTTGTCTGTGAAAAAGACCATGTGTGACTCGCACTCAAAACACTATGTATGTATGTAAAGGTCTTAGTTTAACCGCCTGGTCACAAACTTGCACAACCATTAGCATTGATTATTCACACTGACAGATATTGGTTTGCCTTTCAAGGCCAAATGCTTCGGCGCACACTTTTTTATGTTAGTACATCTGCACAGGTCATGTTTGATCAGTAGATGTATGGAAGGATTTGCTGCTCTCTCTCATGTCTTCCCACGTTGGTCACTTTCTCAGCTTGTGTGTGTGTGTGTGTGTGCGTGTGTGTGCGTGTGTGCGCGCGCGCGTATGCGCTAAGATATTGAAAACTTACACTTTACAACCACTGTACATTTGGTGTTTGCATGCTTCAGAATTTCCGACCACATTCCAGTGTTTAAAGACATACTGTACAAAATAATTACGAAGCCAACTTCTCCACATTGCTCTCCAGCTCCCCCAATCATCCAGGGACGAAGTAAAGTTTATTGACAGAAGTAGTTAGTTGAGTCTTGAGTCATAGTGAAGTTTGTCAGCTCTCCTGATCACGAAAAACGCAATAGCGTGGCCCCAGATGTTCAATTTCATGCAATACCAACTGCTTGCCACAAGACTCAGTTTGATGTATTTACTCCTCCCTGTCTTTCCAAAAGTTTACAATAAATGTCTGTTACATCTGGTGTGATGGAATTTTTATTCTTTTAATTTTATTCTGTTACTTGCTTTTCAGTTAACTAATTAAGGAAATTAGATTTGTTTGGATTTGGATTAGCTCTAGAGGACTTTGAGACACTGAAGGTTCTCATGTTAGTTGTATTTTTAATTAATGAAAAGGAACATTGTAAACTTTTTGTTGCCATACCACCTTCTTTATCATTTGATACCCATGATCAACTTTCATTTTCTCCTGTTCTGACAGGGTATATGTAGTAAGTTTAGATTGGATACAAGAAGCATGTAAATGATATGAGAAC
This sequence comes from Dicentrarchus labrax, assembly GCF_905237075.1. NCBI lineage: Eukaryota > Metazoa > Chordata > Actinopteri > Moronidae > Dicentrarchus > Dicentrarchus labrax. The sequence goes on along the minus strand of NW_026136721.1, from coordinate 20,346,662 downwards.
AGAAAATACTATGACACAAGAGGGCAGCATTGCTCAAAAAAATTAATTCACTAGTAGATAAAACCTGTCACCAAACAGAGAGCCTGCAGTGAAATCTATATTTTAAAATGCAGTGTGAAAGAAGATATGATCAAGATATCGCCTTGATTCTAGAAAACCCATTTTACTCTTCAACAAACAAGCCTCCCCCCCCCCCCCCCCCCCCCCCCCCCCTCTCTCCTCCTCTCTCTCTCTCTCTCTCTCAATATAAAAGCCTCCTATTAAATCAAGTGAAATACAGTTTATAAACTGCTCATCAAGCTGATCCCTCTATAATTTAGCAGCACCCTTTGGTCGCCACAGTGGGTGTTTGCTATTGAGCTAATAATAGATATAACCCAACGTTGGTACATCTATTCCTTATTCATTTTATCAAAGAATGTGGCAGAGGATTATCTAGTTTACTCAAACCTTTAACTTTTATCTCCTTCAGATCTTAATTCAGACTAACTCACTAACACAAACTTTCTTAAAATCAGAACTCAAAGTTGTGTTAAATTAAGCAGTACCCTGAGCCATTGAAATTACACTAAAAAGCTTTGGGTTGTAAAATCCATATAGCTCTAAGAAACACTGCATTTGGACATCTGAAGCTGAACTGTCTGGTGCAGGCTGCTTTGTCAGGACATTTAAAGCACCACTGCTCCTCTCACTAACGAGTATCTGTAATTATGTGAGACAGTCAGACACTGTGCCGCATGAGAACTCCTATTTAACCATGAAACTGAAGTCCTCGCAAGTGAAGCCTATTTTCTTTTGATACCAGTGAAATCTAAAGATGTGTGTGCATTTGACAGAAAGAGGACAAACACGCCTTTCCTTAGAGCAGTGATGCTCAGCCTTACTTGTATCTCATGGGCTGCTTTTTCTGTTTTCACGTGGTGTATCTGGTTTACTGCGTCTGCTGCAACACCTGAACACCACCTGTTGCAATTCAGAGTGCATGAAAAGTTAACATGTGAGCAAAGAAGCTGTTTTCTAAAACTAATGCATAAATAGTTCAGGTAGATATCTAAAAGTGATAACTGGTTGAACTAGATATCTGAAATTATAAACGGTTGAAATGGTTAGCTTAAGGGGAAACGGCTAATACAGTAAGCAGTATTTAAAAGTAGTGGGTAATAAATAGAAAGCTAAGGGCCGCCCCTGGGTAGAGCGCGTACTGCAGCGACTCGGGTTCAAGTCTGGGCCATTGCTGCAAGTCATTCTCTCTCTACTGTAGGCCTTCTGTCAAATAAAGCGAAATGCCGAAAACATTTTTATAAAATAACAGTTTAATAGATAAAAATTGGTTTCCAAAAGTAGACAAGTGGATAAAGGATTGAAATAGTTAAAAGTAAATAGTTGAAATAGTAAACTGAAAGTACTGGATATGGTTGACACACTGGAAGTAGTGGATAATTGGTTAAAATGTCCAGCTTCCTCTACTCCAAGTGTAGTAGCACGAATGCAAACCTGACCGAAGCACTCACAATTCAAATGTATTAAAAAATACAGCAGCAATCTATAATTAAGGGTGTGTAACATTCAGAAACACATTTGGAAGATCACGGATGGTGTTGATAAAAGGGTACTAGAGTTCATCAGCGAGGCGCTGTGGGGGTATGTCAGACGGGAAAGGTTGGGAACCACTGGCTTAGAGAACAGTTAGTGCCTGCAAACAGCTTTGAGAGATGTCAAAAGAAAGAAATACTCCCCAGCTGTTAATTTATCCATGAGCTAAGTTCTCCCACGTAGCAGGTGTTTTTTCTTGCTGGATCTCTCTCTCTCTCTCTCTCTCTCTCTCTCCTTTTTGTTCACACTCTCTTTCTTCATCATCACCCGATCCCCCTCTATCATCTGCCTCTCTGTTACAGCTCTTCAGCTGGTGTTAGCACATGACTTGCCAAAGCAACCACGTCAGAGCTCATTAGCTGCTTTTAATGGAAATTCCCATTGGTGCCTGTAGCTAAGGAGACAATCATTCCCCTCACTCCTTGTCCTACGGAGATTGTGACTAGATTTATTGATTAAATTATTTATATCTAATAGAGAATATTAATTAATCTATCTATAAATCTATTAATGGTGACACGAAAGGGGGAGAGAGTGGGAGGATGACATGCAGCAAAGGGTTGTTATAGTGAAGATAAAAAAGCAAATTTTGACTAAATTAAGTTTATGCAAATTATATATACATTGCATCTTTTGTGCAAATCCCAACAGCTTTATGCTTTGATTTCCTTATATTCTATTAATAAATGAGCAACAGTACTGGTTTTGTCTGCACAGAAGAAGTTACATTGTTTTTGTTTTAATGGTGAGGGGTATAAGTGAAGTATTTTCAGGCTTTTTTTTAATTATTATATAAATCGTTTATATAAAAGTCTGAATTATGTGTGAGGCCACGATAAGTTAACAATAAAACTTGTTTCCCCTCCACAAAAGACTAAATGAAAATACAGAATCTCAACATTTGGTCATGGGTTGCCGATCTCTGACCATGGATACAGAAAGGCTTCTGGGTCTTCTTTTAACACCATAACAGACTCCAACTTTAACCCAACACCGCGGTGTAAGAGTCCTGCAAAGATCCCCAGGGGTTAAAAATATCAACTGGCTATATTGTTTCCATGGCAATGCTATCACATAGTGTACATGGGGGAGTTTAACTAGAAGGATACTGTTCAACCTACACACTGTAGACCACACCGCCTTCACATCTTTTCTCCTCATAAATGGCTTCCACCCAACTATTAGGTGTGTTTGATGTGTCTTGCAGTAATAGGTATGTGTTTGTCTGAAATGGGGCCCCCATCATGTGGGTGATTGTAGCAGCAGACCTGGAGGGGACAGTTTATATTCCCTAAAACCTGGAATTTACAACCTGGGACACTCCTTCATTTCTGAGTCTTTAAAGGAAGCAGTTTACGAGTTTATGCGTTCTGTTTTTGTGGGAAATTATTAATTAGTATTTATAAAAGATGAGATTATATCAAATGTGAATGAACCCCACTGAGAAAGTGGATCTTTGCAGCAGCAAATATTAACAGGATACACAAAGAGAGATATTTAAACCGACACCCTTTAAACAAATTAGCAACAACAAAAAAGCATATTTAGTACAAAAGTAGCACGCGAACAAAAATAAAACACGCTAAAATGTGAAAAACTTGACTATTTTGTCCATAACATTAAATCTATGAAGCATATTAATAATTTAAATTCATTATATTTAAGAATAACTGTGACCTCTAGTGACTTATTGAATTTTAAATCCTATTGGGTGCAGCCTTGGTGTTAATCACATTTGCGCTGCACTTGGTGAGAACTGATCAATAATGGTAAAATACGCACAGACCGAAATGGTATAATGATTGATCTGAGCTGCTCATCTCCAACAGAGCAGTTACTGTGTGGCTTACGTCTACATGGAAAAGCTTTTATTCTCTCCTGAGTTACACAAACCCTCCAGAAGACCATACACAAGGAGTATTGTACTGATTTGTCATTTAGATGCAGAAGCTTTTACAGCAACAGCTCAGTTGGAGACGAGCAACAGATGATTTGTGACAGTTGTATAATCTAACTGCTGTTTGTTTCCAATGTCAATAAAAAAGCAAACTGTATGAAACACACATTTATCTTTACTTAGTGTTTCATATTTTAAAGCCTATAATGACATATTATGACCATTTAATAGCAAATAAGTAGCCTTAGTGTTGGACCCCATTAAATGTAGACCTTCAGTAGTAGAGTGTATATTAGGGTCCAAAATGAATATTGAATGTTGGACATTTTTCTATTTGTCACTTGGGGGTTGAGGTTTGTCTACTGACATAGTAAATATATTGTTACCTCCTTTACACCACTTTCTTGTAAGTTGTAACTCTTTATTGGTTAACGATATTTTATGAATGCTTTATAGATCAGTCACAAGCCATTAATAACAACAACTTTGGGGTTGCCAGGTCGTGACAAATCATTTTGATTGGTGTCTTAGTTGTAAGACAGACCACTCCAATGGGCCATACGACCAGTGTTTAGGACCAAAATGTATTAATTAATCTCAAATTATTAACATTTACAATTGTATATTGTACTATTGATGACTAATGCAAACATATTTGATTGTATAATTGCGTTAATAAGGAATCATATCAATAGTGGTCCCTAATGGGGTTACATTATTGAATATTACACTGGAGTATTCAATTACCATGAAGGCCAATTATAACTGCTACATGTCAACATCATTCCCAAATGACCAAACGACCTCCAACCTCTGAGCCAGTGACAGCCAGCTGTTCAGCCAGAGATCCGGAGTTCCTCGAAACCCCAGAGCTGGAGTGGCCGGTGATCCCTCGTCACCGCCCGCCAGATCTCTGCCTCCCCTCCTCTCCCTCTCTTGCCATCTCTCTCCCTCCCTCTCTCTCTCTCTCTCTCTCTCTCTCTCTCAGTGTGCCTGGAAGGACTCATGCGGCTGGAGCAGAGTCCCGGCGACTCCTGGAACCGAACCAGCCATCCCGACGGAGGCGGTCGGTGTATTCCTCCTCCCACACTCGCCCTCCCTCCCACCCTCCCCCGTTGAGGCTGCCTGTCGGCACGCGGCTGAGAGAGAGCAGACGGCTGTCCCCGCGCAGCGACCGCCGACCGACACAACAAGAAAGCAGCGTGCCAGGTATCATGACGCACCAAGAAATGTTGCCACTTGCCTGGACTTTTCTCCCAGACTCTGCCATGTGACTGTGCCCACGCTGTTTAAAGTCGACTTTTTCACCCCCCCTTTTTGGATGGAGCCGCCATATGAGACTTGTGCGTCATCCGGTCCTGTTTGTCATCTGTGTCCTGCGTTTCACGTTGTTGTCAGTGTTTGATGATGTCATTATTTATTCCAGATGGATCTGCGCTCCGCCGCTGCGTCGAACCCCTTTAAAGTGTGAAGAGACTCGCTCCGCAAACGTGCGTCCTCCCCCTGCTCCACAAACTTGGACCGCTGCCTCTGTTTGTGGCGAACACAATCCAGCCCTGCAAACCCCTCTGTGGCTGCCGAGTGGACGGCGGTGTGACACAGCAAAGGGACTTTAACGCCGAGAACTATTACTTCTCTATCACCAAATCAACTTTTCCTCTGCGGATGAAGGTTTGTTTGTCCGGTCTGTGTGTCAGTGCGCCGGGAATAACTGGACCACGCACATCTCTTTCATTCATCGGTGTATTATTATTTCATCTGGACTAATTTGACCAATCCCAAAAAAAATCCAAGGAAGATCCGACTTGAAAGGGATGCGCAAGCGAGCATGATGCTCAGCTTTCTTACCTGCTGTCGTTGCTGACGCACATTGGGAGAGAAATGGCATTGTGAACTATGTAGAGTCATCCCTGAGGACCAAGTCGCTGCTCTCCGCGGGTGTATGGAGAAGAGCAGCCAGAGGATGACGGGCGGACCCCGGGAGACGCCGGTGAACTCCTCGCCGGCGGTGGCGGCCAACGCGGAGGGCGAGGAAATAGAGGTTTTGGAAAGCACCGACGTCCTCCCCGTGGCTCCAGAGGACGTAAGTCAACACAGACTACAGAGAGACCTCAAGTGCACACATGCCCACCCTTTTACAATTACACAGCAGCACCTTCAACCTTCCCTATTGCACTGGAGCAAATCCACGCAGTGCTTTTGATTTTATGACAGCAGAATGTCACAGCATGAGCCTTAAATTAGTGTAAATGTATCGTGGAATAACTCATAACTGGAGGTTTACAGTGATACCAGAGGGAATTGCAAATGAGTATTACAAGACAATGAGAGTAGCCACCACACAGCACATCTTTTCTAGGAATACCCCCGCACACACACACACACAGCACACACACACACACACACACACACACACCCTCACTCCTGCTCTATTAGGTAGGCTATCTCAGACTTTTAGATAGAAGACTATAAGAGACCCCTTACACATAATGATCCACACTTTGGTACCTTATTATCTTTTGCTGCGGCTCATTGACCGCAAGATCAGATAATAACAGAATGTGATTGCAAGACTGCAATTAAGGCAAATGCTGCACAGAGAGGAAGGAAAGTCCTTTTGGCCGAGATACTTTATTTCCAAACAGGTGCTCCTCTCTCTGCCACCTCTGGCACCTGTTTCTGAGATTTGTTTTTAGTGTCCACCTTTTTCTTCCTCTCACTCACTCTTTCTCTTGCTCTTTTTTTTCTCTTTCCTTGTCCCAGCAATGGAAGTCTTTGTTTGACAAGGTATGTAGTCCGAGCTATAGTGGGTGAAATCTCTTACCATGTGCATGTTTCACTCATTGTGGAGCAGTGTTGTCTTCGAAAGGTGCTCATCTGTGTGTGACCTCTGACATAAGCTATGTTATCAGCCTAAAGCAACACAGATGTGAGGAACAGATGAAGCACTGCATTGTTCCGCTTAAAGGTCATGAAACATGGGGAAGATTTTGAATGAGCTGAGATGCAATATTGCACCATAAGCAAAATAGGATAAAGTTACTTTTTAATGTAAAAAAATGCAATATTTTGTGCTTTAGTGTAATGCATACTTATAAATTACTTTTTTTTTTTTTTTTTTTTACAAATTCTGTCCATGTATTATGACCTTGACATTGTAATTGTGCTATAACAGTGGCTTCATCACTAATGGAAGTGACTTAAACCTGCACTAGGAAATGTTGCTTAGCTTCACACAGCTTACTCATGTTTCCCATCTCTGCTGGTCTGTGTTGCTTAAAGCATCTTAAAAGATCTACTAGTGAATACAACTATTTTAATAAACATTCAATTCAATTCTTCAGTTTAATTTGGCTAAATGAGGTAAAAGTACCAGGTCTCAGCTGGTGGAGATGGCAAAGTCTTCTTCATCCCCAGTTTGTGATTTAGGCTGATTAGACAAATGTATTTTTAGATCAAAATCTTGCCTAGTGCAGCTTTAAATCCTTTGCCTGCTGGGTAACAATCGCAGCATAACATGCAACCAGGCCGCAGCTTTGTCAAATCCAACTGCTGTAGAGGCGAGAGCATCAGAGGAGCGGGAGCACCCTGGAGGCTGTGGGTGTGTCGTCCGCTGACATTGACCCTGATAATGCAATTAGGGTGATACATAATCCTAAATGTATTGATCTATCAGTCGGCCGATCTTGTAAGAAAAACATGCACACAACACACACAAACACATGCAGGCTTGCCACACACACACACACACACACACACACACACACACACACACACACACACAGACACACACATTCATACAGCCAAGAAACCCCAGGAGAAGAGAAACACAGACCGGCTGATCATGCAAGCAGCATGTTGGACTGACAGACGGCAAACGGGCCCCCTACTATTCACACACACACACACACACACACACACACACACACACACATACACAGACACACACACACACTTATACACGCACACTTATACACGCACAGCCATCACTCTGTGGGGCTGCCGCAGCACCTGCCCACCCTGGGGCCCCCTACTTTATCCAAGGGGGTAATTGTATGCGTGTGTGATGTGCAGGGGGTTAGCGGGGATGTTTAGGGCTGAGCCAGAGGCTCGTGTCAGGCTCACTCTTTCAGGGGGAGGCTGAGGTCCCCATGGGATTACGAGAAAGACTAGCTGGGGTGTGGTGTGCGTGGGTGTATTAGTGATGGAGCATATTCTATGGACAGGCATTAAGTGGGCCTCTCAATCCGCTGTCTTTATGCGTGCGGCACAGCTTTGAATTTCCTCAAGTGGAAGTCCGTCTAAAAAACGTGGGTTTGTCCAAATGGCGAGGTCACTGCCTGGTCTGGCAGCAACAAATGTCCTTTCACTCTTTTATTCTCCTTCCCTTCTTTCCTCCTCACAATGAGTTGCTCCATTTGTTAAGGGGACGACCTTGGGGAACCCCAGCTTCTGTGAAGCGACTAAGGAAGAGAAATGATGGGCCACTAAAGACAAGGAAAAGAAGGATTTCAAACCAGACTGGCAACCTGTGTCGCTGCATGAGAGACAAAAGATAAAAGAAAACAGAGCAAAGTCTGGGCTTTTAGTTGTCTATTGCAAAGATACACACTTCGAAGTCCAGTGTTTGTGTTGTTCAGTTTATCTACATTATCAATGATGACTATTCACACACACTCACACAGCAATGGTTGGCCTAGGTACTGGAGTAACCATCAGAGGCAGTTGACGTTCAGTGTCTTGCTCAAGGACACGTTGACATGTGGGCAGGAGGTGGGGATTGAACTGCCAACCCTGCAATTAATGGATGACCTACTTGTTCCAGACATTCTCACTGTGGCCCTTTATATGAAAGGAGAGTAAAGATGGTATCCAGGTGTCTGGGCAATGTCCCAGATCCAGTAAACCACTACAGGCTTCGGCATGCTTCAAATTAAGTTCTTGTCAGAGTTTTGAACAGTGAGACCCCTTTCCAATGTCAAAACTGAGGGGAGCAATGTTTGGAACTTTCCAAAAACCAACAACCCAACAAACATGCTCACTCCACGCAGCAACCATTTGGAACACCTACAGTTTACAACTTTTAGATGTGGTTGGACAACACTTTGTACAAATTAGTTTCTTTCCCTTTACCCTTCAAAACTTTCCATAAGCCGCAATTTGACCTAGCCAGTGGTTGTAACTTATTCAATTAGATAAACTGTTCCAGTGAGTGTAATATACGTTGAGATGATGAGAGATGAAGACAATGATGCATCTCTTGTGTTAATCAATTTTGGCATCCCTGCCTTGTCGGATGCAGAGCACATTCATTTCTGTCTATCCCATCAGGGATGTTTACGCAGCAGAATCATCTTCTTTCTCTCTCATACTTTTTTTGTTTGGACTACAGCTTTCTTCCAGCTTCTTTAAAGTAGTTCTATACAAAACCTTCTCCATCATATCATTTTTACCAGCTCCCATGTGAACATGGTTCATACAGCTATCAATTTCTGGGTTTCAGACTATTGGGGGCTGGAATCAAAGTGCTGCGTTGCTCTGTTCGCTTTTCCCTTCACTCCTCCCTCCTGTCCCTGGAGAGGATTTTGTTGCTGTATAAGAGCTTTCCTCCTCCGCGTGCAGGAAGTACCTCAGAATGCTTTGACTTGTGTTGCCCATCGCCTGAAACAAACATGAGGACTGAACACAGACAGAGGCGATGTCTAATGAAGCAGAGGAGATGCTAGGAGGAGGGCAGCTGCACTGCCTTCTCTCTCCCTCATAATCAAAGGTTCCCAGCCTCTGTCTGTCCTCTACACACACACACACACACGCACACACGCACGCGCACACACACACACACACACACACACACACACACACACACACACACACACACACACACACACACACACACACACACACACACACACACACACACACACACACACACACACACATACACACACACACACACACACACACAAATCTGGAAAGACTGCAGTCATGGTAGCCTAATTGTACACTGTATGTGCATCATCCAAAAGAAGAAACAAGGTCTGGAGTCTCTCCTGTGCTGACTGATAAGCACACTCATTAATTGTTCATGTTGTTCATGTTGTTGTGTTTTTTGAGGATTTCTGCAGATTTAGGGATGGACTACAGTTTATGTCCAGGATTTATCTGGTAAACCGTATTAAGCATACCCGGAAGCTGCCCAGTGGATGGGCTCAAGGGCACCTCAGTGTTGGAAATGAAGAAGGGGCGAGTGCTGCTTCTTCACTTTCCCCACCCAGATTTATCCTGCCATGTCCAATTATTCACCAAAATGTATTTAAAGAAATAGCAATTAGTTTTTATCTTTTAATGATTTTCAGTACCCTTTCATTGCATTGTTCAGATAGAACAGATTTGTCCATAACAAGTGAATGCTGCAACGACCTAAATCAAGTTTTAAACTCTGGGAGCTTCAGCAGTGCCGAGTACAAGTGCACTTGCCACGGGCACATGCCACAGCTGACTGCAGGGGGAAAACGGGTTGCACTAGCCTGCTCCACATGGGCTCCATAAGGGAGGGCCACGGCATAAAATAAAAACTATTAAAACTAATACAGAAAAAAAGTCCCCATGAAGGAAAGCAAAGAATGATAAAATAAATTGACAATAAAACACTGTTAATACTAAAATAAAATTGGGAGTCATGGTAATGGCTATGAAAGCATTTCATTCTGCTACACTAATAATTAGCTACTTGATTAAATTGACAAAATCACTCAAATAGGTCCATTGTGAACTTGCCAATACAATCTTAAAAACTTCTGTCTTGCCACACAGACCAAGAATTGAATGGAAATTTACTAGTAGACTGTTTTATTTCAATAAACCCAACTCTCTATTTAAATCAAGATTTTGCGATCACTGATTTGCTGTAATATTTCTTGTGCCTTAAGCTTGTTAAAAGTACAAGTATGTACCCCTTTCTGTCAGTTATGATCCACATTTAACACCTTAAGGACCTTTTTCGTACCTTACAGGGTACTTTTCCGACAAATGTACCTTTGGGTACAGAAATGACACCCCTCATTTCTCTGTGTGTTGTTTTGTACTCTCTGGGAAGGCACACCAGATGGATTTCCTTGTATGACCAAGTCTGGAGGAGCTCGATTAGAAATCTTTTACAATAATTCTTTGTCTTTTACCTGATTATTTTGCATCATTTTCTAATTTTCTTCTGTTAAAAAATCTAAGTGATCTATAGTGCTTCTCTTTCGTTAAATCACCTTAGTACAGTAAGTGCTTTTGTACATCGTGAATTATGAAGGGCTACACCAACAGCACAGACACACAAATTGTTATCTGAGGGAACTGGGAATGTCCCAGTGCTTGTAAAGCCTGAGATTGGATGTCCCCAGGTGTAGAGACTGGAAACCTGGCTCAATTCAAAGTAGATGGACAGATAGACACTTGTAGAGAGGATGTATACAAACCATTGATTGTATATCTGTGTGTTTTCCTTGAAACTCAAATGGCCCCTCAATGCAGCCTTGCAACAGGAAAGGATAGAAGACTAAAAGCACTACAACTGTCAGTGAACAGTACCTTATATTCTGGGCTTTGTGTCCGTGTGTGAGAGAAATCCTTACAGTGTTTGTGTCCAACGTTGCCTTTGTGTTGACAGCCTGCGCCAAACGGCATGTTTAAATGCCACAGGCACGCGCCTGCAGGAGCTTAGTGATTAAACACTTTCACATGGCTGCATACTTTCCATGAAAGTGTTTCCCCTTTAATTTCTGGCTTGGTGGCATAGAAAAGGCTCTGAATGTGAGTTAAGATCCTTAAACTTCTTACTGTAACCACACAAATAAAAGTCTGTTAGATCTTTTTGGAATGTCATCTTGCCAGAAGGTCTTACTCAGCGCATACTGTTGTACTTGTATTAGCCATGTGGTACATGATTAATGATCATCTCATCACTTCTTAACTTAAGTAATGACAGTGATGCCTGTTGCTAGAATAGCCCAGCTAGCGTCATTAATTAAAACAAGCAAAAATTCAATGATGGGGAAGCCACCTGTTCCCAGTGGGACTCGTGTTTCCCAGAGTTTCTGTCATGCGTTTCAATGAGCTTGTTAGTTAGACATTCAGTGGCCATGGCTGAGAGAAAAGGAGGGTCATTATTTAAAGTAGCATTGTCTGGCAGTGCCGTCTCGCCTCATCGCATGGCACAGCTGGCACCTTCTCAGTGTCGCTCTCTTTTTTATAAATACACTTAAAATGAATGGACCACCACCCAGGTAACTGGCACTTAATGGATACGCCAACTGGGAGCCCTCAGCTGTGTTTACTGGTGCATGCAGGGATTGCATGTCTCACCATGCCCTGCCAGTTTTACCTACATTAAAAGCAAAAAGAGGTTCAGACAATGAGATCATAACAGCGGTCACTGAAATTATAGTTATAATTATAATTATTAGTCCTTTTGAAAAGAACGCTCATGCTATAAAGGATAGAATTTCAAGATAGCTGAGAGGAGATCAACTACTTAAATTTTAGTTAGGTTGCAGAACTGATGATGACCTTGTGACCAAAATATTTCCAGTTTATGAACGTTTTTGAGCCTTTTTTGTCACTTAAGTAGCTGACCTCTTCTTGGGTTCTTTCATTGATAGTGTGTAGATTCCTTGGTCTTTTTCTCTCTTTTTATCCATACATCTATGGTAAAAATGATGTGCTTTTCAGCCTAATTGCCATTGACACATACACAGATGGTGGGGTCACAGTCTGCTGACCCGCTCATTTAACACTACAGCAGTGATTGACACCAGCTGAGTCTTGGAGATAACGCAACAACGCAGAGTTTGTGATGATACCAAACTGGGTTGTCTTGATTCAGGATCGTAACAGCAAACTGCTCTCCGCCCCATTCCATTAAAAAGCTCCTGGGCTGTGTGGTGATGAAATAACAGACAGACCCTCAAACATTTTCATTGAAAGATTTAATCAGAGCTCATCTTTCCCTGCTCCTCTGCCTCTCCCCTGCTCAGCTCTAAATAGATTTCCTTAATGAAAGGCACAGTTCCAGTTGGCGGAGTGTGAAAACAGTTTCTGCTTTTATGCAGAGGTAAAAATAGCTGCTGTGCCTGTCGATCTGTAAATGGGAGAAAGAAGATGTGCCAGTTTACCCATAATTGGCTACAGTGTGCAAACTCAGAGCATCGGTGTCATGAAATCGAAGTGTCTGTTTTGATAGTTGAATGTCTCAGTGATTTAGCAACCTCCGTATGCTTTGTGTGTGCATGTATGTGTACATGCAGTAAATTTGTACTCACCAGACCTAAAAATGTAAATCCATTACTAGTGGTCAATGGAGGGAAGTTGAAGTGACAGCACACAACCCCCACTGAGAAAGTGTGTGTGGTGGAGGCAGGGAATTGCCCGCTGCCTTTTAGGACCCGTGTCAGTGTGAATTTTGATGGGGGCTGATTGTCTGCTTTCTGTCTTCTCTTTCATCTCCCTCTCACTTATTGCCTTCATAGCTTTGTCGCTGTCATCTTTTTGTACTGAAGTCCGATTCCTCATCAGAGTTAAGTGGATGAGACTGCAGCAGATGTGAAGAGACTTCGGCCTCAGCCTGCTCATCTACGCTTTCATTTCATCTCTTTTCATTAGCTCTGTGTACAGTTCACGGCCACCACCACACACTTGTTCATCAGTTTTATAATAACAGCAGAAAAACTGGAGTGCTCTTGTGGAAAAACAAATTAGGGTTTGATTAAGCAGCATAGGGTATTTTCATACATGTTGTATGCTGTAACTGTTTTTTGTTTGGAAGATTATCATGTTTCAACCTTGTTGCCTTATTGTTTTGTTCCTTGTTAAGCTGCGCCAGTTAAAGAGGTTGTGAGCATTGTTTCTTAAGCCACACTAACTTTCACACTAAGCTAACACTAACACTGGTAAGCTGCTTTTGTGTGAAAACTATTTGTAGCCAAACCAGTGTTTTCAGGTCTTTTCCAAACCTACGTCCTGTTCTCTTCACACAGCACATTGGTTTAGCATACTGACACCTTTATTTTGAATGCAGTGCCAGAGTGTATAATTAGGTTGTTTATTTTGGGTCTACACATGGCAGCAAGCCTACCTTTGTTCAGAGTAAACTGAACGTCTTCCTTGCCTTCAACTTATCAGTCAACCAGCTTCCAGGTTCCTATTTCAGTCCATTACGGATCCTCTAGGGATCAAAGCCACTGTGCAGGTCCATTCATTCCTTATGGCTGAAACTGTAATACCTTCCCACAGGTTATAGTTACAGAGCTGTTGACAGAGTGATGTGCTGGCCATGACCCATCACACCAACACCTGGGGGCTTGTGTGTGTGGGTTTATGTGTGTACGAGACAGACCACTCAGAGGTTCCAGGGACCTTTGGAAAATGGAAAATGTCTGTTTTTTTGTCATAGCCACTTATAGACGACATGATCACAGAGTAATACCCTAAGAAACACTCACGTGTACATATTTTGGGACACATTCCATAGGCCATACAGGTCCACAGTGAAGGCTGGCAGGTGCACTGTTGACACAGGTACAATAACCCTGTGTTAGCTGTGTACACCTGTTTGTGTGTGTGTGTGTGTGTGTGTGTGTGTGTGTGTGTGTGTGTGTGTGTGTGTGTGTGCGTGTGCGTGAGCGCTTGTGACAGATTTTTGCCTCCTCAGTCAAGCGCTGCCCATTAGGGAATGTTCCACACCGAGTGTACAACTCAGCCAACTCTTTTATTCCCCTCTGTTTTCCCTTTGGAAGAAAAGTTTAGTCTTTGCTGAGACAGATGGCAACATTGACGACCACCACAAATGAAAGCTGACTGCCAGCGCAGATGTTTATGCCCGCGTGCTGGATTTATGATTCCAGCTACACTTTTTTCGGATTTGAACTCTAAATTGTTTGCTGGCTTTCAGATCACTTTGTCTTCCTATGTGCTCAGCTGTCCGTGAAGCACTGTTCAAAGAAACCGCCTCACCAGCATCTCCCTGTTTATTCCTCCTTCTTCTCCTCTCCCTGGAGAGTCTGCACTGAAGTCATGGCAGACTGCGGTGTAGACAAGATAATGCGAGACACTCAAAGCTAATGGCATTTTTTGCTGCTTTATGCGCCCACACTAAACCTGTAGTTGGAACGTTTAGTTTGCAGTTTCATAGTCACTGCTCTCTCTGGATTCATTCTTCTCATTTTCTAAAAAACTTCTTTGTTTAGGAGCATTTGTTCTGTACAATATTACCATTTAAAGACATCAGGTACAAGCATCTGCTTCTTCTCTCATTTGTCTTTCCTCAGTGCTGCCCTCTTTGGTTTGTGTTTACATGACAACTTCCCAGAAGCTTAAAGGTTTCCTTGCAACTAGCAAAGCAGTGTCTCTTTACTTGACACCTCGTGTACGAGAATAAAACAGTTTCCACTTGACACAAAGCAGCTGGGGTCCCAGCCAGCTTTGGGCCTGTGATAGACTGTAATAAACACAGCATCCTCTCCCATAGCAGCGCTGCATCAGATTCTTCGGTCTGACGTGCACTGTAAGATTGCTCAGATAAACTAAGCACATGACTGGCTTCCCCCAGACTCTGTGTGGGTGTCCCAGTTTCAAGATCAGACTCCCGAAAGAAAGGGCAGCAGGAATGACACATTGACAGAATAGTCAATTTAGTGTGAATATTGAGCAAAAAATTACTATCACGATTATAAATAAAATGAATATTTTCTTCTGGTAATCCAGGTTCAAATACATTTATTTGTTTGTTTAACCAGAAGTACATGCTGCAGTGATACACACCCTGATACATATATATATATATTTAAAGTGTCATTATTGTGACTTGTATTAAACCAGAATAAGTGCTTCTGTAAAACAAATCACAAAAAACATCTGACAGTTGTAAAAATATTGTATATTACATGTTATTAATACATTTTCTGGGGTAAAAAAGTCCCAGTACATACAAATACAGTATTTTGAATTTGTTTTTTGATCAACTTCCTTTATTAGTGTTTCTACAAATTTAAGAACCTGAATCGATAGATCTAGGTGTATTTAAACTGGTCCCTACACTGATTTTTCATTAACATATTGGGTTCAGTGTTACTGTTATTAGAGGGCACAACATCATCAGTATTAATATTTTCAGCGTGATCTGCTGAATTTTGTAGGACAGAAAAGTTGGGTTAAATAAAAGTTATTCTCCGATCCCATAGCTGTTTTGCTGTTGTCATGGCAACCTGGCCTGGGCCATCCCAGCAGGCTCAGCAGATGCCCAAGGTGAGCGGCAGTGCTTAGCTTTCATCCAGACCTCCGTTCCCGTCCTGTCCCCCTCCGTGTCATCTTACAGGGCATCAATGCCAAAGCCTGCCAGCCGGCCAAAGTGCTGAAGTGGCGAACTGTGACAAGGAGAAACCACATGACACAACACACACAAACACCCCCCCTTCAGAAAATATAGCCCATTTTGACCCTTTCTCCCTGACGTGATGTCTGTCTTTGTAGCAGTGTTGTTGCTGACTGCTTATGTGTTTTCATGAAGATGTTAAGAGGTTGCTCACGGCCAGATGTCTTGTACATGATTCACTGATGAAGCCTTGTGCCAAAATAGGTAAATAAAATTAGGTCACAGATGGAGTTGCTCCCTCTGATAATAAAATTCAGTCACATTTACCATAAAGTATGTGCGTCTGAGTAGATTCTGTGATCCCCTTCTCTGATGGCCTACATCAGGCATGACTATTTATAGACATTATTTTCTTTGTTTTGATCATAAAAAGAGATCAGCTATCAGAGCTACTGGATGTTTTGGCCAGCATTAATGCCACTGCACTGTGAGCACATAACTCTGCCCCTTGGAGAGCTGTTGTATTCCCACTTGCTGTACTTTTGCCGCTGCTGTTCCATCTTGAATACCAACAGTAACAGTTAGGATGACATGATGGGATGTTAAGTAGATGACAAGGAAGCTGTCCTCCTTTTTATATAAGTACATTTGTAAGGTTTTCAGTGCGTGAGTCTATCCGAAGTTTAAACAAAGCCTTCAAACCTGTGATTTTATGTGCTCATGTCACGTCCAAATGTGGCTGCAGTGATCGAATCCCAGCGTGTCCTTGATGCATTTTGAATGCAGTCTTAGTTATATCTACAGATGTCCGCTTGGAATTGGATTACTCAAACTGCATGTTAGTGCTAAGTCTGAAAACAGGACCATGGAGAACCTTTAGGCTGTCCTGTCCAGTGACAACATTATCACCCTGACAGTGTCACTGTGTCTAATAGAAATCTTCTCACACTTTTGGAGGCAGACGGGGGAAATTCTTATCTTTGACGCTGGGTTTACCGCAGCCACAGTTGCAGATACAACGGCTCATCAGGGTGCCTGTCAGGGTCTGGCACTAAGTGTGTTATTGTGATAAGAATTATCTCCTTCAGGGGAACAGCTGCCGAGGTTGTGATAACTTACAGTTCCATTACAGGTGGAATGAGGACCCCCTTTTTATTCATCATTCCTATAGCAGAGCCTTCCTAAAATATATTTTACTTTTTTAATGGGGTATATGTAACTGTACTTATGTGGGTACAATTTCATATGTCTGTACATTTGCCATCAAAATGGTGATTCTTTAGTCAGGGTCAGTAGCAGTAAGTGGTTTGCATATTGTTGTTTGTCTGTGCACTCTAATGAAACAGCTCTGTGTGTTTTCTGTCTGTTCTGGTATTTTCTTTCTAAGAAATTCCATCAGGGTCCACAGTTCATTTAATTATCTTGGCTGTCAATGCAGATCTCATTATTTTGAGTCTTTCTTATATCTCAACAAGAACTGCAAGTTGTAAAGAGATCGGCTATGAGACTCTACACAGGGAAGGATTTAAGAAGTGGCAAGCAATTTCACTTCCTTTGGCTCTTTAGGTGACTTTTCTTTGCAACTTTCTATAGTTTCAAGCCTATTTCTGAGACTTCTTGGAGTCTTGTCATCACCATTAGGAAGTCACTGCTCCTGGCCAAGAACTAACCACCCCAACTGCCCCTAAAATCGCAACGTAATTTGAGCAAGACGTTAAAGTGCTATATAATGCAGAGATAACGTGTTAATTAGTAAGCTTTAGAGGTGTTGGTAGGAGATTTTGTTACCTTTGGATAGAGCCATGCTAGCAGTGTCCCCCTGTCTCCAGCCTTAATGCTAAGCTAAAGTAACTGGCTACTGGCTGACAAGATAGTGGTGTGAGCCTTTTTATCTAACTCTCTGCACAAAAACAAACTAGTTTATTCCTCAATATCTACAAATTACTTTAAATCAGAGGAAAAATGGTAAGGTAGAAAATGGTAAAGAGACTTGCAAGTCTAGAACAAAACATGATTTATTTCTATAATGATTGGCAGTAACGTCTTTGTTTGAGAAAGGAATTTCCCTGTAGTTGCGGTTGGGATTTATCTTCTTGATTCCATGAAGACGTAAATCCTTTGGCTGCTGCATGAAAGCATTATATCTGCCTCGCTTCTTTTGCACCCCGAACTGCCTTTTCTGGAAGTTCTTTTTTCCTACTCCAGTCACTGCAGTTTAAAGAACTCCTGTCTCGCCTTAAAAGGAAAGGGGAGCAGGTCAAAGAGAGAGTGGAGACTGTTTCTTACTCGCTGACCTCTGAGGATTACGGGAATAGGATTATGAAGTAGAGGGTGCCCCAATGGAGCTTTTCACCACTACCTAGGATCAGGAGACAGCTGACTGGCTGACCGCCTGATTGTAGCCGATTAATAAAAGCTCCTGCTTGCACAATTTCCCCAACGCAGCCCAGCAAGTGAAATGTCAGTGGTGGCAGAGGGCATTTGTCCCTCGTTATAATATGCCCCTTTTCTCCCCACAGCCTTATCCTTCTGGTAGGGGAGGGGTTCTTGTTGAAGATTGACAGACAGTTTGAAGGGTCCCACCCGACCCAGATGGCAACCTTGAAAATGTTTCCGACAGTCCCGCTAGCTCCCCCATCCTCACCCCCCAAGCTCTCTCAGCTCCCCCTTTTCCTGCCTTTTCTTCTTGAGATTTGAAGAAAATGAGTCGGGTGGCCTCCCCTCGGGCTGCCCCAGCCTCCGGTCCATTTGCCAGCTATTAAAGATCATAAATCTCTGCGGTGAATGGAACCGCTGTCATCAGTGGTGGAGGGTTTTGATGGTGTTGTGGCAGGGGGGTTAACCCCAGGGCAGGCCTGGAGCAGAAGAAGGGACTGAATGGGAGAGAAAGACAGCCCGGGGACGGCTCGTTAAACAAATGTTTCTCACGTTTTTTTGTTCCCTTTCTTATTCTGTGAAGAGCTACTGAATGTGTGGACCAGAGAAGGGATGTTTGATAGAGGGTTTGGCCCGACGGTAATGAAGGGTTCTCACCTCGGTGTAAATGGGAGGTTTGGGGGGAAAAGGTCACCGATTTCTGTCTTTGTCTCTGTGCTGACCTGCCTGTGCCCTTATGCTTGAGAGACACGGATACTCCACCACAGCTTTGTGTATGTATCTGTGTGTTTGACAAGAACTTTGACTTCTGCATGTCTCTCGGTAAACTGGGCTCACGTTTAGTGTCTCACTGAGAGTGACATTTATAGCCAGTGTGGTTTAAGCGTTCCCTTCCTCGTGGGTGTTTCTATGCCCTTAATCTTGAGTCCTGTTTGTGTGTTTTTGTTTGTGTGTGTCATTGTGCCTTCATACATGCTTCTCTCCAGTGTGAATACTTTCACAAGCAGCGACAGGGGGTAAAGTGTTTATTTGAACACATGCTTGAGAGCCTGCTGAGGGCTGTTTCGGCTGTCTGCTACAATCCCCTCTGCATCTGGAGACACCCTGGGGGCAGTACGGCTCTCATTTAGTCTGTCTCTCCCTCTCTCTTTTAAACTATCAACCTGTCTGTCTTGCTCCATCTTGCCCTTTGTCACACCAAATCAAACCACGTACACAGTGATTTTCTTCTCTCACAGTTTAGTCACTTCATTTACTCTTGTATGTGTGGCTTTATGAAATTCTTACTAAAAAACCCAGCTAAACCCAAAATGACTGCAGAGAGGAGTCAGAGGAGAAAGACCACAGTAAAATCATGGATGTTTTAACAAGGAGCCATTCCATAGCAAATGAAGCGAAGCCTTCGAGTCCACCACTATACAATTAGTACATTATAAAACAGACATTAACACAGACACAACTGAGTCTGTTTTCACTACACTTTTAGGTGCAAATTGAAAATGTGCATACAAATGGAAGAATGTCAGTATACTAAAAGTGGTCTCTGTAAATTATTTACGATGTATATTCCACATGGCAGATGTCTGGTGGAACTTAATGAGATTTATCTTCTTTATTTGGTCAGACTTTATGAGGCCTAGACATTGTTGCAGGTTATGGTACTCCTATGGTAATGGTATAGTAACCAGCTTTGGGCATCTTTTTATACCAAAGCTGAGCAGTGTCCGACCTGGTTGAATTACGTGCTGACTTATTCACACTGAGGACAAATACAGGTTTATCTCAAGTCACTGTGAGGAGCAAGTTTCAGGCGACATCTAGCACTGCATGACTTTGAGGTCGCAGCATCTAGAGCCGGTATGATGAACAATCTTCCTATGCTTGATATTGCACAGCATCTGTCAAATAAAAGCCCTGATGATATTCTGATTGCATCTTGTCTCCCAGATACCTGAATACCTTTCTGTCTGGGATAGCATTAAACTTGCAGGGGAATTTGGTTTTAAACTTTAGGGACCGAGTTTGCAGAGGGGAACAGGCTCTGTGCAATAACAGTGCAATAAAGTGTGTGTGCGAGTGTGTGTTAATGAATGCTCAGGGTTGAGGCAGAGACAGGGAACAGTGATGGCGTGTGAGTGTGCAGTCCTCTTGTGTGGTGCTGGGTAATAGATCTCAGTGGCTGTCTGTGGAGCCAGCTGCTGGGATACGGCATGAATTAGTAGAGATGTCGATGGAACAGAGACAGAAGATGTTGGTGTTTGATCAAGCGTATTGATACCGCGTTGCCTAGAGACATTTCATTTGGAAAGTGGTATCTTTTGGCATTTTTTGAAATTTAAACTTTAATTAATCAAGCAAGGTGAGGAGGATGGCAGTATTATTCACAGCAATGGGTGGGCCGGTTGCAGGAAAAAGAAAGGTTGCAATTTCACACCTTCAGCAGAAACTAATATTACACAAGGTTTGCTAAGACCTGCTGAATACAAGTGACACAGCATACCAGCTCTACAGATTCAAACCATTCAAAAGTGTCCATGACAAAGAAAAAAGATGAATTCACTTGAAATAAAAATAAACACTGATCATTATATATATAAATAATGACTCCAAGTGGATTTTTGCACCTATACAATAGTACCTTGAAGGAATAACCTTGCTAAAAGAACCATGTTCAGTCTCAATAACATAAAGAATGCTTAAGGATCATGGTCGCATGTGGGGAATGTACTTATAGACAGACAGCAGTGGCTACTAAAGGTGAAACGGCTCTTGTGGTCTGGATGTAATTTACCTGTTCGATTGGAGTTTGCAGATGAAATAACCGGTGAATCTGCCTCAGTCTTGGTGTATAGTCTGTGTGTCTGCATGCTCATGTGCTGTATCTATATCCCTCATTGGTAGCACAGTAATGGGGTCAGATGTCCAGGGATTTAAAGTAATACCTTACTGTCTAACACCTAGCCACATATCAAGCCTCATATGTGTGTGTGTGTGTGTGTGTGTGTGTGTGTGTGTGTGTGTGTGTGTGTGTGTGTGTGTGTGTGTGTACATGTACCCACTGAAGACATCTTCACACAGACCAACGTTGCCTGGTTACAAGCCAGTTGGCAAGGAAACGGTGACGGCCCGTGCTAATTTGTGATGGCCTCAGAAGACTGTGTGTGTGTGTGTGTGTGTGTGTGTGTGTGTGTGCTGCATGTGTGTGAAATGAATGAGGGCTTCTAATCTGTCAAACGAGACAGGTGACCCAGCGCTCCGTTGATTAGCCCAGACAGACACAACGTCAGTCATCCCTGCAGCCAGCATGAAAAATGCTTCTGTGTGATGGAAAACCAATTCAGGACTGTCTGAAATCCGTGTCAGTTGTATTGACTGAATGAGCAATTTAGGTGACTTACCTATAAAATTTTATTTTGAAACCTAAGCGGTCCAAAATTTAGCTATTGGCAGGCAGATTTTTGGATCGTGCAGGGTTTGGTTTAAACCTGGAAATAAAAGGATTTCGGCCAGGACAGGCCTTTCCCTGCTATTGTGTGTTTTAGATTACATGGGCTGAAGTTAAAAGAAAACTAAATTTGTTTTCCATATGGAAATGTACAATAGTGCAACAGATGCATGATCTGAAGATTAATTTTGGTCCCTGCATATGGGCTGTGTGTAGAGTTATCAGTTTTATGGTGGAGAAGACAGAGGGAAGGAATGAAAGCAGAGAGAGTACATTAGACTGCTTGCAAGAGAAAGCAATTACCTGTGGCAGAATACGTGCATTTCCCATCACAGAGGACAGGAGAACAGTGGAGAGAGGAGAGGAGGGGAAATTAAAGAAGACAGAAGTGAGAATGGGATGATGAGGAAAAGAAAGTAAAAGAAGAAGAAGAGATACTATGGGCAGCAGGGCCTGCCAGTCAGTTCTCTCTGTACCTGCTGATAAGAGTAATCTGAGTGAATATAGCTCCAAAAGTAATGCCATGCACTTGAAAAATTCAATTTTTTGGTCTGATATTGGGACTTGGACTGAGGGTGTCACTTGCAGGTCCAGGTAGGAGCAGTTGCTCTGCTGAGAGAACGTAAGCCTCACTGAGGATGATTTGATTCTTATTCCTCCCAGTGAGCTTCTTCCCCAATGTATTCAAGAGGTCAGGTAGGATTATAAACTGCACATAGCTATGAATGTGAATCCCTGGAAGACTTCCCTGAGGCCTTATTTAACCCTTAGTTACCGTAGTTTATTTTTAATTGCTATACCCTTGAGATGAATTTGATTGAATTGCTGGACTTCCAGACTGCTTGGATGAAAGGGAGACACCATACTTTTATGTATAGTCGGTCATGCATTGCACCTGTATTATTTTATACTGGAGTGTCAAAATCACCACAATGACTGAAAAGATGTCAGGTGTATAGATACATACACAGTATTACAGTATTAGTAGCTTTATAGTGCTTCATAGAACTATCAGCCTGTGAGAGCGTGGAACAGTGGTTGGTGAAAGGTCACCGTGAATCTATTACTTTGTTGCTGCTGCATCACACAGTAAGCCCACACAGTGGGTGGGTCTAAGATAAATGTAGAATATGATATAATTGATTGCAATTATCTGCCATAATAGCTACCTTTGTGAATCTTATAATGCTAAATCTGTGTTGAGAAATGTATATTTAAATTTGCGGTCATTCCTTTGGCTGTAGTTTGTAGTGTTGTTGTACTCTATTGTTATAAACAAAACCAGTATTATTTTCCTTCCCACCCCTTTCTATTTAAAAATGCCAAACAATACTTCACAATCGTCACCTGTTAGGGATTAGTCCCCATCTATCCTATACCCACTTCCTCTTCCTGTGTGTCTCACACTTCAAAGCAGAGTGTATTCATTCTGCTCCCTGGCCTACAATAATCATCTCCTCGCACAATAAGCCAGGGAAATAACAAGTTCAAGTGTGCAGTCTGTGCAACACTTGCCCCCTCAGTCTTTCACAGGAGTTTCCTGGGGGAAAACACTGCTCATATTCAAACATGAGTAACGAGGGAAAGAAAGGAGAGTGGGTGAGAGATTGTGGAGGAGTTTGCTGTTTAATGAAAGTGGGTTATAATAGAGTGCTGTGCTGGGACAAGCAAGGTTCTCTCTCAGCTCGTTGATGTCGCTGATGTATGCTATGTCAGATTGTTGCTTAATTGACTCTGTTTGTGCCCAGCTGAAGGTTATCTTATCAAAGGCAGTAATTTAATCCGCCAACTGCCAGCAACTGTGGTTCTTTTTTGTCTAAGCTACGCTGGTTTATTTCCATAAGAAACAAAGACTATTTTTTTAAATACTGTTTAAGCATGTACTGCAGGCATTATTAGGGATGGGAATTGATCAAATGTTGTTTGATAACGATGCCATTTTTTATCATTTTCCTTATTAATGACTGGTCAGTTTTCTGTGTGGATAAAAAGTCTGCTAAGCGTGCCTGGTTGGTGCTAATGTTATTTAAAACATATGATATTTATCCTTGCTAACGGCTCTGTTGGGAAGTAGTAGCACTCATTTGTCAAATACATGGAACAATAATACAACCAGCACTGTCGCCATCTTTCTTCATGAAATGAAGAATTGCTTTAGGGTGTTTCTTTTCTCATGACTCCTTCTTGTTGGAAGTTTCCAGCTGGATAGACACACAAACAAAAGTTTTGTTATTGTTTTGTAAAACTAAGAAAAACATGCCGGGATTAATAAAAGGAATTGATAAGCTCAGAGGCATACTGTACGAATCATCACATAATTTGAAACAGGTTCTCAACTGGAACCTTTTCTCCATTCTCATATAAGGTTCATAGGTTTTCATTAGTGAATAATTACCTGAATATAGGGATTGTTGTGTTTTTGTTACCTCAGAACGAGACATTTTTATCTACAGTTGCCAGAGGTCACCTTCCGAGGAGCCCAGAATGGACAAACCAAACAATGTAGTTTATCCTACACACTATATTCCACTTCTGCCAATAGATCCTCTTTGATGTTACTGGACCTTTAAAAGAAGATGGCAGATCAGCAGGATAGCCAGTGTTAAATAGCAGCTTCTTGTCCCAAAATGTCAAATGTGATATTTTGTTGTTCCCTTGTCTAACCCAGTTTTTCTCATTGCAAGCAGTACCAGCCCTATTCGGTACAGGGCAGCTCTGTGTACACTGCATCACACTTAAGTCTCATCTTTTTATAACTCTTCCTCTTTTTAATAATGCTTTTCAATCCATTACCTATGCTTTTTTTCTTCTGTCATGCTATTTACTCCTTGCTTTAATGCAGACTCCACCACTACTCTTCCTCTGTCCTGCTCTCCTCTGTCTTTCCTTGCTCATCGTTGGCCTTGGCCTTAGCCTCAGAGTCTAGGTGTTGTTTATGGTCGTGTTAACAGGCACTGCTGTGGCATTTTGGGGGCTATTAGAAGTCTTGTTGAGGCATTAGTCATGTCTCGGAAGTGTGACGTGGGCAGAGCACTGCCTGGGCCAGCGGGGGCTCCGACATGCATGGCGAGCTGGTCTTTATGCGAACCAGACGGCTGACCTTTTCCTGCAGAATCCTCTGTGAAGGGAGAGGTGATGTCTGGGTAATTAATGGTGTGAAACCTTGGCGGCTCATCACATCCCTCCCTTCTGCATCCTGCCCCACTCTGCTGTCACTGTGTCACTCAGCTGTCAGGGGAAGGCGGGGGGGGGATCGGCCCATCTGTGTTCGTCCCAGGTGGAAATTTGTTCCCAGCAGAGATGCAGGCAAAGTTCAATCTAAACGCTTTGATGATAATGAAATTGAAAAGAGGACTAAGAGTCTGAGTGACAGCCAGACGAAAGAGAGTCATGTAGTGTCAGTGTCACACAAGTCAACTTGAGCTTATAGTTTTTTGTCAGTGTAGACAAAGGTGTTATCCTCTGAGATCTGAGAAGACAAACACACTCGCAGACAGAGCACAATCAGAATAACAATTTCCCTTTTTAGTTTGTACTATTAGATGCTATAGCATTCCTCTTCTCCCTCTGCTCCTCTAAATAGTGCTGCTTTTGTCTGGGTAACTGAATTCTCTCTCTGTCAGAGAACAATGAAAGTAGCCACTGGCTACTGACTGGTACCCCGTCAGCATCAGTGCCTGCCCGAGCCGGGAGCTGTCAGGTCAGACCCAGACTGTGGTAGAGATTAGACCTGCTCATGTCAGATCGGCCTCTGTGAGCATGGCGCTTTATTCTTACAAACTGCACTGACCACTGTGTCGGATTATGTGTGCATTTGTGTGTGCGTGTGTGTGTTTGCTTCACATCCCTTTCAGTTTAAGTTGCTCTTAATAAAAAGAATTATCTGTATTGTTTTTGGAGGGCAAAGCTTGTACAGACTAGGGCAAACAAATTTAAAAAACACCACTTATAATCTTCTTTCTCTTCTGTGTTCTGTGTTATTCAGCTACGATCTATAAGCAGTGGGACAGACAAAGCCCAGTACTCAGTTTTGTCATAGAAGGTTAAACCTTTGCTCACTGTGACTTCCTTTGTCTTTCAAATACAAAATGTACACAGTGTATGTTCTCATTATTCTTTTTCTTTCAGTCTCAAATCTTTCTTTTTCTATTAGAAAATAAAATAAGACAGTAATTCCTGCCTGCAGCTATCAGAATTGTCCACTCTAAGCACTTAAAGCCCTGTTTATATCTATCATTAACATGCGTCTTGGGTGATCAATCACAAGTGGACAGCTTGAAGTACGTCAGTTCACACCTGGCATTATAATGCTTCTTGAGTCACTTGTGACAGCAAAGTCAGGATTCATCTACTGGGCACCATGGATATCTGTACAAAATTTCCTGGCAATCCATCCAATACTTATTGAGACATTTCAACAAAAAATACAAATTTCAATCTCATTGTTGTGCTAGAGACAGAGTCAGGGAATCGACAATGTCAGTAGGATTCATCTCTACAGAGCATAAAACTCTCTGCAAAATTTTATGCCAATCCATCTGATAGTTGTTGAGATTTGTCATTGTGGACCAAAATGTTTGTGACTTTTCACCTCTCCCTCACTTCCCCTGCCCCTCCCCTTCAGAGCTGCCGCCCGCTGACAAGCTGTTGGCTCTAGTCAACCTGAACTAGTCTCTTGAATAAGAGCAAGCCTGGGTCCCACAATTGGGGCCGATGATAAGCGCCAAAACCACAGAGCATCTCCCAGCTTACGGTAGCCAATAGCACTGATAATGTACTCTTTCAGCTGTGTCAGATAATGTGACAAAAGAGTGTGTGTGTGTGTGTGTGTGTGTGTGTGTGTGTGTGTGTGTGTGTGTGTGTGTGTGTGTGTGTGTATGAGTGTGTGAGAGAGAAAGAGACAGAGATAGAGACAAGAATGATATCACAGAAGTAAAAACCCTTGGTGTGAAGGGCATGGTCTGAAAAGCCTGATTAACATGAGAAGGTGAGTGTGCGTGAGTGTGTTTCCATTGTACCTGCTATGTCGGAGTGTGTGTGAGTGTGCGTGAGTGATGACCAGTGAATTAGGTGCTCCTGGTTTTCGCTTGTCTTCCCTGGTGCTTCAGTGTAATTATCGAAGAGACTAAAGAGCTTCTCCTACTCTAACGAGGCTGCCTTTTTATTAGAACTGCTAATTGCTCCATATCGAGGGAATACTCTGGCTTTGTGTTCAGGAAGCACTGGGAAGCAGAGTAACTAACTGCATATAAGGGTCTTTTTTCTGTGTGTGTATGGATGTCTACAATCTATGCTGCTACTTTGTTGACATCTGCATACACACAATAGTTGTAAACTTGGAGAAGAGGTTCTGAGAGACTATATTGAAACAGGTATCTACATATATAGCGTGTGTATCATAGTGTCATATGTCTGTATGCACCTTTACATACAACAAAGTCTAAATTGCTACAGTCAATAGGAGCTGAGATGTGAATGTACAGTATGTATGTGTGTGTGTGTGTGTGTGTGTGTGTGTGTGTTGACTCCTCTAGGTGTGTACGTGGACTTAGCTCTTCAATCAGTGTTGATTGGTTAATTGATTAACCAACATGCTCCTAATTGCCTGCCACTGCTTTCTTTTATTGCTCTATTTGAAAAGGATTACTCAAGGGGGCATTTGGAGATTGCAATACTTCATATAGCCTACTACATATAGTATATACACATATATACTGATCGATTCTAATCTCGTCCGGTGATTTACATCGTCAGAAATATGTTTCTTTTGCAGGCACAAATAAATTTGAGCTTCATCTGGACACACTTTGCATTTTAAAAGGGTTAGCAGCAGTCCAGCTATGGGAGCCTTTTGACTAAGGGGAAAAGGGAAAGCCATTTGGAGAGTAAAACCCTGCCAGCTCATTAAATGGTCTGTTATAATGTCAGCTACTGATAATTAGTCCATCTAGGCTGGTCTGCCTTCATTACAATATTAGAGATTTCATGTGTAGTGCAACACACTATCACTTCATACAGTAGCAATCCTTTTGATTAGAGGCTTGAAATTGTACAGGGATGAATCTAAAGTTTTAATCCTCATCCTACCAACATATTTAACAGACAAGGACTTTCAACTAGGGTCCCTGGGGACTCCCAGAATAAACTACTGTAAGAAACAACCATCATAGAAACACGTTATATAAATCTTAAAACATTATTCATTATGAAATTAATGTCATTTGAAAAAATCTAAACATGTTATTATTAATTTTAGGGAAGTTACAGTTAATTTGAAAATTGTGTGTGATACTTTGAATTAGGACCCATGGCACAAATGAATGCAAACACAAACTCAATAAATAGTTCCATCTATTAAAACTGCATAGGCGGAATTAGGTGCGTTTGACCAGGGTCCTCCAACACATTTAATTTAAAAAGGACAATTTAAAACAGAACCTTAAAACAATGATATGAACTCATTGGGAACACATTGATGGACAAAGTCATTTAAAATGGAATGAAAGAATAAAGCACGTGTGAGATATTACAAAAAGTAACCTCTGGAGTCTGCGGGTACCCCAGTTGGTAGGATGAGGTTTTATTTCTTTTTTTAAAGTTATTTTTTGGCCTTACTTTTATAGAGACAGGGAAGGTGGGTGGAGAGAGAGGGGATGACACGCAGCAAAGGGCCACAGGTTGGATTTGAACCCAGGCCACTGCAACAACTCTGTTTATAGGTCGCCAGCTCTACCGACTGAGCTAACCGGGCACCTGGCTGGAGGGTGAGGGTTTAAAAAAAGATCAATGTGGAAAGTATCTAAAAGAGACTTAATATCTGAATAATAGCTTGTTTTGTCTGTGGGTCAGCAGATTGAGCAGGTAGGGGCTGCATTTTACCTCACTGTCCTTATAATAGCAACAACTCAATGGTGCACACTGTCTGATTCTGTGGGGAGATTAAAAGCAATTATACTGCTGGTCTGGCTGTATGCTGACTGGATTTTGCCATAGCAGTTATTAAACTGGAAGAAGCAATAATAATATACAAAGATTCAATGACATCTTAATATATCTTTAGTCTTAATACCCAAAGTAACAGCGTATAGCTATAAAATGATATTTGAGATTAGCACAGCTTTGCAGAATTGTCCTTTTATGTTGACAGACATGTGATTTAGTAACAGTAATAATATAGGGATGTTTTCTATACAGTGACACTGTATATATATATATATATATATATATATATATGTATATATATACACACACACACAGTAGTATAGAGAGCACTCGCACTTATTTTTGACACTCAAAACTCCTCTGTCCTCTGTCCCACTAACATTATGACCATACAGTAACTCAAGGGCCATTGGAGCTCCTGTTGCTTAGGTTATTGCAGCCTCAGTGAGTCCCGTCACACGTGTTTCCATGCTGATTAACCATGGTCATGCCTGCTATACCGCCTCAGCCTGGAGGATGTTATTATTAAAAAGTGTGACAGTCAGAAGTCTTTACCGACGCCTCAGGCAGCAGCCATGTCCCGTATTTATCTGGTGTTTATTGCTTCATGTCCTTGTCCACCAACAAACTATCATTTCAAGTATGTTATAATATACTTTATTATATTTATACTTTTTTCACAGTATTTCTACCTGATGAAGTAGCATAACAAGCCCCGCCTGCTGTTAGCCTGTGTGTCACTGCATCCCCATGAGATAGGTCACACATGTCACGCTGCTGAATGACTGCTTCATGCCTGTTACTGTGTGAGCCTGTATGTTGGTATTATCTTCCCGTGTAAAATTAGATGACTTTACAGCGGATAAGGCTTCAGTTTCCTCTCCTGTCAGTTTGTTTCACAGCTTTATTATGTAGAAGACAGTGAGGAGTAAAAAGAGTGACAGGATGACTCACGGTGAAGGTCTTCATACCAATTCAAAGCCAACATTCTGTGATTACATGGTACACTGTGGGGGCTGTTCTCCCGCAGAGCTCCCAGGGTGCATCCTGTCTGAAATGTTGTTATCAAAGGTTCTTTGGGATCCGTTTACTGCTTATGCAGCATAAATCAGACACGTTTATCGTGAGCAGTGTAGCTACTGATATATTTTTTTGCTCTTTACCTTTTTCCCCCCAAAAATATGACTTAGAGGCACATATTCATGATGCGGTTTTACAATAGATAGAAATAGAGGAGGAAATTTAAAAACGACTTATTCACTGATTTACAAGTTTATACGTATGAGAGTAAAATGTTGTCCTGCTGCTGAGTGATTTTCCTGCAGCATTTTTACTTGCATACAATACGTGATTATCACATTCCAGCATTTACTGCAGCACTTTAGTACATGACAGCTTCAGTGTGTGTGATGTAGGTGTAAGAGGATTTGAGTGTGGCCACCAGTTTGCTGTTTGTGGACCAGGATAGGATTGAGTAACTCACTGTCTCTCTTAATTAACACTCTTCATTCACGCCCCACGCTTCCTTCTCCTCTTTAGCCCGTGTTTACTGTTCCAGACAACAGCTCATCAGCAGCTCACAGCTCCTGGACAGTGACCCGTACCAGTCTGGGTCAAATGTCAAAGGTCACTGAAAGGGCCGGCGATCAGCTATAGAGTGAGAGAGTCAGTAGTGGAGGTGATCAAAAAGTCTTAAATTACCTCGTGCCAAGCCTTTCTATTTTTCTTAGTTATAAACAAAATTGATGGACGAGTGTAGCTTAGGAAACAAGTTAATGGCTTGTGATGAATATCCTGTAATCAAACTCTAAAGTACAACAGAGGAATTCTCAGTTTTTGATTCTTTGCAGTCACTTGAAATGACTGAATGGAGCCAGAATATAATAAAAGTTATTTTGACTGACCTTTTGTATGTTTTATGTATGCACAGACTATTTAATTTCTCCAGGCTTTCTTCGAAAACTTGACTAC
Organism: Dicentrarchus labrax; assembly: GCF_905237075.1. Classification (NCBI taxonomy): domain Eukaryota; kingdom Metazoa; phylum Chordata; class Actinopteri; family Moronidae; genus Dicentrarchus; species Dicentrarchus labrax. Next base: position 20,316,083 of record NW_026136721.1, on the reverse strand, counting down.
TTTTACTTGAATCGAGCTGACCCTTATAAACTGCCTACCCTCGAGAACCTCAATATTCAGCTTTATGAAAATGAGGCTGAAGACAAAAAGCCTTTCATTGTGTCCAACCTGCACCCCCCCTCGCCACAGCCCAAACCAACCCTCCTTTACTCCCTACTCCCCTCCCTCCCTCCCCCTGTTGTTTTTCTCCTCCGCACTGACACCAGGCTGCCGAGAAGCCATGAAAGCTCATTGGCTGTGAATGTTTTGTGGTATTATTTCTGCACCAGGATTTGTGTGTGTGTGTCTATGCCTATTTTAATCTCA